>NW_021604598.1:12558791-12579937 GCF_004785775.1 Grammomys surdaster | reverse complement strand
TAAAAAAGAAGTGAAAAAAAAGAAAAAAAAAAAAAAAGCTAATACTAAAGTAATAGAGTCAGGGATGGAAAGGAAGCACTCTGGATGAGTATCTGCCTGATATGCAGGGTGCTAGCTCTGCCTTGTATTGTACGTGTGTAATCCCAGCACTTGGGAGGTAGAGGTAGGAGGGCCACAAGTTCAGGGTCACTTCCAGTCTGAGGCCAGCCTGGGTTACATGAAACTTAAGTCTTTAAAAAAGAAGTGTAAATATGGAGGAAATATGAGTAAATATGGAGTTTTCTGAGATACCTCATAGAGTCAGAGTTTAATAAAATAAAACAGCAAATACATTTGCAATAGACAGATTATAAATATTCTAATAAGCAACTTTAAATCAGCAAAGATATTGAGAACAGATAATAAAAGTCACTCTGTGACTCTCTAAGAATAACTGATTTTGAGGCAATCCTCCGTTATTTGAGAGAAAAGGTCTTCATTCGAAACAGTCTCACCACAGCTCCCCAGAGACAAACTGAGAGTGAACAGGTCACAAAACCCGCTAGTGTCACAAAGAAAGAGTGAGATGCAAGCCAGGCACAGAGAAGCAGACCACCCAGGCCCAGCAGGGAAAACTGGAGAGAATCTAGCATCCTGTGAGCAGCTCAAGGGAAAGCAGTACAGGACTCTTTGCTCTTCTCTTCCCCGGACACCGAGAAATTGGTAAGAACCTGGTCCTCCAGCATGCTACAGGGAAGCCAGATGCTTACCACGTGCCCGGGAGTTAACACAGTAGTCTCAACCAGAGCCTCCACCTAAACTGGCAGAGTCTACTTGTCTGTTCCCTCAGTGATCATCAGTGATAGAATTTTTAATTGGTTATTCTTTCTTAAAGAGTCAGGAGGCTGGCGTATCAGAGTTCTAACTACAGTTCCCATGATCCCAAACCCTTTACAGTTTTTTGTTTTGTTTTGTTTTTGGTATAGAAGTTACTAGAAATTTTGGGCACAAGCATTATCCAACACAAATGAAGTCCAACAGCTAAAATTGGAGAAAATTCAGATCTGCAAATTGTAACTAAGCCCTGATTTCTGAGAAATTGCTTACGTAGTTGGGTCTTTACAATCCATTGACATTCTTCCTCCCACCATCAATAGGAAACTGAAAGCAAGGGAAGCGAGAGGACAAGAAGATTCCTCAACTGAGGAATCTCAAATGGCCAAGAAGCACCTAAAGAAAAGTTCAGCATCCTTAGTCATCAGGGAAATGCGAATCAAAACGACCCTGAGATTCCACCTCATAGCAGTCAGAATGGCTAAGATCAAAAACTCAGGTGATAGCAGATGCTGGCGAGGATGTGGAGAAAGAGGAACACTCCTCTATTGATG
Organism: Grammomys surdaster; assembly: GCF_004785775.1. Lineage (NCBI taxonomy): Eukaryota > Metazoa > Chordata > Mammalia > Rodentia > Muridae > Grammomys > Grammomys surdaster. The sequence continues at coordinate 12,578,570 of NW_021604598.1, read as the reverse complement.
GTGGGATTGCAAGCTCATACGGGATGGGTGGTATGCTTCACACAGAACAAGTACTTAAGAATTTACCGAATGTCAGCAGTAACTGCAAACTCACTCCCACCCTGTTTCACCTTTGAAAATCTCAACCAAGAAAGCAGGACATGCGAGGACTTTACACCAGACCTGAAGTTGGACAGATCTCTGTAGAGAAAAGGTCTTAGAGCTAAGGGACAACAGAGGACTCGGCCAGTGACTGCAACCTTGGAATTCAGCCCCACCCTCAGCTTTTCAGAACTACCTTGTTCTGGAACTACCTTGCCCCAAAACGCCTTTTACAAAACACAGGAAGAAAAGCTGTCAGGTGGCCACCACATCCTGGAGAACAGGAGATCCACAAAGACGGGAGACGGGAAGTGGAGAACACAGACTATATACCCTGCCATGCCAGCCATGTACTACGCAGTTTCAGAAATCTTCTGGAGGGCTCATTTTCTGTAGCCTAAAACACTGATAAACAGCAGCAGCTCTCTCCCAGGGTGGTGAAGATAGGCCACTCATGGCCGCGGCCCACAGCAAAGACTCCTGCTTACCCGTCCACATCTCTTACACATCCACGCTGTACTGTGGGGCTCCTGAAGACCTGTGAGCGGGTCTTAGGGAAAGTATGTAGATTCCCATGCACTGTCTCTCAGAAAGGAGAAAAGCACATCTGGAGGCTCATTAATCAATTTTAAATGGGTTCTTGTAAGAGGAGGAATCAGTAAATGAAAGCCAGATTTAAATATGTGGTCCGGGGCTGGGGTGTCACTGTGTCGTATAGCATGTGGCTTCCATGAGACCTTATGTTCCCTATCTCCAGTGCTATAATTCATAAACTAACAATTATTTTAAATGCCTTATTGACTAGTCATTTTTAAGAAACACAGCAGAAAGGCAAAGTATGTAGTAACTATTCTTTCTTTTACATTCTCTTCTAGGAATGCATGTAGTTTTTGTTGCCAAACTTAATTTTCAAGAGCATCTGTCCCTCCAGTCTGATGATCTTTTTTTTAACTTACTTACTTCTCCATATCATAAGTGTATATGTATTACTTACACAGACAGCTTTATGTATATATACTTGTACTTATTTGCATATACATACCTATGCACATTTGTACACATATACGTGTAAAGAAAACAGGAAGAAAAATTCTCAGTTCAGAATCAACTGCATGAAATCTGAGTTTGTTATTATGATCTTTGTTTAGGCAAAAATTCAAAAGCCAAACACACACACACACACACACACACACTCCCAAACACCAAACCCAAATGATTTTTCTAGAATCTATTCGTCCATGGCTTGTGGTTTCCAACCCCTAGTTGGAAATGAGTGGTGGGCCTGTCAGCACCCCATGGCTGAGTCTCGAGGAGACTATAGCTTATCTTTAAAAAAAGGGAAGTTGTTAAGAACTTCTTGACTTTGGATTTTTCTCAGTTCTCTTATTTAAAGGAGCCTAAATACCATGAAGCTAAACTGAAAGGAAACAGAGCTTCTATTCAGATACATGTTGGGAACACAGCATCTGGTAAGTTACCAGTCAGGGTCAGTACCCTGACTTTGGGAGTAGAGAGAAAGGAACTCTCTCAAGGAATTCAGGGTAAAGAAACAGTTTTACACGAAATGTATTTTCCTTATAGTTCATATTTTTGTAATTTATAATGGGCTCAATATTTTTATGGACAGGTTTGTTTCCAGGGAAGCTTATCCACAGCTGCTAGAAGTCTGTGTCTTTGAAAGGAACAGCGGGTTTTATTACAGTAGGAAGGTGACATTAGAGTAGGATGCAGCTGCAGCGTGGCGCTTATCTAATACTTTGCAGAAGTGACAATTCACAGTGACTAGCCAATCTATCATCTTAACTCCACTAGCCCAGCTTAAAGACATTACCCATGAAGGAGTGACTATACAGAAAACTGCTTGTTACCTGAAACAGCTACTTAGTATCTCAGGGTCAGCTGTACGTGTAACCTATGGTTTCATACATTATTGCAAGAGGTTTCTTCTAATAATAAGGCCTGTTGGCAAACTGTCCCCCCACAGTGACTTCATCCCTTCTTTAACCATTGGTAATGTGGCTGGTGTAGAGCCGTACATCACTGCTACACTGTTGGATCACTGTGAGACGGAATGGTCTTTTCATTATGGATCTTTGCCTTTCGCATTTCCTCTGTCACTGCCGCTGACTGGCCACTGATTGAGCTTGGAGTCCGTCCATCATCGTGCACACACCGGTACAGGTCAGCGAGCAGGTGAGCCCTCTGCCCAAAGGTCTTCACCATTCTCTTAACTTTGAACTGATTTTAAAGTGAACTTAGATTGCTCGGTGTTGTAATCTGTAATTTTGCTTTTGGTTTCTCCCACTGCTTTAAGAACTGCTCTTCTTAGGTCTGATAAATATTCTCCTACATTCTTTTAGATTTTAAGAAATGGGATGCATGGCTTTATACTTAATTTTTTAAAATCCCATCTGGAATCACTCAGGTGTAATCAGGACATCAAGTCTGTGAAGTGTGGCTGTAACTTTCTATTTTTTTTTTAAATAATTAACCAATGGTTCTGAAAAACCCTGAAGGAGAAAGACCCCTAAACTGTTTCACATTCAAACACATGTGCTGAGGCTTTGAATTGTTTATGTCATACAGAAAAAAAAAAGGCAGATTCTTGAGCTGAGCTGGACTAATTCTCTGGATCATATCAGCACCAAAACATACTTGCAACAGTGGCAGTAGATGGGTTTGCTGAGAGATCACCAGGTGACAGGCGCTACCCAAAGCACCTGGTGTGGGTTAACTGTTTCAGTTTCCCCAGCAACTCTGGAAGGGGAGTCGATTGTGGATGGCCTTTGCTGTTTAAAAAAAAAAATTGGTTTCCATGCTCCACAATGAAATGAGGTGCCACTCTGTGCGCACAGATGAGTGACAGGGACAATGATGAGCCCCTGCTACAATTTAACACAGAGAAAGTATCAATGGAAAGCAGTAATTTTGTTCACAGATTAAAAGTTTTTTCCTAATAGAGAGGTTTTTTCTTTATTTTCCTTGTTTATGAAATCAAGTAAGCATTTATGTCCCTCTGTATTTAAAGGTGAGTTGTAAAACACAAAACATTGTCCTTGAGAAGCTCCTCGTCCTGCTGTGACACTAACGGCTATTCTCCCATACTTACAGATTAGTGTTTTTACAACATGGGATTCTGACTAATATCTTGGGACTCTTTGAAAGATTTAGAATGTCTGATTTGACTTTTACCATGTATATATAAATAACGCAGTTGTAATTTTGGTCATTCTCAAAACTTCCATCCTATTGCATCTGCATAACACAGTAGCCAAGAGTATCAAATTTAATGCTTGTGTATGGAATTTAAGAAGCATTTGTGGTTAAAATAATACTGTAGGCTTTAACACTGTAGGAAACAGTGTATCTCTATTCTACACTCCCATACATCAATATTAATTTTAATAGTAAAAATAATTTAGAAAAGAAACAAAAATATGCAGAAATATGGAAATAGTTATGATAAAATAGTCTCCAAGAGAAATAGGATTGAAAACATTGAAATTTTAAAAGTATACAGTATTAGAGAAACAATATAATAATAATACTCAGAAGAACCAGAGAAGATACAGTAATTGCACTTAACACAATGAGCTTTGTTTCTGCTGCTACAAAAAGTGTTAGGAACACAGAAATACAGAAGAAAACACATTAGAAAAAACCAGGGCTGTTCTGGGCAGGGAGGGCTATGGCTACTACCTTATTATTCAAATTTACTATACTTTATGACTTTACAATTTGACAGGAAAATAAAAACCGTTCATAATATACAACAGCCCCAAATGAAATCAGATCTAGACAGAAATAGTTCTGAGGCTCTCTCAATACACGGCACAAAGTACATCTTCTATTTCAGAAGGCAGGTTCCAGGAAGCTAGATTTTGAAGTGATTACATGAAACACCAAGTTTCTATGTAAATGATAGTTGGAAATAGCCAAGAAATTCAAATACAAAGAAAACAACAAAAGTGAAAACTATGGGATACTACAAAAAAGCATAATGGAGTATAAGACATAGATAATCAACAAAACAAAAAAGAAAAGAAGAAAAAAAAAGAAAAAAGAAACAGAAAAACAGCCATGAGAAAAAGAAATACATTGTTTCAAAAGCTCAAAAATGGAAGAACACAGCTCAGGAGTTTATATAAAATCACAAGCCACCACAGTCTTCTGCACCCACACATAAGTAACTTAAGTGAACAGTAAATGTTACAATTTTTCAAAGACTTGTGCCCATTAGCATAAAGGGTCATTAAAATGTTAATTACATAATGAAATCAGAAGCTACATGGACACTACGTGGACACTATGGATGTGTACGCTGGCTTTCCATTTACTCAGAGAAAATAAATTTCCAGCCTTCATGTGTCAGACAGGAGAGTTTTAATAACTCATTTCAATTATTTTACATAACCAATCACTGGTCAATAACATCAGATACTCTGCAGTGCTAACATTTAAACAAGCTGTTCCAAGGTTTACGTTTCACAGATGTTCAGTGTACGAAAAAAGAAGTCTTTAAAATCTCCATGAATCCCAGCGGTACAAATATGTCACAGGCACCTCTAAACTCAGAGACTTCTAGAAGGATCACTCTGGATCTCCTAATGTATGAAAAACGTATCATGATGCAGACACAGTCAAAACAAAATGTTCAATTTTTCCTAAAAGAAGCCTAAAATTAAGCACTTTACAGCTTTTATCTCCATTTTAAATATACTGAAATACAGGGTCCATTTTTATAAACTGGGAGTACTGCCAAATACATCATATGAAAAAAATTTTTTTGCATCTTAAAAATCAGAACAATTTAACCATACAAATATTTACCTAATATCGAAATTATAAGAAAAAGTAAATTTTACTACTAAGGGGTGCTTAAAGATTTTTAAAACCCCATGGAGACACTAATATTAAAACTAAGCAGCTGGAAATTATGCTACAATATTAGGTGACAAGAAAACAGAGTGCTTCCTCAAAAACACTCTGATCATAAGGCTGGTACCATTAGCAAACTGACAAAGGCACACATAACACATCAGAGAGACTGTATCACTGATAAAAAGAAGTCCACATGGTCACATGACCTTAGTTAGTATTTCATTGCTAAGTGGGCCAATTAAACACTATTCTAGAGACAATGAATGACAATAAGCATATCTTGGTGGGTGGAAGTTTGAATTGCAGTGGGGTTCTGAGGGTGGAAGAGATGAATAGATGAAAGAACTGGGGTGGTAAGCCCTCCAGCAATCTCCTGTTGCAGGGAAAACTCAACAAAGACAGAACAGTGTCACAACGAGGCTAAGCTATACACAGACTTATTGCACAGAGGGTGGGAGGGGAAGGTTTTGAACAAATTACCAGAAAACCCACCTCTAACATGTTACAGGTTCAGTTTCCTTTGATGTGAGATGTTTTCAAATCTACAAAGAGGCTTGAACGACACAGCTCATTTCAAGCTACAAATAAAACAGAAACTCAACACAGCCCTGAAAGCTAAACTAAGATATGAAGTGCAATTTCCAAGGGAAAAATAACTTCTACTTTAAAATTTACCAATCATACGAAAATCCCAAATTTATTGATCAGAAAAACAATTGGAAGTACACCAAACAGCATCATCATCAACAACAACAATAACAACAATACCCCCCCACAGAGAAAGAGAGAGAGAGAGAGAGAGAGAGAGAGAGAGAGAGAGAGAGAGAGAGAGAGAGATTGTATGAGAATTTAACTTTCCACCAAGCAGCTAATAAAAAAAATGAGTTCTTACTTATACTTTCAAATTTATGTCAAAATATAGTATACACATATAAAACTGCAGCTCTGGGCAGAGGGGAAAAATTGGATTTGAAACTTTAGTAATTTTTTTTTTCTTAGCTTGAGACTATCCTTACAGCCTACAATGTTCTGAGCAGAAATAGTTTCTGTCAGGAAACAAATATTTCCAAGCAGGAGTCCAGACGTGTTGAGATTCTGCAGAGGCCTTTTTTTTTTTTCTCAAAAAAGAACCTGTATTACTTTTGAAAAAAAATGCTTCTAAATATTCTCTTTGCACAAATTCTATCTCATGGAAAATCTCCACATGGTGTATTAAACGCTCTTTAATAAGTGAGCAGACTACTTGGATAAATGAGAATTTTGACTCAATTTATAAAATCAGATGTGTTCTTAAACACAAGAGAACCATGGGGGAGAAATAAGAACCAGCCCTAAGGAAAGCATATAGAAGTAGAGAGAGATAAACAATTACACACGAAGTTCTGCTTTCGTTATTTAACTTTAGGCTAAATACTTTGGTTAAATAGAAAGGACCGTGTAAGTCCCTAAACTGATCTTATTTTAAAAGAATGTAGTGTTTGCTCCAGCAAGGACAGAAGGACCAACAATTCAATTCTTCAGGAAATCATTTGCAACACGTATTACAAAACACATGCTTGATACACAGCGCCTCCTGATTGATTATAACAAGATTCCTGCAATGAATTAGCTAGAGGAAAATATTGAAAGATTCATATCAATGTTAGAAAATTGCTTCATACTGATTATTTTGGGCTAAGGCAAGGAAAGAAATAGGTTTTTAAAGCTCTTCTGCTAGGGAACGAGTATAGAAGCCCAAACACACCAGCTTCCACATCACTCAGCAAAGCAAAAGAACTTTCTAGACCTCTAATCCTAGTCATCCGTGTAAATATGCAGCAAACACACATGTATGCCATGTACCAACCAATGACAATCTCTATATGTAGCTCACAGACAGAAGTAGGGTGTATAAACATATACACCAACTCTCTATCAATGGTGTTCTTTAATGCGGAGAGCTCCTGACTTAAAGGTAACACTTAAAATATGTTACCTTTTCTCTTTACAGTATCCTATTGATTTCTCTTCATGTAATTACAAAACTCTGTGCAGACTACAGTTTACATTGATTTTCTAGCCATCTGGCTTCGTCCTGCTTTCCAATAAAATGGCCAAATCTTTTTCCCTGCTGACTATGCTGACCTTTAAGAAACCGGTTCCATGGCTGTCAGAATCAAACCACATAGTAAACCCTATCAGCAAACCTCAGGTAATGCAGGAAAGCTCAAGTGTGTGGGTGGTTTACACCTGTAATGCCAGCACTCGAGACTGAAGCCAGAGGCCAGAAGAGAGTGACCCCGGAGCTGGTGTTACAGCTACTTGTGAGCCATCCGATGCGGGTGCTGGGAACAGAAGCTGTGACTTCTCTAAGAGCAGCGGCTCTCAACTGCTAAGCCCTCCCTCCAGCCTGTGTTCAGAAAGTGAATCCTGCTGCAGCATTAGGGGACACTGCTTCATGCTTGATTTTCCTGTACTTCAAAGAACATGAAAATAACCAAATGTCTTCTCAGGATTGTGACGATGCACAAGGCTAACCCTTTGTAGGAAACAAAGCCATCCAGGGACATCCTTTCTGCAAGGCAGAGAACTGCTTTTTCTCCTCCTTTGGTTATGGAAGTGGGTGACAGAGAAGGATAAGGTCCTAAAACAAGCTACAGTCTCAGGGCTTCTATTAATTAATCTTTGGAAAACGTCAGACACACAGACCAAATTCTTAGGTGCTTTGCCAGAGATGTCTCAGGGCCAGATAAATGTGTAATGTGGAAAGGATGGACACAAACCCATCCTGTACAAGCCAAGGCTCTTTCAGACAAGTGAACTGTAGTGCATCTGGGGAAGTAGCCTTATGTGCTGGGACAGGCTTATCACAGACTGCTGTGATCCCTTAGAGGTACACACAAATGACTGAAACGCTGAGTTCCAGCAGTGCCAGCTAGGTCACTAGACCATTTGGATTAGAGAAACAGTGGACAGGAAAACATAGATCAACTCTGCAAAGAGAATTTTTCTCTTCAAAGCAACAGTTACCACAGATAGACCTAAAGTATTCGAAAAGCCACGTGATCCAACTCATAACTATAATCCAGTACTCAGGAGGCTGATGCAGGAGGATGGTAATCTGAGATAGCTTGTCCAAAGAGCATAACCCCACCTCAAAAAGCCAAACAGAGGATGAGAAGAGGGCTGGAGAGATAGCACAACAATTAAGAGCATTGGATGCTCTTCCAGAGGACTCTTGTTCGGTTCCTAGCATCCACATGGCAGATCACAATCTTCTGTAACTCTAGTTCCAAGGGAACTGCTTCTGTCTTCTGGCTCCTGAGGGCACTGCATGCACATGCATACACATGAAGGCTAAAAAAATTTTTTATGCCAAAATATGAATGAAAAAAAATGATCACATATCACAGAAGGTAAACAATGCTTTCCTCCCTACATTGCTCAGATATTTGGCCAAAATTATTGCAGAAATTCCTCTTGGTACAAAATAATGATATTCAACATAGCTGTCCTGGAAGTAGTAAAACAGAATGCTGTGTGGGTGAGCAGTCTCTTCTTAACTGAATGAAGACCAAGGAACACTCCCAGGGGGTGTCTGCGGTTCCCTGTATTCCAGTCTGTTGGTAAGTTTTTATTGTGATAGGGCACATGTATTCCATCACAGCTAACTATTCTCTGCCCATTCTCACTCCTCTTCCCTACTTCTGGGCAGCACCATCATCCTCCTTGAATCTTTGCTTCCATTTTTTCTGGTTTTTACCCCACTTGCCTAGGGCTCTTCTGGCACCTAGACCACCACTTTCTCCTCTGGTTGTCTCATTCACTGTTTTAACAGATTCTGATATCCAAAACTTCAGCTCCTCACATATCTCTACCACTGCCAATTCCATATGGATGTCATCAGCACACTGTGCCCCAGACAGAACACTCAGGCAGCCACTCCTGCCATCTTTCCTGTCTCGGTGAACGTTTAACTCCCAAACCATGTACTCCAACTCTCCAACATTCCATTATCTGGTCTCTCTACCTCCACTGGAAATATTTTTGTTGAAAATGTCATTCCCTATCTGAATTAATTCAGTGTCCTTCTGCTTCTGCACTGCCCCCTTTGAGATTCTCAACCCATCAGCCAGTATGACAACCCTTAAGTGTACAAGTCAGGTCATGTTTCTGCCTTGCTCAGGGCCGGTCATCGACTCCCATCTTGTATTAAGACACAGCTAAGTGCTTGCCCCACTTGGCATGTCCTCTGGCACAGACTTCAGTTCCTTTCTCTTCTCACTCTGCTGGAGAAGAAGAGGGCCACACGAGCCCTCTTGCACAGGTTCCTTTAGGTACAGCAGACATCCTGCCTGAGAGTTGTGCTACATGGCTATCTCACTTCTTAAGAGGCTTAGTTCCCACAATATTTCCTCTCAGTCTTTTGACTAAACAAGACCTTTTCAGGGAGGCCGTCTTTGGCCATATTATTTAATGAGACAGTTACTGTATTTTCTTCTCAGTACTTACTACCATCTTAAAGGTTATATACAGCTGCCAATTGGTGGATTTTACATCTTATGATACAATAATTATATAATCTACTTACTAACCCGTACCTCCCACTAAAGGGTTATACAGTGTATAATCTAAGCATTGCAGTTCATCTGCCAGTCCATTCCCACTCCCAGCAGCCCCATTCCTTGGTATCCACTTGTTAACATGGCCCCCCATCTGTAATGGGCTGAGCTCCACCACAATGGTATCTTGCAAACACGGCTATCTCACTTCTCTTGAGCAGCTATCTATCATGCTTGCTCATGAAATGCATGTAGACTATAATTCGCCAGTCAATTCCAAATTCTTGTTTAAAGTGTTCCCAGCCGTTTAATTCCATCTATTCTAGTCTCAGCTGGGTTCTGTTCAGCTGGTCACTTTCTCTCAGATAGACAATCCTTTGTCACAGGCTTCATCAGCAGTTCTTACAGAGGTTATCAGAGTATCTTTTCTCGCTACGCTATCCCTGTTCCCAAACTACCACACTACCTGGAAGGGAATGAAGAGACGGCTCAGCTGTTAAGAGCATGGCTCCTCTTACAGAAAACCTGGGTGCTAGTCCCAGCAACTATATGGTAACTCACAATCATCTGAAACTCTGTTCCAAAGGACTCTGAGAGCACCAAGCATGTACGTGGATCCTGGACACATATGCAAGCACACCCTAATATAAGCCTGCTTTGAACTCTGTTGCTGGCTTTCCCAGTCTGCCTGCTACCTTTGACACCTTGCAATTTGGTTTTCTCAAATTGAATAGTTGTTTCTCATCCCAACTTTGCAATTGGTGTCAGATCCAAATGACATTTCACCAGAATTCTGCACTGGCTCAGGAGAGATATGTTGCTTATGACCCCTTTGCTTTTAGATTTTCATTCATGTTTTCTGATTAAAGATCCATTTTATAAAATTTCAACATGCTACAGTAGAAGCACAGATTTAAAACTCCTATTCTGATTTTTGGATACAATTTTATGCAAAATACTGCTGAGTATAAAAGCCAGGTGGAACTCTAGTAAATGTGAGTTACTTGGCCTGATGTTTAATATATTATCAAGCAACCAAATTAATATATACCTCACCTACAGGTCACCCAGACTTAAATATGACCTGTGCTCTGCAATATCTGCCTCTCCCAAGCTGTTGGGCCCACTGCCAGGCCCTGCTGCGAACTACAAAACCACATGCAATAGCTCCAAAGGCATCTACTGGGGATAGAGCCTCTGACTACCTCGGGCTGGTGGCTGCATCTCTGTGAATTGCCACACTGTATGTTTTACACACATGGTACTGCTACATGGAAATACTTTGATCACACAGCTGAGCACAAACTCTCCCACCAGGGAGTATGGCTTCTTTGTCTCCACTTTGAAAGCAAAAACACATGATAATGGCTGTGCATCTCTTCCTGACTGCCAGTGCCCAGGATCCTAGGTGGTCCTCATGCCCTGTCTGCACCTTAGTCTATTCTGGTCACTAAGAGGCTTTAGCTATAGGAACACTCTCAGTGTGTTTTCTCTTGGTGCAGTCAGGAGCCCTAAGAACTCTGTTTGGGAAGTTTCCTGGAGGGCAAAAGACCACACAAAGGGCCAGGGAAATGGCTCAGTTGGTAGAAGAGCTGTGTTCTAATCCTCAACCTATGTAAAAAGCCAGGTATGGTAGTGTGCAATTATAATCCTAGCACTGGGTTAGCAAGCAGAGGTAGGCATACCTCTTGAGAGTTGGTGGCCAGCTAACAATAGCCTACTCAGTGAGCTCCACGTTCATTGTGAAACCCTGTCTCAAAAAATAAGTTGGAGAGTGACTGAGATGTTTAACCTAATGCTGACCCCTGACTTTCACATGAAAAGACCCAGATGTGCAAGCACATATAGGCATATACATATACATACATATACACTGCACTCACACACAAACACTACATTAACAAATGAGCTCACCCAGCTAACCTCCCCACAAATCAGACAGACCCCAGCCACTAGGTTGCAAAGAACCACCAAGCAGAGCCTGGTTAGAACCATGGGCCTGATCTTAGATTTACAGGTGCCAAGAGTTTGCTGTGTAAAGCCATTAGGGATTTCAGAGGGTGAAAGAGGAGGTCCTAGTCCACAGAGCATGAGACACATAGCTCTGAAATAAAGAGACAAGGGAAATAGAACCCTTTTCTAATCCCCCAAATATTAGACTCATCTGTAGATTTGGGTGACACAAGAAAACTAAAATTTTAGTTTGGTAGATGATGTGAAATGAGAATACTGTATGTTTCAGAATTTCTGGTACGTTTTATAAAACACAACAAAAATCCAGAAGGCAGCTGGGAAGCAGGCCATGGTTGTTGTCTTTATACAGATATGGGATGAATCCAGAGGCATTAATTGCACCTTTTGGTTCTTAGGTGAGCACCGAATGCTTCCCAGGGCCTAAGTCTAGTTGTCATAGAATGAATAGGATACCCCAACCTCAATGCATTGGAGATGATATAAATACCTACTATAAGTACCTAGTAAAGCATCTGTCCCACTTCCTCAGAAACCAGGCATGAGAATGTTAATCTTAAGAGAAGGCTGGAATGTCAGTGCTCACCCCATGTTTCCACATGCTCCCTTCTAACTGCTGAGAACAGAACTTGTGGAAACAAAGCAAGAGTATGGAAGGCTAAGAGTAAAACGCAAAGGAAGACAGGCTTGTTGTCTTTAGTGGTTTCTCAAAATCTTTGCTTCTGTTTCTAATGTCCCCCAAAATCTCCAAACTAGGAAGCATTTCTCAAACCATACATAAGAGACTAATAATAAGGTCTAACTATATTTGTGGTTAATTATATAGCTGTGGAAATAGTAAATCATAAGAAAATGTAAGCAAGAAGTTATTTGAGAGAAAGAAATTTATTCATAGCTTTGAACAATCCTGGCAAACTAAATTGTTTGGGAAACTTCAGAAAATGCTATTGAACAAAACTTTTAACACCACCAGAGTATGTGCTCAACCTTGATCAAAAGCATATAACCATTTACAAAGTTGTCTGGAGTGCTTCCTGCAGAATACCTACAGGGCACTGTAAAAACTGCTGTATCTAGCCCGCCGAGCCTGTCATACAAGGTGCCTGCTTGCCTGAGTATTGGGGCATGCTCACACAAACATACTAATTTAAGAGGAAATAATATAATTATGTTGAAGAAAGCATCAGAAAGCAAAGACATCTTCCAGAACCAACTGCTCACCTATGTAGGTTCCGCTGTTGTTACCATCATATCCGGCATCTTCTGGGTAGAAGGCAAAAGCCAACACAACAGACAGCCAGGAAACAAAGCAGAATGGTTAGGAGCCTAGCCACAGCTGCCAAAAGTCCATTAGTAGGGCAGTCACGTTAACACACAGCATGGAGCCGCCCTGCCAATGGATGGCACTCAGAAAATATTTTGTTTTCTGTTTAAGTTACAGTATTTTGAAGACCTCGTACAGGGTTGCTTTTTTTTTCAACCTTCTTCAGAGGTTCCTTGATATTGTTCCAAAGAAAATGATTTTTTAATTATCTGAATGTTTATATTTTCATAGTAAAGAAAATTACACCAGTTGACTCCCAAAGTAAATTTACTTTTATAAATCAGCTCTTTGATAATATGTAAAATATAGCATTTCCTTTGGCTGACTGGAGTAGACAGAAAGAATATACCCTTGCCGATAGGTGTGCTGATCCCAAGTTGGGAAGGGAAAAAAGAATAATATTGTATTTTCACAAAGAAAAAAAAAGTTAAGTTAAACAGTGTGCTGCTGTTTGGAGGAACTGGGCGAGTTCTGAGCTACATACACTATTTCAAAGCAGTGAAACAGTTATCTGTCCTAGAGCATTTACACAGACACACCCCCAGGATAGACTATGTGGATACCAAGGCTCTGAGAGCCACAGAGCACCTGCTTGTCACCACACAGAAAGCATGAATCACCTGGCTTTTTCCATTTACCTTTACTTAAGAGTAGTGACAGGGATAAAGAGATACTGTGCAAAATGAGTTTATACATTATGTAGTTCTTTGTGAAGAAAAAAATTAGATCTCTTCCAAAACAAAGCTCAACCATGATTTTTGATACTGAAAGATGTAAGTTTGTACTCATACTGAGCATTCTGCCACAATTGCTTGACATATCTAATTTAATCCTACACTACTACTCACTAAATAAAATTGTTAACCACACAGGGAAACTTTTATACAGGTACCTTTAATTTCCTCTGAGAAGCACAAAGAAAATGAAAAAGGAGATGGTTAAAAAAACAGAAAATACAATGAAAGTCGAAAAATCCAAGTGAAAACCAACTAAAATAAACTCTACCTACCACATTCAACTGTTTCCTCATCTTAGAAAAGCCAAGGGAGGGAAAACACATATATTTAGACATTTCAAAATTATTAGTCAGTAAATACAGTTTTAGACTGTGCTGCAGTCTGTATGTACAGAATATATTCATTTTAGTAAAGACACGGAGTGGCTACAGAGCTTATTATAAGGAACCAAATGGGAAAAAAATAACTAGAAAAGGAGTCAACATTTTAATTCAAAATTATACCTTGAAAAGGGAAATTTTATTTCTTTTAATAGATTAGCTGACTTATAAATCAACACTTTGCATATGTTGAAAAAGCTTCATGGAAAGAAAACAATCAAATGAAGAAAAGATCTCGGAAGCAAGCTTCCCTGAAAATGTTTACGCATTCTATGATTCCAACAGCATCCTGACAAGTTATCACTGTTTCATGGAAGATATTTTGTTATTTTTTTTTGTTTTTTGTTTTTTACTTTACTTGATGCATGTCACTGTGTAGCCCTGGCTGGACTATAACTCACTCTGTAGACCAGGCTGGCTAAGAATTTAGTGATTCTTTTGCTTCTGCCTCTCAAGTGCTGGGGTTATAGTGCATGCCGCTGTCTGGCGCTCTTTATTCCCAGGTGTCATCTGTGAAGAGGTTAACGATGGCATTTCCCACGTTCTTTCACTGACTTCATGCTCCCATTACTCCCTGTCCGTCTTCCCTCATACCCACCCACATCTCATACACACTCCTCTCCCTTAGTTTTAGCATTTTGTTCCCCCTAGCTTCTACCTGAAAACATAAATGCTGGATTTGTTTTTGTGAAGAGGTTTGTCTCACTTCACACCGTGATACACCATTCTATCTTTTTCCAGCAAATGGCATCATTTTCTTCTTTATGACTTAGTAAAGACCTTTGTGCACACACATCACACTCCCCTTCTCCACACATTCGTAGATGGGAACCTACAGTGAATCCATAACTTGGCTACCTATGGTATCATCATCAACATGGGTATACAAGAGCATCATCATCAACATGGGTATACAAGATATCTCTATAGTAAGTCTTATTTTTTCCAAAGTCATTTTTGTTATCATTGTGTGCACGTGTGTGCATGGCACACGTGTGGAGGTCAGAGGACAACTCTATGAAATTGGATCTTTCCTTCTACTTTTCTGTGGGTCCTGGGGATGATCAAACTTAGGTTGTCAGACTGGAGAGTGGGCTCCATTACCCAATAAGTCATCCTGCTAGCAGAGTCCTTCATTATTTTAGATATTTGGCCAACAAGTGGTATGGAAGTTTTATGTTTATTTTCATATCGAGTCTTGCTATGTAGCTCTGGAACTAACTAGGTAGAGCGAGCTATCTTGTGCTTGCAAGCGTCTTCTTCTCCCGGCCTCCCAAGTTCTGCAGCTATAGGCATATGCCATCATGCCAGGTTTGTTTTTGATTTTTGAGGAACCACAATGAAAAGAATTTTTAAAAAGAAGCCTATACTCATGAATTAGTAATTAGATAGCAACCTAAGAGACTGACCAGGAGACTTTTCTCCAGCAAAGATTGGAAAATGTATTGGCAACATACCCCAAGCAATGTTCACCCTGAATCAAGGTGTAACATAGCTCACAGCATGGTTATATAAAGCGAATAAAAGGAATAAACCACCACCACCCCCACCCCGTACCTCAGGGAAAGTGAAAACCACTGGGTCATAACACCGGGACAGTTCTATTTGACCACTGTTATCAAATATGATAGACAAAGATTATTATTCGGTCTCTGACAATGAGGTACCCAAGTTAGGATTTATGCGTAGTTCTCAGTAGCTCTGAAACGCTAAATGCACCCAAAACAAATGGTCAGAAGACAAAGAGTAAGCAGCATGGTCAGAGTTAGCACCACCAGGCATTGGTGCATATGGAGATCATACAAGACAACGTGAGCACCACTGTACTGTGCATGCTAAGACACACCTGTAATCCATTACACAGCAGACTGAGGTGGGAGGACTGCTGTGAGCTTGAGGCCAGCCTGGGCAACATAGTGAGTACCAGGCCAGGCTAGATATCAAGACCCTATCTCATCTAACAAACAAATACAACAACAATAACAACAACAACAACAACAAAAATTCTGTCAAAATCTCATGAAGTAGATTGCTAAATCCTGTATGTTTTTTTGCCAGCAATAATAGCATAAGTTGAATATTACAGCTCTCGCTAAAGACTGCAACATCATGGTAATCAGATGACTAAGGCAACAGATGTAACAAAAATTTGAAATGTCAACAATCAACTCACAATAAGCACTTTATGTTACATTTAGTATGTTTATTTCATATTCCAACAAGAGGTCATAAATTCACATGCTGCATAAATTTATAAGATTATTTCTTCATAGAGTTATTTGTAAGGACGCTCTGATTTTTTTCAGCACACTAAAACTAGACATATATATATATATATTTATAGATATATGGATATATAGATGATATATAGACATATAGTCATATAGACATATAGATATATAGACATATAGGTATATAGATAGAGCTAGATATAGATATCCAACAGCAAGTTTGTGGTTAATGAATCTCATGTGAAAAAACCAAAGGATTCCTTTAGAATTGACAGGATTTAAAAAGGAGGAAAATATACAAAGTATTGATTTTAGAAGAAAGCTAAGGCAAGCAATTTAATCTTCTAACAACTCCACGAGGATAAGACTTTTAGCCCCATTATACAGACAGAAACATATCCATGTAGTGATACACAAATGATACGGACCCAGAAGCCTAGCCATACATGTTTACCTACAAATGCCAAGCCTTCCCACTAGAACCAGTTTGTTACTATTCAAGACGAGCTGGAGAACACCACCAGTGGAGGGCTGGGACCTCACTGCTTACTCCCAGTATACCACCATTACTTCTAACACTTCTCCCTCTTGAACTGTCCCAAAAGCTCCATGTGCTTTTCAGGAGAGCCTGGGAAGGCTAGCACCTGTCCCATGTTATCAGGATTTACTGGCTTCAAGCACTGGACGAACAGGAGAAGGAAGCTATGAAACCACAGAGGAACGTCCAGCAAGGGAAGGAGAGGATGAACTGTGAAGGCTAAAGGGGAGGATACCATGAGCTATGCACACAGAACTACAGCCACCTCAGCAAGGCGGTATTGCTTTCCTAAGTTTCCTGAGCTTTCTGATTGCAATCTTCAGGAAGTGTGGCTAATCCCATGACCACATATCAGGCCCCTAACCATGGACAGATCCATCCTTACGACATGCCACTGGGTCTCCATGAAGAACTGGCTTGGAACCCTTCACTCTAGAAGAATCTTCCCTGTAGCAGAAGTGACACCATCAGCTATGCATCAGAATTTCCTTCGAACACCTGGATGTAAAATCCACAGCCTCGCTCATTAACACCTCTTCCCACAAAGCTGGGACCTGTGGAATTTTCCTAGCAGTATCCCTGAAGGTGGGGGTGTTATAGAGCTTGGACCCGAAATGCCAAAGGCCCATATTGCTAAGCTATGAGAGGAAGTAGAAGCTTTATAAGAGAGCCTAGTGGGAGGGCTTCTGGACCCCAGAGTCATGTGCATGAAGGGGACAGAAGAAACCCCCTTCTCTTTGTCTTTTAAACGCCCTAGCTATATATACTGGATGAACAGGAGAAGGAATGAAACCACAGAGGAATGTCCAGCAAGCCCTAGATTGCTGGACAATCTAAGAATGTCCAAACACCCTAGCTATGATATAAACATCTTTGCTTCACATGCAACCAAGTCATGACTGGCTCCTGCCCACAGGCCAAAACCAAGGAGGGAGAGGGATTATGGACTGGACCTCTAAAACTGTGAGCCAGAACCACAGCTTTCTCTTTGTAAAGCTGATCAACACAGCTTTATTTAGGTATTAGAAAGCTCACATAATGGAAAAATACTCAGAGGGCCTTTTAAACTTATATTTTAAATTATGTGCCTCCGTGGGTGTGTGCATGTGAATGCACAGTCTGAGGACGTCACACGTGTCAGATTCCCCTGGAGCTGTAGATGTGGGTAGTAAGCTTCCTGACATAGGTGTGGGAACAGAACTTGGTACCTCTACATTAACTGCTGACTAATCTCTCTTGCCCCTGAAAGGCACTATTTAAAACCATGTTTCTATTCATAACACATGCTACCAACATTAAGAAAATGCTTGACAAAGTTTTAGAGATACAAAAATTTTAACAGTATGAGAAATCTGTTTTGAATTGATACTATGGGTGTAAACAATAAACACACCCTAAGCGCATTGAAGGTGGCATTAAGAAGGAGTGTGTTTAAGGGAAATTCTCTATTACAACAACGTGCGGGTTTGAATACAGGCACCGCAAACAGGAAATGACACTGTTTTACTGTGTTAAAACTCTGTCACTGGATACGGTGGCTGTACTATGCTCATCAATCCACAATGAGCAAGTCCTACCTGCTTTCGATGGGTTCACCTCCTCTGAACTTAAATATTTCATTTTGCATCTATAAGCCCCAAATCACATTTAGAAAAAAATGAAAGGTTTTATGTTCTACATCTTAAAAATGTCAAAAATTTTGCACATTTATTTATCTTATGCCAAGAATTCCATAGAGCTATTTTTAAAGTGAAGAATTTAAACTAATATTATCCAGTTTGCTGTATGAGAACAGTTGAGGTATTTATACTTTGATACCTGCAAAGGGAAATTAGGTACTAAAAATAAAAACCATACTTTGATATTCTGCTGTAAAATACTCTATGTGAAAAAGAGGTTCCCTGCTCATCCTTTATAAAGGCCATAGATACTAGGTTTGAATTATATTATATTTGGATACAATTAGGATGATCATTCTTAGCTAACAAGACTATGTTTTAAGAGAAAAGGAATTAACAATATTTCAAATAAAGAGATTTGTATGTCCTTTATACAAAACTAATTGAGATATGGGGATATAGCTCAGTGGCAGAGCATTTGCTCAGAAACACAAGGTCCTGGGTTCCATCCACGGCATGGGCCTGCATGTGAGTAAAGGGAGTTGATATATTATACTTATACATGCAAATGAAGCAAACACAAAACAAATCATGCCAATAGAAGAATTGCAGGCTTCCAGGACTGCCATCAACCACTCCCACATGCTACTAGAGACACCCAGCTCTAGGACTTAAGCTGCTGCCACTTGGATGCAATAACCCAAAGCAGGATGTATCAGAGCAAGCCCACTGGACATCTAGCTCTGTCCTTCTATGTTACCAGTACAGAGCTATTATAAAAAAACAGTGGGAAGTTTTTCTATATAGTTTTTTATTGTATGAACAATTTTTCAAAAGGGGATAGGAGGCAGAGAGAGGATGGATCCTTGTATCACGCTCCCAGTACTTTCATTGTAAGAGTTAGTGGGTTTCAGGAATGGTTAAGAAGCAAACACTCGTGTTTATGAAGCCGGCTTTCTGGATACTATTGATATCTCTTGGTTGTTAGGCCAAGGATCCACCATCAAAGATAAATGTCACTCACACAACATTCAGGGCCTTTTACAGAAATGCTGCTTTCCAAACCTGGAGAGCTCATGACTATCAATATGTATTTCTCAGAAAGTCACATTTTCTTATTACTGGCACTCAGAACAGGACACAGAGACAACCACAAAGATAACATGACTAGAATTTGCCTTCTTTTGCATTTCATGTTGATACTAACCAAGTCACCGAACAGTTCTAGAATTATCTTCCATGAATTTTTCCAGTGATTATGATATACTTAGGAATCAAACAGGGAGTAAAATTACAGTGCCATAAGCAATCATACAGTGATAAGAGGTAACAAAGTGATTTAATGTGTCATTACACAGGGACATTCAGTACGTCAATGTATGGTGGACTTCCCTGGGTCTCATGTACACTTAAAATTTTAGGTAAAAAACAAATATATATATATATATATATATATATATATATATATATATATAT
>NW_021604598.1:12533981-12556481 GCF_004785775.1 Grammomys surdaster | reverse complement strand
ACTCTTTGCACATGAGATGAAGTTCACAGTTGTGATTTAGAGATAAAGAGGAATTAAGAAGCATGGTTGTTCTTAGGCACAAATCCTTTAGTGCCCAGGGAAATGGTAGTTCTATTTTGTTTGTCACTAATTTTTTATTGAGAAATATTTACCCCAAACTCTCTGGTTTGGGTGGGGGAGCAGAGTTGTGCTGTAGGCTCTATTTATGCAGTCTGTAAGCATTGGAAGTTACTGATGATTGTCTCACAGTGAGTAGCGTATTACAATGAACAACTTACCACATTTTTTTTCTTGCAAAGCTATCACATTACTGTGAATTACTTCTGTGTTGGGTTTCTGTGACATGATGGCCCAAGAGCTACTTCAGGATACCATGACTCCCTCCTCCCCGGAGCACCTGCTTTAACAGTCAAAAACCAGCAGCAGGATCGGGTTACTGTGCATTCTTATTAACAAACTTACATGATTTCCTGTTGGAAAGTTTCAGAGGCTGAAGTACTATTTCTGGTCGTCTCAGAGCCAGTCTCCTGGGGGAAGAAAAGGTCAATGTGCCTATCAACTTTCAGCCCAGGGTCAAGGTTAACATAGCACCAAAATATAAAATTTGTACAGATGGTCTTGAAAAAACTCAAGATGATCCTTTCAAATTAATTAAATCCACTATTTTAAATTACCCCGCCTTTCCTGAGAGGACTCTTCTCTTTTCCATCTTTCCCTGAAGCACACACCCAGGTATTATTGTGTGAGTGTCTGCTGGTTTCACATCAGAACCCCAAGAGGACCTGGTATTGCCATATTACTTTTGGTCATTATTCATGGAGTTAGACAAAACAGAGTTCCCAATCCAAACCCACGGGATAACAGATTCACAGGCAGGGTTTGAAGCTCATTTTTATCATAACTGTGCTTGAGTGGTATTCTGCAGGAAATAGAAAGTCATTCGAGGAATGGTCACTGTGGCTCACCGTTCCTGGAAGTGCTTTGAGGGAATCAGGCCTGCTCTGGGGTTGGCGTCTCCTTCATGCTTAGCCTGCCACCATGTCACATCATCTTGGCTCATAATCTGAAGAATGTCACCCTTCCTGAAAGACAGCCCTGCCTCTCTACAAGGGATCGCCTTGTCTTCCTTAGGATCGTAGTCAAAGAGCGCTTTGATAAATATCTGGGAGGGAAGGAAAAACGGGAGAGGTAAATGTGTCTGTCTGCATTCTTGCAACTTAGACTTAAGAAATGGCAATTTTCAAAGCAGATATGTATTAGTTGAAAAAAAATAACATTAAATCACCCACCCAAACAATATTTTAAAGACTCACCTTGCCTTCTTTAGAAGGTGTCTCCTCTTTGGTGCTGGGTATTATCTTAAATGTAATTGCTCCCTGGGACTGACTCTGGTATCAGGGATCAAAGAAAAGGTCATTGCTGGGGGTAAGGGGAACATATGACAGACAGGTAGGGAGATAAACACATCTAGGAATTTATAGTCTTGGTTTTCTCCTTAGAAGAAGCCAGAAAACTAAGTTTGTAGAAATTCCAGAAACATGAGAAAGCTCTAAAATGTGTCAAGTCAGTTCAAGATCACATTTACACTTTTACAACCTGTGCACTTAAGGTGTCAATACATCTATTGCCATCCATGTTACGTTACCTCAAGACAGACACAAGCACACACTATGAATGAGGCTTGAAATGAGTGCAATCGTCATTGACCAGAACATATGACACAAAGATGAGATCCTGGCATTTAAGCATTGGTATCCATAATTGGTGAAATAAAAGTCTGATACCAGATACTGTCCTTTCTGTAGTTATGAATATGGGTGAGATTCACTTGGCAGCAATATGCATTAGAAAAGCAACTAAGCACAGCCAGGTCAGTTTTATTCTGATAGTAAGGTAAACAGTGTGTATAACAAATCCATTGAAAGATTTAAAGACAGAAAGAATGTCTATTCCCATTTAATTAAAACAGTAATTCCATGACCCACACACAGCTCATTGACTCAGACCAAAGCAGACCTCCTTGTTGGCGGATACTTATGAAGACATCTGTTGGAGGTACTCAGTCATCTTTCTATTATTGCTATGGGTTTGCATTTTTTGGTGTACAAAGAGGTAGTCTCCATCTTACCACTAACCTGAACTTAAGACGTAACAATTCCTATGTCTCACACAGTTCCGTTCAAGTTTTAGCACTATGAGACTGGGGCAGAAAGCCTCACACCAGCAGTTCAGACGCCATGTTTACACTGAGCAGAAACTCCCAAGTTATTATAACCTCATTCCACTTCAGCAGGTTGTTATTTCTGCCTACATCCATTTTGTAAAGGAGCATAGTGACACTAAACATTAGAAGCATTTCTAAGTACGTGAGCAGCACTCTAAATCTGAAGGGCTGAAACCGAATCAGGCCGAGAAACCTAAGATTTACAAAAAGGTAACAGCTTACCAAAATCTGTATTATTTCCTCAGGCCTCTTGTCTTCCACTGAGATCCCATTCACTTCCCTCAGCTCATCACCCACGTGAATAAGACCTGACAAATACAAAACCCAGTATGTGAGCAGAGCCACAAAGCAACACTGTGACTTGTGACTGTTCCCAACGCTCATCTGGCAGCCATACCTCAAAGTGACTTCAGTGCTAAAGGGAGGGCTTCACACCTCACACTCTTCGATTCTGCATGTCTCTAATGATGACTATTGCACAAGCAGATAACAGGGCCTTGATCTCTATCTAGAAATGCTAATGATTGATACCTTAGAAAGTAATTCATTTTTATTATTTACTATTTTTATTTGGTATGACTGTGTACATGTCATGCATATCATGTTTGCATGTATGTACACAGATCAGTGGTCAAATCTGGCATCAAAATTTAAGAGGGAAACTACTTTGTTTTTGAGAATGGATCTCCCATTGGCCTGGAACACACCAAGATCTGGTTACACTGGCTGGCCTCTGGAATTCTCCAGAACTAGGATGATAAGCACATACCACCATACTTGGATTTTAATGTGTATGTTGTTGATTAAACTTGGTCCTCACACTTATACAACAAACATTTTTCTAACTAAGCTATCCTCCCAGGACCTAAAATTTGTAAATTCATTTTAAAAATTGTATATACTAAGTAGTATGTATTTTTGATATCAAAAGGAGTAAAATGGGTCATAATATAACTTGTAGGTGAGGGCTCTATCTCTGTGGTAGAGACACTTGAGTAGAATGGCCAAGGTCATAGGTTTGACCTCAGTACTGTGGAGAAAACTTTGGAAGACTGTATAAGCTAAGATCACAGAGGGGGATTTGTCTACCATTTACTTGTATGGTGTGTACATTTCAACATAGTGAGAAACATCTTGTTCTTGGTTCTGCTACATTAGATCAGAAGACTGTTACCCACGTAGGTACTCTCAGAACACCACACAGCTTGTTCTCATGAATGGATAAAGAGGCTCTCACCACTTCTATCTGCAGCTCC
The DNA here is from genome assembly GCF_004785775.1 of Grammomys surdaster. Taxonomy (NCBI): domain Eukaryota; kingdom Metazoa; phylum Chordata; class Mammalia; order Rodentia; family Muridae; genus Grammomys; species Grammomys surdaster. The sequence goes on along the minus strand of NW_021604598.1, from coordinate 12,553,001 downwards.
TCCCCGCATGATCCGGGCCACAATGATTCCTCCGCTCTGCTCATCTTTTTTAATGGTAGCACCCTTTCAAGTCAAAAAAAAAAAAAAGGTGAATGAAGAAAAAGGCATGTGTGGGAAGATCTGTCAAGTGGGGTGTAAGACAAGAGGTGTGAAATAAGTCTTACCTGGAAAAACTAGAGACTACTACAAAAAGGAACAGGTCAGGGGAGCAGACATGGGAACTATTCCTTACAATGTACAAACCTCAAGCGATATGTCACTTAGTGTTTCAGCACAATTAAAGATTCATAAGATCTTCAATCTCTTCCAACTCATGTAAAACATTTTTTTCTTTATACCATCCATCTTAGGTTACTTTACTTTTGGAATACTTGCTCATTTCATTTTTGTCCTTATAATATGTCTCATGATAGGAGGCTGGAGAGATGGCTCAATGGTTAAAAGTATGGAGTAATCTTACAAAAGACCCAGGTTCAATTCCCAGTACCCACATGTTGGTTCACAACCGGCTGTACCTCCAGTCCCAGGAGATCAATGCACCAAGCACATATGTGACACAGACATACATCATGAAAACAAAATATCCATTTGGATAATCTGGGCTTTTTTTGTTTGTTTTGCTTTGTTTTGTTTTTCATGAGATCCATAACAGAGTCCACCCAGGGCTCTGGAGATTAGGACATGACTTCCTTGGGTACAAATGGGGCATTATTCCACCAATCCCAGGTCCCTTGCTGTGGTTCAACATCACAGGAATTCTAATGCCAAAATAAACAGTTGTATTTATATTGTCAAATGTTAAATGCCAGGTTAATTTCTCTTCATTATTTTAAAATAAATCAGCTTTCCAGAACAGCCCAAAGCACCATTTCCAACTGCGTCACTTAGTTTCCAATCAGGCATACTTGGCTATATGTTCAATTTTCTCTTACACATGCCAGTAGGTTATATTTCAAGGTTATTACTATTAAAAAGCAGTAGAATGGCTATTATTTTATTTGGATTTTCTTTGTTATTCTACATCATATCTTCTGGATGCAGATGCTCCATTTATTTTTAGGGTGTATGGACCAAGAAGAAGCATACCTTAAAGAGAAATGTAAATACTTTAAGTTCATCTGATATGGCTCCCTGTGAGATCTCCTCATATCTGAAGATGAAATGCAGCCAGTCTCACCAGGGGCTATCTGAGTCTCACCAGGAGCTCTCTCAGTCTCACCAGGGGCTCTCTCAGTCTCACCAGGGGTTCTCTCAGTCTCACCAGGAGCTCTCTCAGTCTCACCAGGGGCTCTCTCAGTTTCACCAGGGGCTATCTCAGTCTCATCAGGGGCTCTCTCCATCTTACCAGGAGCTATCTCAGTCTCACCAGGGGCTATCTTGGCAGGGGCTCTCTCAGTCTCACAAGAGGCTCTCTTGGTCTCACCAGGGGCTCTCTCAGTCTCACTAGGGGCTCTCTCAGTCTCACCAGGGACTCTCTCGGTCTCACAGGAGGCTATCTCAGTCTCACCAGGGGCTATCTCAGTTTCACCAGGGGCTATCTCAGTCTTACCAAGGGCTCTCTGTTCTTGACCAGGCGAATAATTTTCACTGAATCTTCCTCATCATCAATCTCATCAGGCATGGGAGGCAATACAGGGTCATAGCTCTTTTGAGCCACAGTATCATGTACTGACAGCAAAGCCTGTAAAACCAAAGGTTCATAAAGAATTCATCAGAATGAAACCACTAATACATTGAAGTACAAATGAAGACAAAACAGCATTGTGCTGTTGGTATATTAATTGTAAGGAAACCACTCAAAGCAGGGTGTCTTCAGCTCAGGCAGTGGGGATGGGGTAGTCCTGTGGGATTATAGAAGGCAGATCTACTCCATTGCACCTACACCTCCAGTTCTAGTACCAATGACATATGGCATCAATCTGTGTTAAATTTTTTTCTAACCTGTATATTCTCTAGTAATTCCTATAGGGTAACAGCTGAGGCAAAGGTCATGAGTATTCCTTTGGCACACAGACACACTGCCACTGAGTGGACAGAACCTTGAGATACTGTCCATGTATTCTTTAAGTTTTAAAAACATTTTTGTATATGACTGTGTAACATACATGCATGTATATGTAGGCCTGAGGTGAATATCAGGTGTCTTCCTTGATCCCTGTCCACTATATGTGTGGAGGCAGGGCTTTTCCCTGAACCCAGAGATGAGCAATGCTTCAGCTAGTCTGGACAGCCAGCTTCCTAGGTGATCTTTTCTCTGCTTTCCTTGATTTGGGATTATAGGTAGCTGCCACACCCTTTTATAACATGTTTTGATCTAAAATCTGGTCTTCATAGTCATATGACACTGAGACATATGGGTGTTTTTATATATTTTCATTTTTCCCCTTACCTGTGGATATAACTCTTATTATTCAGTGCTATGAAGCCCTGAGCTGGCTCTCAAATATTGTATAAACCAAGTGTGGTGGTATATGTCTATAATCCCAGCACCCAGGAGGTAGGGGCACAAAAATTAGACATTCAAGATCATCTTCCATGTATAATGAGTTTATACATAACATCCCCTCCTCTCCCAAATATGTATATGCATGTGCATGTGTGTTTGTATATACTTTTTCTCTTATCAACAGAGAATTGGTCAATGCCACTATTCACTGGTTTCTGACTTTTTTGTGTAATGGGTACATATAAAAGAATAAAAGTATTTTATAGCATTGTCTCATATAGATCAATGAGGGAAGAAAATGCTGGAACTCTGCATGTCCTATTTCAGATTAATGCCTTTAGAGGTCTCATTTGCTGCGCTACCCATACTGGACTCTAGCTAGAGGCCTAGAGATCATGTTCTCCTCTTCCCTCCAGTCAGAACATCCAGTCCATAGCTTATAAATATACTTCCCAAATATATTCAAAACCTATTTCTATCTTTCTAATCCAACTCCAAAATGAGCAAATTATTCCACCTGTTTCTGTGAAGTTTGACAGGAGCTATCACACTATTGAGTTCATGCACTGTCTATGGTTTCTCTCATTTTACAACACCAAGGGGGATAAGATGGGACAGACTCTACGTCGCCACTGCATGCCTACAGAAGTTACTGCAATAGTTTCTGTGTGTGTCTACCACTTCCTTTTATCTTCATCTTAAATAATTCCTTTTCATAGAGGCCTGGCCAAAACATCCATACATTAGAAAAGGATGTTCATTGGTTTATTTAAAAAGTGTGTGTGTTTTTATTATTTTATTTTTTCTTCGTATGTGTTTGTGTCTATGATTTGTGTATGTACAGACATATACACTATAGCATACATGTGGAAGTCAGGACAACACCTGCTGTCAGTCATGGCCATCCACTGTGCTGGAGAGAGACTTGTTCTATGGTGGGTGTGCATACCAGTCCAGCTGGCCCACCAGCTTCTGAATGCTTCTGTCTGCAACACACTACCATGGCTGGATTTACATGGTTCTAGGGGGCATAAGCATTTAAACACAAGCTACATCCCCAGCCCTATTCCTGGGTTTCTTGACCTCAGCATTGTATTTGCCTATGTACATGTTAGAAATACATAATTGTACATGTATTATATTTGATATTTTATACCTTTCCAATGTTGATATCAGGTATCAAGAAATCAGAAGCCCTGGGATGGCAAAATATCAATTTTTAAATTAAACAACTTTAATAACTCTAACATATGTACCAACTGTCCTTTGCATCTCAGAGGATTGAGTCTAAGAGCCACACTAATATCAAAATCCTCAGATGCTCACTCGCTACATACAACAGTATGAGATATGCACAAGCTTACATGTATCTTTTGACATGTATTGAAACGCCTGAAGATTCCCTTTACTTAACACAATGTATACACTATGGAAATTGCTGTTGTACTGTACTATTTAGTAGACGGTTACAAGGAAAGATTTTTTGTATGTGTACAATACATGTTCAACATTTTTCAAATATATCCAACCAAGGTTTGGTGGAATGTGCCTCTAAAACTTGGACAAATAACTTTATTCCTCTCTCTCTGTCCCTCTGACCCTCTGTCCCTCTCCCTCTCCTCTTCTCTCTTTCTCTCTCCCTCTTTCTTTTCTCTTAATACCTAGTTTCAAATATTTCATTTAGCAACAGGAAAAAGATGAAAACAGCCTGCACAGCCTGCAACAACCTCTGCAGCTTGCACAGGGCAAGGGCAGCTCCTGGTTTTTAGTGCAGGATAATCCTTATGACTGGGGAGGCTACCTGAATTACAGCCCTGTTAAAAATAAACCCAAGATTAAAAGCTGTGACATGCTAACTGAACAAAATGTAAAAGCAAATCTTAGAGGGCCAAAACTTGTCCAAGTAATTTAATTGTATGACACAAAAAGAATCACAGATATTGTCTATAAGAACACTACTGTACTTGATATTAAACACACATGACTAGATCAATCTAAACTTCCCAGGCATGCCAAAGAAAACATTACTCATAAGGATGAAAAAATGAAGCAACAGAACAAAATTCTGAAATTACTCAGAGAATTTTAGCTAGAATAACTAGCTAAAAATGATAGTCAAGGATATTGTCTTAGTTAGTGTTCTATTGCTGCAAAGAGACACCATGGCCAAAGCAATTTTTTTTTAACTCCAAAATGGTTTATTATTTTTCTTTTCTTTTTTTTTACTTTACAATTTATTTATTTATTTATTATTATTATTTTTAAATCAAATTGTAATTTTTACTTATTCACACAGGGATTATAAACACAAAAAGGCAGTACATGGGGAAGGTGATGACACCGGAGTATGGGTGTTCAGGGGGAGTACAGATATCTTTCAAAACAGGGTATCGGGTGGGTAAAGGTTCAGGGGACAGGTCACTATGACTCTGCCTATGATTCACTTGTCCTTATCTAAGTTGGTAATATCTGCCAAGGCTACCTATTTACAAGGTCTATGACTACTCAGGCTTGTAAATTTCCACAAAAGCTGCCTGTTTACAATAGCTTACAGCCATCTGTTTCAGTGTTTATCCACAGAGACCCAAGACTTTGTATTAGCATGCATGTATGACAGGACTGTTGCTGATTTTAGGCCTATGGCTGATTTTAGGCCTTCAGTCTATAAGCTGGGCTGCTCCTGACATCTCCTTGTGGTGATACTAATCTTGCAAAGGTGGGATAGAGGCCTGACCTCCAGTAATTGAAGGAGACCTTGTAATGGCTCCGGTCCCCCTGTCATTCACTGTCCAGTGAGGCATGAGGGCCATACCCATCCCGATGTCTTTTTCCTGAAGAGGGGATACTTTTCACATCAACCCCTATGCAGTCAGGCTTGTCTCTCAGGGAACCCAGAGAGATATTTTTAACTTTTATTTATATTCCCGTGCAGTGCTTAGCCTCTCAGCCTAAGCAAGAATTCAGATCACCAGTCAGAGGGGGTTCTGGGTGGCCCCTCTCTGCTGACCAAGGCAACTCTTATAAAGGCAAATATTTAATGCTGCTAGCTTACAGTTACAGAGGTTCAGTCCATTATCATCATGCTGAGAAGTAAGGTACCATGCAGGCTGAGTTGGTGCTGGAGGAATCATCTTGATCCAAGGGCAGCTAGGAGGAAACTGTCTTCCACAGACAGTCAGGAAGGGCAGGGGTCTCTTCCACATTGCATGGAGCTTGAGCCTAGGAGCCTTCAAAGCCTGACTACACAGTGGCATACTTTCTCCAAACAAGGCCACACCTATTCCTACATGGTCATATCTTCTAATAATGCCACTTCCCATGGGCCAAGCATATTTAAATAACCACATGTATTAAAATCTATTATTGCAGGCTAGGGAGATGGCTCTGTAGGTAAAATTAAGCTTGATGACCTCAGGATACCCAGAGCCTACATGAAAACCAGATGTGGTAGTATCTAAACCTCATGTGTAATCCCCATAAACCTCTGGATAGACATAAGATGAAGACAGTAGAATCACCCAGATGTTTGTGGGTTTGCTAGCATGGTGCATGCTGTGAATTGTCAGAAACAAGAAAAACTCCACCTCAAAACAAGGTGAAAGGTAAAAAACAGCTGCTGAAAGTTGTGCTCTAACCATCATATGTGGGATGCTACACTCACCACCACCACCACCTCCACCACCACCACCATACACATAAATACCATACCATAGTTACATAAAGAGAAAGTAATTCTGCAAAAGACAAAGTGATATAAACTATCGAAAATGAAACAAGAGTAAAAATATATTAAGGGAGGGGTAAAGAGATGGCTCAGTAGTTAAGAGTGTGGATTGTTCTCCTGGAGGACCTAGGTTTAATTCCCAGTACCTGCTTGATGACTCTCAACTGTCTGTGACTCCAGTTCCAGGGCATATGGCCCTCAGGGCCACCAGAGCACATGATACACATATATACAGACAAAACACCCATACACAAAATGAAATAGTAGAATAGGCAGGTGTGGGATTTAAATAACCTAAAATAGGTACTCAGACTTTCTGAAGAAGTATGACTATTTTTTAGAAAATATTCCAAATTTAGTGAAAAAATAATAAACTCACATGTTCATGAAGTTCAAGTACTTGAATACATGTAAAGAAACATTAAATAAAACTGCTTAAAACATGAGAAAATTCTAAAATCATGTACCAGAAAAAAACCCAACACATTACACATAAAAGAATGAAGATGAAAGTGACTTCCATCATACATAAAATAATGCACAGAGCAACAGAGCAACACCTCTAAAATACCTGAAAAGAATACTGTGAAGCTAGCATTGTATACCCAGCAAAAATATCTCTCAGCATAGAAGCCTTTCAATAAGATGGGAGTTTTTAATGACTCAGCAGCAGACCTCCTTTGGAAGAAGCTAATGCTCTATCCAGAGTAGTGAAGGACCAGCAGTGAAATGCTCACTATCTCAATGTCAACCACATCCTGCATTGAGAACAACAGCTGATTAATTAAAACATGTTTAAATAATAGCTATAATCTTATACGTAATATTAACAACACCAGCTACTTATTTGGGGAGGGGGCACAGTTGGACTTATTTCCATGTTTAAATTCAAATAAGAACTTTGTAAATTTCAAGCTCATGATGCTTAACAGCTTTGCTTTAGGAATATTGTTGCTTAGCAACATTTTTGTACTTTGGACAATGAAAAGGCATTTGCCATTCCATTTTCCTGCTTTCACCAAGGTGATTTTATTCTTCAACATATAGATTTTCCTCTCAAAAGGCAGAACTTAAATGATAATTGTGTTTCCAAAGTGCCATAGCCACTGATCACAGATGATGGGTTTGCCTGTTGCTCAGAAGCATCTACAGGAAATTGAACAGCAGACCTGTAATTTGCCACTGCTGTGGACCCCTGGAGTCAGGTCTATGCCGGAGTGTCTATCAGGTGCACAGAATTAAATGCCTATTTGTCAGGAAGCACAGATCCAGAAGGAAGCTCAGCGTTTCCTCCAGCTTCCTTTAATGAAGCCTCATCCACTTTTCAAGCTTAGGCTCTGAGTAATTTCTGGTAAGTAAATGTTCTAGAAAGCTGAACATTTTTTATTTTAGCTTTTTTTTTTTTTAATCTGCCCAATTTCGCCTGGCACCCTAAATTATAATGCCATGTTCCAGAGTGGGTATCACATTACTGCTTTACCCAAATGAGCACCAGGACGATGAAGACTAATTTGCCTTTGCTGGAGCCATGTGCATATGTTTGTATTCACCAAGGACGGTCTTTGTTTCACTTAGTGCTCAGTGCTCAACCCTGAGCAAAGCAGAGAACACTGGGCATAATCTTCACATTTTTTGACAGTCCTCAAGTAAAGTTAATGCTGCAGACAAACAAACCATTCCCTCGTTATGAAAAGCTCACAGTCATGGGCCATAGAAAAAAGTGTGCACACTCTTCGGAAAGTGAGAGATTACAAAAGGCGAAGTGAACAGGGTACAATCGTAGGCTATAAATGAGAGAAAACATGAATTAAAAAGTTTAATTATATGAGCAGATTTAAAAGAATGTAAAGGAGCTGGGGGAAAGGCTTCATGGATACAGGCTGTGCAACTATGAGGCCCTCAATGTGACTCCTGAGAACCCAAGCAAACTAGACAGGTCGGTGGGTGTCTGATTACAGCACTCTGACAGCAAGGTGGGAAGTAGAATCAGGAGTCAGTTAGCATGCTCTACAGAGCCCTGAGATTATCATGACCTTTATACACATGAACATGCACAAACAAGTGTGCATGCACAGATGCACACAACGAGAAGACTTACAAAAGTACTACAAAAGAATAAAAATTCCTAACACTGAATTGTTTTTATTGACTTCAACTTACTTGAAATTCACCATGCTGTAAGCACAGTGCTTAGAGACAGAGGTAAGCAATTAGCAACACTTCTATCTTACTAAGAATAAATATCTAGGCCATCTGCATAATGTAGTCATCATGTTTTAAAAACTTTGTGTGTGTGTGTGTGTGTGTGTGTGTGTGTGTGTGTACCTGTTTTTAGGTATCAACCCCCAGGCCTCAAAGACACTAGGCAAATAGTCATCTACTGAATTACACCTCTAACCCCACTAATATTTTTGTGGTTCATTATATATACCTTAAATCTATTTGGAATTCATTGTAATATGGATGTTTCTTACTTTTTGCCTCTGATTATGCATTCATCCCAACAATATGTGCTAAGTTATGTCTTAAACATGACCCACGACCCTCTTCTACCAGGGCCACAGCGTGTTGCCCTTGAGTCCTTCTGACAGACTCGTAGCTGCCTCTTCTCCTCAATGGTGCTTTTGCCGTCTCAGTGCGCTGCTGTCACTTTTCTACTTAATTCCTTGTCATGGATCCCCCCTTCACTCAGAATGGAATCCAAATTTCTTAAAATGCTTACAGATAGTGTGGTCTTATCATTTATCTCCTTGATAGAGTAGCCATGGAAAGTAAAAGAAAGACCACTGACAACCTCACTGGAATTGTAGGCCACACTGGGCACGCTCAGCCCCATGCTTTACAATCTCTTCATTAGGATTTCATGTACTATTCAACTTTACCTAAAGCATTTACTCTTCACCCTCCACCCCCAACCTACTATGGACATCTCTGCCCCTTCTGTCTACCTCACACACAAAGCCACTTCCTCAATGACTTATTTCCCTTACTGCTTCCTAGTCGAATTGGCATTTCCTACCGCCTTCATTATTCAAACGGATCCTCTACAAGTTATACCCAGAGAATCTGGCACAAAACAGACATTGAATAGACATCTAAGAAAGAATAGATGAAGATCTATTTCATTTTGTTTGCAGGTTACTAAATATAAGCTATAAAACTTGTCCCCACCAAAAGGTGGCAGACCTGTGAGGTCTAAATATTGCTATTCTATAGTGACCATGTATTTGATTGAACAAATCTTGATGTGTCTGAAGAGAAAAAAAATCTTGGTGTGTCTGGAGTACATCTTAGGTCTCTCCTCAGTACTGTCAATGAAGTAATACAAACCGAACAGCAGTCTAAAATTAAGTAATTTCCTTTATCCACTAAAATTTTAAGAAGTGTTTACATTGAGTCAGAATTGCACATACAGATTCTACTTATCTTGTTTCCCAGGATTTTAGAACTGAGTGGTTACATTCTTAAAAACCTAAAATTATTTTAAAGACAATCTTTTAAAAAGAATTACCCATAAAAGTAACATTCAAGAGGTGGTGCCTATGTAAATTCCTTCAAGGAGACCAAGGTCAAATATTAAGACAAGGAAAGAAAGACATTCTTGTCACAAGGCTGGTTGGCCACGGAGAAAGCCCACTCACTGAAATACCACGACCAGCTCCCATTTACTCTTTATGTGCATTTCTTGAACATGCAGCTTTTGTGCTAACCTTGCATCCAGGTTTTGGTCATGCTGCTCTATAAAAATAAAAACTAAACAGATCATCCACTAACATATTTTCTACCTGATAAAGTTTAATGATTCAGCCACTAGGAAGGTTTATCTAATTGATAGCACAATGTCATTAGTAATAGTTGACTCTTAAAAACAAATGCCATTTTCTAGCCAGAATAATGTCTGTATTGTTAACTAATTCCCCGTAAAACACTATTGGATAGAATAGCAAAATATTTTATTTTTCATCTGAAACACTACTTTCGACTTAGTACTTTTGACCAAACCACAGTCTTGCTGAGAAATTTAACTGGCTTCTCGCAGCTCACTTAATACTGCCATGGCTGATGATAATTAATAATAGGCAATATAAAACCAAATGAAGCGCCTTTTGGTTGGGGCAGACACCAGGCTGGTCTGCTCCATGAAAACACCTTATCCTGAACGGTCCTAGAGCAGCTGGTAAGAACTGCATGGTATTGGTACAGAGACAGGCAGGAAGATCAATGGAATAGAATTGAAGACCCAGAAATGAACACACACACACCTATGGTCACTTGATCTTTGACAAAGGAGCTAAAACCGTCCAGTGGAAAAAGGACAGCATTTTCAACAAATGGTGCTGGTTCAACTGGAGGACAATATGTAGAAGACTGCAAATTGATTCATTCCTATCTCCTTGTATAAAGCTCAAGTCCAAGTGGATAAAGGACCTCCACATAAAACCAGATACACTGAAACTAATAGAAGAGAAGATGGAGAAGAACCTTGAATACTTGGGCACAGGGAAAAAGTTCCTGACTAGAACACCAAGGGCTGATGCTCTAAGATCAAGAATTGGCAAATGGGACTTCATAAAACTGCAAAGTTTCTGTAAGGTAAAGGACACTGTCAATAGGACAAAACAGCAACTAACAGATTGGGGAAAAATCTTTACCAATCCCACATCTGATAGAGGGTTAACATCCAATATATAAAAAGAACGCAAAAAATTAGACTCCAGACAACCAAATAACCCTATTTAAAAATGGGGTACAGAGCTAAACAAACAATTCTCAACTGAGGAAACTTGAATGGCCGAGAAGCACCTAAAGAAATGTTCAGCATCCTTAGTCATCAGAGAAATGCAAATCAAAACAACCCTGAGTTTCCACCTCACACCAGTCAGAATGGCTAAGATCAAAAACTCAGGTGATAGTTGATGCTGGCAAGGATGTAGAGAAAGAAGAACACTCCTCCATTGTAGGTGGGGTTGCAAGATGGTGCAACCACTCTGGAAAACCGTCTGGTGGTTCCTTAGAAAATTGGACATATCATTACCTGAGGACCCAGCTATACCACTCCTGGGCATATACACAGAAGATGCTCCAACATATAACAAGGACATATGTTCCACTATGTTCATAGCAGCTTTATTTATAATAGCCAGAAGCTGGAAAGAACCCAGATGTCCTTCAACAGAGGAATGGATACAAAAAATGTGGTATATTTACACAATGTAGTATTACTCAGCTATTAAAAACAATGAATTTGAGAAATTCTTAAATAAATGGATGGAACTATAAAATATCATCCTGAGTGAGGTAACCCAATCACAAAAGAACACACATGGTATTCACTCACTGATAATTGGATATTAGCCCAGAAACTCGAAATACCCAGGATTCAACTCACAGACCACATGAAGCTCATGAAGAAGGAAGACCAAGTGTGGGTGCTTTGGCCCTTCTTAGAAGGAGTAACAAAATACTCAAGGGAACAAATATGGAGACAAAGTGTGGGACAGAAACTGAAGGAGGGGCTGTCTGGAGACCATTCCACCTGGGTATCCATCCTGTGTGCAGTTGCCAAAAATAGACGCTGATGTGCATGTCAGGAAGTGCATGCTGACAGGATCCTGATATAGCTGTCTCCTTAGAGGTCTGCAAGAATCTGAAATACTCAGAGGTGGATGCTCACAGCTAACCAGCTAACCAATGAACTGATCAAGGGGTTCCCAATGGAGGAGTTAGAGAGAAGGAGCTGAAGGATCTGAAAGGGTTTCAGGCCCCATGAGGAGAGCAACAATACCAACCAACCAGAGCTCCCAGGGTCTAAACCACCAGCTTGGGAGCACATAGGGAGGGACCCATGGCTCCACCTGTATATGTAGGGGGAGGATGACCTTGTTGGGCACAGGTGGGAGAGGAGATACTTGGTCCCATGAAGGCTGGACACTGACTGTGGGGGAATTCAAGGGTGGGGAGGTGGGAGTGGGGGGTGGGTGGGGGCACATCCTCATAGAAGCAGGAGGAGGGGGGATGGGATAGGGGTTCGGTTCCTGGGCAGGGTGGGGGGTGGGGGTGGGATAAGAGGATAACATCTGAAATGTAAACAAAATATCCAATAAAAAAAGAAAAAACAAATGAAGCAATCTTCAGAGCACTGTCTGACTGAAATCTCCTTCCCAAACCACATTAATACCAAGCAACATTTTCTCCACTCTTACCCTGCTTTGGAATTAAAATTTAATCTCTTCAATCATTACAAATCAGTTAGCCCCATGGCATCATTTATAGTCCACTCACTCATTACAGGCAGGATGTGCTCATCCATTTTCTCTAGGGATTAGACATCATAGATTATGGAGATTTTACTTCCACTCTCATTCATCACTCTTTTTTAAAAAATGTAAATTTAAGAGCAAATACAGCATGGCCCCAAAGGACATTTGTCCCAGAGGATAAAATCAGGTCTTTCACTTTGGTGGAGTTGGTGGTGGGCAATCAACATGATCAAAACACATCTTATGAAATTCTCAAGGAATAAAATAATATTTAAAAATAAATCCCACTCAATATCCTTATGATTATCAATAACCATCGTAAAATAACTCTTTAATTATGGGATTCAGATGAGATAGTAATTTAGACATAATAGCAGCAGTGTCCAGTCCAAATGTTTACATCACAGGTCTTGACACAATCAAATTCTGTAAATTCACAACCTCAGACAGGGAGCAGGAAAACTAGCTGCATCCCATCTGGAGGAAAGATGAGTGATCAAATCAGAACAGTGAAAAGAAGAGAACCCAGGTCTGAGTACCAATATCCTGCAAGTTTCTATCTGAGGACTGCTCTACTCTGTAACTCGGAATGGGCTCCTGAAACATGAGTCAGTATGAAGAACAGGAAGTGGCGATACTGAGTGAGGAGGAATGGAAATGCTGAAATCCTCCCCCTATAGAAAAGGACCTATTATCAATTAGTCATGGAGAATAATCCATGCCAAAATGTGCACTGGACCTCTGTCCTGCACCATTAGATCAAATGAATTCACCATGTCAATGAAAACTTGACTTTCAAAATCGTAGTTGTCAACTCTGACTGTGACTTGCCATTATGGTTAAGGGCTTCATCAATATTCTAAGTACTTAGTACCCTAGGATCAGTTCTTTCTCCTTGATATGATTTGGGGTACTGGGATGCTGTACACTATTTGAGTGAGCATGCACCTGAAGATGGAAGCATGCAGCAACTTGCCCACAGGTCCCTTGAGTGCCTTTGAGAATATATACACCACAGCCGCATGCTTGGTATTCTCACCTTCACGTTGGGTTTTGACAGCAGTTTCAACAGCTCTCTGATCTCATTGTTTGGTGCCTTGTTCTGTAGCTCTTCAGCCAGCTGCAAGGGAGATTACATCAACGTGAGTAACAGTTCACAGAATGCCATAAGGTTCACTGTGTCATGACTGAATGTTTTCTTTCCAGAGCTACAGGATAAGTCAGCAGAGAATAAGGCAGGCCATCAATCCGTGCTCTTCTTTCCAGGCCAGGCTGAGTGCAACTGGAGTAATCCCATCAGCAATTCACCTTCTGATTTCCTGCCAGGAGGGCAGATCCCAGCACTTCATCTCTGTGAATAGTCTTCTGCACGCAGACAAAGGGCCATTTGTAAAAAGAACTGGATCAGCTTTGACAGTGTACAAAAAAAAAGAGAAAAAGACAGCTCCTGGATGAGGTGGTGAAACTCTCAGGGCTTCCAGAAACCCACAGTAGCTGTGCTGTTCAGAGCTAGGGTAAAAAGACCTTGTACGCTCCTAACAGGGTCACTGGCCTGTAGCTTTTATTATGCTTCTGTACACAGTCTACAAAGTCTGTTAAATAGGAGCCAAGCTCATCACGAACCCACAACTATTTGGCAACTACTCTGGTACCAAAAATGCCAGCGGTACTTTATTGTAACCATCAAGGATGCCTACATGTTGGTTCAAAAGAAAAAACTTTGAACTTTGATATCACTCTTGTTCTACACTAAAAAAGAATATGGAATGTTCTCGCTGCAAAGCAGTACGTTGAGGTAGCAGACAAGCTAACTGCCTTGAGTTGATTCTTATGAAATGTGCATGTGTGTGCAACAGTACTAACCATATCCCATAATATATATAATTCTCATTTGCCGACTATAAACAAGGTAAATATAAAATAGAAGAACTTCCTAGCAAGATTTCTAGTCAATTTTAGGCTATAAGAACATACACACACACACATACATACATACACACACACAATTCAGTTAAAAAGAGATTATAATTATGAAATATACAGTGTTATTAGTGTGTGTGTGTGTGTGTGTGTTGTATAGTTTCTTCCTAAAACACTCCATGGAACTCCATTAGTCTCCACCACGCTGACAGGACAAGATGGCTCTTATTTAAGGAAGAGGAGCTTTCTGTAGAGGTACAATATACACAGAAGGCAAAATCAGAGAAGATTGGTAGATTCATCAATTACACTTCAAACTTGCTTTCATTTTATCAAGATACAAATTTTAACTTACACAGATAGCTCTTTACACACTACATACATGTGTTTTGACATTTTAACTATACCATTCTAGTAAATTAAACCCCACAGATAACTACACAGATTCCAATGTGTTTATTTGTGGAGCTTCTGAACCTTGAACCCAGGTGTCACATAGTTGGGACACACTCTCACACTAAGTGATATTCCCTGCCTTGAATTATTTTTGTCTGTTTGTTTGAACAGTCAAAAGCAAAACTGGGGGCTGAAGAGATGGCTCAACAGTGGAGAGTGTCTCTGGTTCTTCCAAGAGACCATGTTGGTTGCCAGCACCCACATGAGGCAGTACACAACTTGTAACTGTAGCTCCAGGAGATCCAACATCCTCTTCTGGTACACACTCACACACACACACACACACACACACACACACACACAAATCTTTAAAGGAAAATTTTATAATTTGCATGGGAGGGGGCCATTAGTTTCCACATAAATATTTCTAAAACCTCTCTGGGGTCTGTGGTTTGACGCTAGTTTTTAAGGCTCTTATAAGTTGCAACTGCAGCAACTCATAGGACTATCTTTACCTTTTAAAAGTCTGGGTTCTGTGCTGCTTCTTTGTGGGACATGTGTTAAAACACACCTATACCCACAGAGAACACAAAAGGGATGTGTCTGAGAGCCAATCAGCTATAACTTGGTTATTAGTCCCTAGGTCTTTATCTTACATATTAGGATAGAAAGTCAACTTTGGAAGACAGTTGACTTGTTTATTTTATTGGGGCCCCAACACTCTACAACACTGAGTTATGGTTTGCTTTATGGCAATAAGAGCCCCACTGAAAAGCAACAAATAAGCTTTAGCAACAAATAAGCTTTAGAAGTCACTACACACATCAACCCATTCGATGCTGAGCTCCACGCCCTTACAGTTTATCCAGGTGGGTTCTCTATTCATCCAAGTCTGAGAGTTAACAGTGGGAATCAGCAAGTGAGTTCCCCTTCCAAAGGCTTAAAATAAAATTATAGAGACAGGAAATTAACTACTCCATCAATGCCAAATGCTTCTTAAATTTATTTTTTGGTTATAAAGGTAATTTGGAATGGTCTAATATCCATAAATCATTACTATACTCTATAATTCATTCTAAAAACAATACTGCCTTTTATGGATTTAATATGCCCAATTTCTATCCTAGTATCTGTCATTCTTGGTACTGTCAGCAATGTAACTATCTCATTTGTCTTTATTTCTCCAAAGCATTCCCCTTGTGTGACTTTCACAGAACACTGATGCCAGACAGTTTTTCTTTGCACAAAATTTGAAGCCTACAATTTCTATTACATAGACACGAAGGCATAATACTAGGGTACCTCTATGCACAATTTTAGAAAAAGAAAGTGGATACAAATCCGCACAGCATCAGCACAAGCGTGGTGATGACAGGGATTTGGGAAACATTTGCAACTTCTAGTTTTCACTCACAGGATTGCACACATCTGTCTGCAGTGGGGTGGGTTGCACTTGAGGCAGGGCCATGGGCGATACATCCTGCAAACTCAGAAAGGCATACTCACATCATCAGCCAATGCTGCTGCACCATGGAGAATGGGCACTGGACTCTGCTTCTCATAGTAATGAAGTTTTTCATGAATCTGAAAGAAAATGAAAGTAATATGAGTTTACCCGCTCGCAAAGTATCACAGATACTTAAACACTTTCACTATTGTGAACAGATCAGGTCTCTCAATCATCTCCAAGCCATGTGTTCGAATCAACCTAAAGATGACAGGCATGTGTATGCAATCCATCAATTACTACCAAGGCAAAGCCATCTTCAGACGGAACACATAAAAACACTAAGTCTTTGCTTCTTATCCTAAGTAGAACCCACTGTTTGAAAGCTACACTGCCTCAAGATTTCAAGTATCCTCTGTAGCTTATGCTTCAACAAAACAACAAAACAACAAACAAAACAATAACAAAAAAGTCATCAAATTATGAACAAAGCAAAGCAGTAAACAGCAGCTCCATTCGACAGGTGGGTCTACAGGAGCTGCAAAGGGGGGAAGCAAGCTCTGGGAGCTGCTAAAGCCAGGCACACATGTACCTTACCCAGTATGTTGTTCCAAAAACTTGTTTTGTTACCCACCCACCCCCACCCAATTATTGTCACTTCCCAAATTCAAAGCTCAAAGAAATTACGGGACTTCTCTTGACTAGAGAATCATCACTATTTAAGTTAAATAACACCATGCCCCCTGCTGTAAAACAGTAATATAAGTTCACCTGCTGGCAAAGCATCAGATACTTAAACACTTTCACTATTGTGAACAGAGTCAGGTCTGTAAAACAAGTAAATAATATTAAAAAGTCAAAATAACCCTTTTCATGCCCCATCATGACCTAAGAAACACAAGCAAGAATGTATTTTAAAGCAACACTAGGCAACTCGAGTTTCTTTAAAAATATCTTGGGGTAGAGATATGGCTCACCAGTTAAGAATGCATGATGGTCTTGCACAGGGGACTCATGTTCAAATCCCAGCACTCACATCAGCCATCTTACCTATAACTCTGGCTCCAACACCTCTGCCCACATGGCCCTGGCACACACACATACCCACATACCCATACATACAGACATAATTAAAATAATAGCATCTGTAAAGTCTTTAAAAATGCACTGTGGTATAGGAAGAAAACCCTTCTTTGACCACTCTGTGACATGGCCATCCTTATTAATGGTCCCTCCTTAGCATTTAAAATCTTTGAGAACTACGTTAGCCTATCCTTACTTACAGTTGAGCCTCTGTGCTAGTCCTGCTGGGACCAGATGTCCTGGGGTAGGGTGGAACCCAAGGTGGGGGGGGGGGATCCTCCTTTTCTGGTGAGAAGGGGAGGGAGCAATGTGGGGAGAGACTTGTGAGGGTGAGCCTGGGAGGAGAGGAGGGAGGGGGCTGTGATAGGGATGTAAAGTGAATTAAAACATAAATTATTGAAAAGAAGAAAAAGAAAACCATCCTCTGCTGTGTTTGAAAAAGTATGTCACCATCCCCTGTTAATTATAGTCAAAGCTAGCCAAATCTTTGTAAGAATCTGCAAGAGAGATTTTATTTTGATTAGCCAGACGCTCCTGCTGAGAGCAGATCCTATTACTTTTGGCAATCTGGTATAGAAGGTAGGAAATCAGGGAAAGGCTCGTGACAGTTATGGCATTACCAGAATGAGCAGAGCAATTTTGTTTATTTAACAGCTTAGAGCCTTTAAGTTACTTATCACAAACTGTAAAGGATGTAAGAAATGAAATAACTCTGGGGAAGCTATAAAACTGTGATTTGAAAACAAGTAAGCTAGCAGTAGGCTGCTCAGTCATTTCCAACCACAGGACACTGACTGGGACTATTATAAACTTGTCTAGCTTTACTACAGTGAGTTTTTAGAACGCTTCCCTGCTAGAGCAAACACTAGGAGGCTCACTCTTAGGAGGCACATCTTTAATCCCAGCATCTAGTAGGAATCAGGAGTTCAAGGTCATCTTCAGCTATACAAGGTGTCTGAGGACAACCAGGTGCCCTAAAACTGTTTCAAACAAACAAAGCAAAACGAACATGTTTCTTTCTATATGCAGCCAATTTTTAAAAGAAAAGTATAGTCATCTTCAATTGAATACATTTTGAAAGTAAATGTTCAGTTTTAGTACGGGAATCTGGTGTTGATGTCTGATGTTCGTTTCACATTAACTTTGTGAAATGAAGTTTCAATCATCAAACTACATACATGAAAGATTAGGAAATAGCTGCAATTGCATCACTGAAACCAAACCCCTCCATGAGTGTACACGGCCTTTAAACTGGGAGGAGGGGCACTGACAACAGTCACCTGGAAGAGATTAAATAGACTATACCTGTGATCTTTCACCTGGTTCCTAGCTATAAAAACAACAACAACAACAACAACAAAAACTCTTGATCAAGTGATGCTCTGGCAGTCATGTTGATAAGACTTCATGGTTAGAGTCTGACATTTCTAAACAAGGATGGCACCAATGGACACACTAATGTGGACTTGGATTGGGGCTTGCAATGCCTAAATCCTACACAAGGAACTACAGGAAGCTAAGGAATGCTGAGAGCCAGAGAGTAGTAGCCTTAGCCAGGGAAGAGAACACCGATTGGCTGCCCAATGCCAAATGGTCAGACCTGACAACATATTAGATGGACTGAGAAGATTGTACTTCTGCTGTATTTATGTATTTAGGAACATGCATGCAAGCACACACACACACACACACACACACACCACCACCACCACCACCACCACCACCACCACCACCACCACCACCA
>NW_021604598.1:12521971-12533971 GCF_004785775.1 Grammomys surdaster | reverse complement strand
CACCACCACCACCACCACCACCACCACCACCACCACCACCACCACCAGCAATGGTTAAGGAAAAGGAGGCCATCAATTTGTATAAGAGCTAAGAAGAGGGTACATGGGAGGATTTAGAGAAAGGAAAAGGGGGAAATATTATAATAATCTTAAAAATTAGAAAATTTGTTTAAAAACACTGGCATTGCCTGTTTAATCATGTTTCTGCTGTGTGGCTAGTGTCCTGCTGCTGGCTCATGCCTATACACACAAAACCTCTCTGCTTGCTTGCTTTGGTTTTGCTGTCATTCGCCCCATTTTCTTTCAGAGATAAAGTCTCCCTGTAACCCTGACTGGCCTCAAGCTTGCAGTTCTGCTCTTTGGGTCTTCCAAGCACTGGAATTATAGGTGTGGACCACTACCCTGGCTACTTTACTTATTTAAAATACAGATTGGGGGGTAGGGTAATCCTGATAATTAAAAAAAAAATTAGTAGGCTTGGTGGGTCATTTCCCCCCCACCCCCGAGCAATAAAGAAAGCCTATTTTAAAAAGTAATGAAAATGTCAAGGGGAAACAAGAAGATACTAGACAGGAAAGCTTCAGCCCAAACACAACAAAACCACTGAGCAAAAAGCAACAGAGACAACTGCATGCTTGTCTTTTAAATCTGATGCTGCTAACAGTCTATGTTTGAGCAAAAAATAAAACTGATGAGAATCTAATCATTTTAATGTGATACTTTACTGCTTCATCAAATAAGCACACACTATAACATGAATTGGACAATATAAATTCATCAAGAATATTTGAAAGGATTCAATTTTCCCTACTGTCTTTTGAGCAAATACTGCCATACTGTATGTTTACTATGCTGTGGAAGTCCTCTATTTAATATTCTCTTTAGAATTTCCCCATTAATCTTCTTGAGAAAGACATTTGCTTTCTGGTACTGTCTCCTTTGAATCTACATACCCAGCATTACTGTTTTTAGTGTGCTGGTTTTATCCTCCAGTTGACACACCTAGAAACACCTGAAAAGAGAAAACCTCAATTGAGGAACATCTCAGATCAGCCTGGCATGTCTGTGAGAGACTGTGTTAAGAATTGATGTATGTGGCTCTAGTTGCATATGTAGCAGAGGATGGCCTTATCTGGCATCAGTGGGGTGGGGGTGGGGGTGTCCCAGTGTTAGAGAATGCTAGGGCGGTGAGGCGAGAGTGGATGGGTGGGTGGATGGGTGAGCACCAACATAGAAGCAGGGGGAAGGGGATGGGAAAGGGGTTTTGTGGAGGGAAAACTGGGAAGGGAGGTAACATTTGAAATGTAAATAAATAAAGAACCAGTAAATAAAGAGTTGATGTATTGGAGAACCTATTCCTAGGCAGGTGGGGCTGAGCTATATAAAAAACCTAGTTGAGCATGAACCAGAGAGTAAGCTAGCAGTCACCTCATTCTTCAGTTCTTGCTTGAGTTCTGTGGTGCTTTCTTCCAGTGATGCAGTGTTACCTGGATGGAGGTGTTGAATTTCCTCCCCTAAACTGCTGCTGGTCATGGTATACATCCCATGTGAAATGTTCCATCTTTCGGTGTGCTCTGAAAACATCTCCTGCGTCAACCAATGTTGGTCTCAGATTCACTGGGTCTGATCTATTTTGGAGAGCCATTTCCCACCAAACCTTTCACCATCTAATTTGTTTAGTGTAAATTCTCAGTGTAGAGCCTTCTCTCTCCTCATGAGGGGCAGAAAACAGTATGTCCTAGAGAGAACAACTTACTTCTCATTCACTCTTAACCTTACTGACTTTCCTTTTATCCTTTTGTGATGGTTTGTATTCGGTTGGCTGAGGGAGTGACACTATTAGAAGGTTTGGCCTTATTGAGTAGGTTTATCACTGTGGGTGTGGGCTTAAGATCCTCACCCTAGCTGCCTGGATGCCAGTCTTCCACTAGCAGCCTTCAGATGAATCTGAGGAACTCTCAGCTCTGCCTGCACCATGCCTGCCTCAATGTTGCCATGTTCCCACCTGGAAGATAATGAACTAAACCTCTGAGCCTGTAAGCCAGGCCCAAATATATGTTGTCCTTTATAAGAGTTGCCTTGGTCACGGTATCTGTTCACAGCAGTAAAATCCTAACTAAAACACCTTTTCTACATTACCATCTCCTCTTGGTGTTATCTTTCGTCTTTGACTCCTTCACTTAACCATCATAGAGATTACTATACTGTCAGGGAAGCACCTTTTAAATTGCTGTACCAGTTCAATTTCCTCTCTTCCTTCCTTCCTTCCCTCCTTCCTGCCTTCCTTTCTTCTCTCCTTCCTTCCTTTTCTTTCTTTTTTTTGCATTTTTATCTTCTTTTTTCCTCTCAACCTTAAAGTTAAACCATATGCATCATAAACTTATTAGCAAACAAAAGATAAACCATAATAATCTGCTTGAATTCTGCTTGTTCATAAAGACAGTGACTGAAACATCTATTCTATGAGGTTTCTGAATCAACCTAAAAATAACATTTGTCAAGAATGTAAGTACCTTTACCCTTTGTATGCAGAAAAATCAGGAAGGCAGGAAGACATGGAGTGCACACAACCTCGGCAGACCCTCATCTTGCTGAACACTCTCTACACACACTACAGGCCTCTTCCGAGGAGTCTCACCTCTGCTTTCCGTTCATGAGACATATACAATCATGAGAGAGCCCAGAAGACTCCACAGCAGCTTTGCTTGTATTCATTTAAGTCATAGGTACTACACCAAAAATACTGGGTGAGGCCGTTATGTGCCAACAGAATCAGAGACTGTAC
Organism: Grammomys surdaster; assembly: GCF_004785775.1. Taxonomy (NCBI): domain Eukaryota; kingdom Metazoa; phylum Chordata; class Mammalia; order Rodentia; family Muridae; genus Grammomys; species Grammomys surdaster. The sequence continues at coordinate 12,531,186 of NW_021604598.1, read as the reverse complement.
ATATCAGGCAAGTATTCTTTTTTATTTTTATTTTTTTTTTATTTTTTTTTTTTAATCATTAACAATAACTTTATTCTGTAGCAGGTCATTTTTCTACTGCTTCAGCATTTTCCTCTCAGAAAACACAAGTTTTAGAACTGGATCACTTGGCCCTTTCTCTTCTTGTCGCCTCCCAGTTCAAAATGCTTGCATCTCTTAATGGCCAGCATCCTCTTGGATCTGCAGTTGGGATCAACACATTCAAGCCTGAGCACAATCTTCTTTGTGGTTTTGGCCTTCTTTCGAAAAATTGGCTTTGTCTGCCCACCGTAGCCACTCTGCTTTCGATCATAACGCCGCTTTCCTTGGGCATACAGGGAATCCTTGCCCTTCTTATACTGAGTCACTTTGTGAGGCTGATGCTTGCCACATTTCTTACAGAAAGTCCTTCGGGTTTTAGGTACGTTGGCCATCTTTGCAGTAGAAGTGTCTGCGATGAAAACGTGAGACCGGCCGCAACGATCCCCGCCTCAACCGCACGCGCCCTAAGTATTCTTTTTTAAATATATATTTTTATTAGTAATTTATTTATTTACATTTCTATTGTTATCCCCTTTCCTGTTTCCCCTTTTGGCTGCAAGCATCTGCATCTGTTTAGGTCAGGCTCTGCCAGAGCCTCTCAGGGGACAGCTATACTAGGCTCCTGTCAGCATGCTCTTCTTGGCAACAGCAATACTATCTGGGTTTGGTGTCTGCAGATGGAATGGATCCTCAGGTGGAGCAGTCTCTGGATGGTCTTTCCTTTAGTCTCTGCTCCACTCTTTGTCCCTGTGTTTCCTTTAGACAGGAGCAATTCTGGGTTAATATTTTGGAGATGGGTGGGTGGCCCTATCCCTCAACCAGTGACCGTGTCTTAACCTCTAGAGAGAACCTCTGCAGGTTCTCTCGCCCGTTTGTTGGTTATTTCAGCTAATGTCATCCCTGTTGGGTCCTGGGAGCCTTTTGCCCAGATGCCAGGCAAGTGTTCTACCATTGAGCTGGAACTTCTAGCTTCACAAGTCTCTTAAACACATGTAGAAGCAGGAATGGTGGTTCAGTTGAAGATACTTGCCTAATTTAGGTCCTGGAGTTCCATGCCAAGGAGAAAGGAAGTATAGAAGGAAGGAAGGAAGGAAGGAAGGAAGGAGGGAGGGAGGGAGGGAGGGAGGGAGGGAGGGAGGCAGGCAGGGGGGAGGGAGGGAGGGAGGGAGGGGAGGGAGGGAGGAAGGGAAGAAGGGAGGAAGAAAGGAAGGAAGGAAGGAAGGAACGAACGAACGAACGAACGAACGAAACAAAAAACATGCACACAAAATTCAAGTTTATATAATGGCTGCTACTTTCAATCATCTGAACTCACCTAGGAAACAAAGCTTTGGGTATGTCTGCAAGGGAGCTTCTAGATTAGGTTAATTAAAGTGGGAGAAACCCACCGCAAGCACAGTATCCCATGGACTGGTGTCCCACACTGAATGAAAAGCAGTAACAAGCTAAGTGCCAGAGTTCACCTCTCTCTGCTGCCTTATTGCCTCACGTTCCCACCACCATAAACTCCACACCACAATGGCCCGGGCCTCTAGCCAGGAGCCAAAATAAACCTTTCCTTCTTTAAACTGCCTTTTTTCAGTATTTTGTCACAGCAATGAGAACAGGAGCTAATATAATGTTTCACTTCTGAAGTGAGTTTGATCTTAAAGAAAAGGAGGCATCCAAGTATAATGGCACATACCTGTAATTTCCACACTTCACGACCTGGGCAAAAGGATCCAAGTTTTGGGCCAAGTTGGGCAGCATAGTGTAATCCCAGTGGGGGTAGGGGGGGTGGGAGTCAGGGGAGGGGGGATAAAGGAAAATTGGAACACCTACATACAGATCAAACAGATATTAGTTTGATATACACACTTTAGACAGCTTATGAAATAAGCAAAAGGGAGATGGCTCCGAACTCAACCTTGCATTTCGTCATGACATCCGAGGGTGAAAAGGGTGCTGGAAGTGCTATATACCTCCTGATACACTTGCAAGCATGCATCCATAAACAGTATCTGCTATTACACAGGTCTTCAAAGTAGATGTGCTATAACAGATAAATGTATACAGTTACAAATAAGACGTTAGCTGAGTGTGGTGGTGCACACTTTTAGTTCCAGCTCTTGGAAGTCAGAAGCAGGCAGATCAAGGCAATCCTCACCTACAAAGTGGATTCTGGAACAGCCAGGGCTACCTTGAAAAAACGCTATCTTGAAGAAAAAAAAAAACATACAAACTTCTATTTTTGGTCTACTGATCAACTGTCTTAAATAATACCGTGACCTTGACACATGGGGATTGTTTGAATGTAGCTGAATACCAGGGTCTCGAGAGATTGTTCAGTGGTTATGAGCACCAAGCGCTCTTGCAGAATATGCAGGTTTGGTTCCCACAGCCCACACTGGTCACCTTACCTCCTGTAGTTCCTCTAGCTGTAGGGAAGTCTGACCCAGCTGGCCTCCACAGGCTCCCACATTCACACGCACATGCACACATACACAGAGTTTAAAAATAAGTTATTATTATTTTTTTAATGGAATACAGTTGGGCACAGTGGAACCTGTTCATATCCCAGTTGGGGGCTTACTCAGAAGGTTTGCTAAAGCCATAAATATAAATGACCAGCCTACCATAGAGGGGCAATCCTGTCCAAATGAGTCCAAATAAAAATAAATTAAAAAATATATACAATTTTATATGGACTCTGCGGTGATCAGTTGAGCCAACATTCACTCTGTTTTTGTGATAACCCTTGATGCCTGGCTTCATTCTCTGACAGGGCCTAAAGCTCTGGCTCCTACCGAAAACCAATACTCTGGTAACTGTTAATTCTAATACATCCCTACACACTCTCAGTTCCTTTATCTCTCCCACAATGGCCATTTCACAGGGTTTCCTACAAAGGCCTCCAAGGTTGGTAAAAGTCGTGGAAAAAGCTTTAATTAGCTTCTGATCACTGACCCTGTAACTTGACAACCAACTCTGCTGTTTCCACAGTGTAAAACTACCACATTTCGTGGACAAAAACCCAGTAAATCCCAAGCGATGGACCCATGGTTACAGAGTCTGTGGTTACAAAGTCTTACAGCACAATCTTTTCTTCCCACCATTTTGCACAAGAGGTACAGTTCTTCTCTCATTTTCTGAGGGGAAGAATTTCCCTTGTCCTCCCACTATTAATTGAGTATCCACAGCAAATCAACAACTTCTCTGTGTGTCACAATAACAACTCTCCATCTGTGCCTGGCCTAAATTTCAGGGGACTGACCCCACACCTATAGCTGCCTAGATCCCTACACAGGAGCTACAAGGCGGGATGAAGCAGTTAACAGCATGTAATTTATCTTTAGTTCTGAAGCACTGACGTACTTATTATACTTTCATTTAAACTTAACAATGTATTAAAAATCATACTTGTCAATACTAAGAAACTATAGGTAGAAATATTGTTGATTTATAACAGCTATGTGGAAGCCATAATAAATCCATTTGCTGTCAAAAATCAAGGCACGGGGAAAAAAACATGCATTTCCCTTAATACTGCTAGCAATACAAAAGTACAATTTACAGTGCTAGCAATATTTAATTATAAATTAAAATTATTAAACCATAAGATTAAAAAAGCTTGCAGTTACCCATAATTGCTATTATTAAAGGTATTAAAAGGCTAGGCTTACAACTTAATGCAAAATAATTCTAGCTCCCAAAATAGCAGTTAATTTACATATTACGGTGCTATCAGAAACAGAACAAAACCCACTTATTTGCAAGACAGAAACTTAGTCCAAATGTACATTTCAAGAGTTACCGCGTGTTAGTCCCAGCACTTGGGAAGCAGAGACAGGCGGATTTCTGAGTTCGAGGCCAGCCTGGTCTACAGAGTGAGTTCCAGGACAGAGAAATCCTGTCTCAAAAAACCAAAAAAAAAAGAGTCACTACATTCCTTCTGCTCATGTGACTTGCCCTGATGGGCACTTGTACCTGAACCTGATGCTTTTTTTTTTTTTCCAGTTTTGGAGACAGGACCCAAGGCTATGAAGGTGCTGGTAAGCACTTTCCTCTGCACTACACCTCCACCACTGAGTTTCTTGAAGCACTGAAAATAATAGCTTGTTTAATTTACAATTGTCTTTCAAGTTACAACAGAGATCCTTAGGCTTTTGTCGTTAGACTTCTGAATCACAAGAGTTTGTGGGTGCAGTAATGTTTGTAAGCACAGCTGAGATGCAAAGCTTCCAGGCTGTTCCAAAAGATGGCGATGATGACTCCAGCTTTCTAGAGAAAATGCTGGAGGCAGTGAGCACCCTGCCTTCAGGCAAGGTGTAAAGTGTTTGCAATATCTCTATGCAAAGGAGTGATCCCTGTAAGGAACATGGTCACAAAACCCTGAAAAATGAAAGTACTAAGACAGGTTTTAGGTTGAAGTTAAATTATTAAATTGTATCAAATCATCGACCTTATTTTGTAGGGTGAAAATGTGATGTTTCTATTTGAAATTAGTTCTTAAAATATCCTATACAGAGGAATTCCCTCAGTTCCCATAAGTAGCCAAGGAATATTTGGGAACTTTTTAGTGAGTCAACAACAATGAAAAATCAAGTCGAATTACACAATCTAGAAGTAGGTAACCTGCTTGATTCTGAAAAGTCCAGTATTTATACATACAGCCTCTAGTCTTCTACAATAAACAGAATCCCCATTTAAAAAAAAAAACAGTTTCATTTATTCTATATTAGAATAAATTAGAATATATTAGAATTGCTTAATAGAAAAACACAAACAAACAGGACTCAACAACTAAGATCAAATGTAACTGGTAATTTCTACAGCTTCATCAACACACTACTGAAACAGGTTTAAGGTTTTATGTGGGTGCTTGGTGTCCCAGCCCTGATCTGTGTGCTGTCCTCAGCACTTTTTAGCACCAATGCAAACATCGTCAGAATATCCTCAGAAGGACAGCTTTGACCTTTCATTTGTATGAAACAGTCTTGGCAAGTCTGTGGGTCCCAAAACCATACTGTAAGAACTAGGACCACCTCATAGGACCTCTGAACACACGAACATACCGCATTGAAAGGACTTTAGCACGCTTTCTGTGTCAGTGTAGCTCAGCCCTGGGTCAGGAGTGAGCACTTTCACCTGATGGACTTGGGGATTGTCAGCTGATATTGGTCGAGGACAAAGGGAGAAGAGATGACAGGGGGCAGGGGAGGGGTGCAAATCAACTTTACCTAGGGTGATTCACAGCTTATATAATTTGGGGTGTTGGGGTAGGAATACTTAGGATGAGCAAAGCTCTTTGGGTACTGAAATGAAATGCCTCATTAGTGTGGGGAAGCATTTCAGGAATCTAAGGAATGAATTCTTATCAGGAAAAAAGAAGTTGAACCTGTAACTAAGGCTACCAGTCATTCTGCTTGTAGAGGTGTATGAGTGAGGGGCTTTGAACTCCCCACACAAGGAAAGGGAAGCCATTCCAGTGAAGAGAGCCCCAGAAAGCTATCCAGTCAACGGTAGACTTCGAGCTTAATTTGCACTTTCCCTACACCTTATGTGAGCTTTTTTACAAGTCACACTCTGCCTGAAACCACAGGTCCAGGTATGCAAATTGTCATCGCACAATCAGGTGCTGCCTTTCTACAAAGCCATGATTCTGGCACTGACAAGAGACGACAGGCAACTTTCAAAACTACAAGTTCCTTCACAGGAGACACATAACATAACAGGCTTGAGCGCCTCACGAGACTCATTTACTCAATTTCCCAAACCCCTAGAGTTCTGCCTCCCTCCCATGCCTATCCTTCCACGCCCCTGCAGCACCTGGGAAGACTCCAGAAGTTTCTGAGAGCCTCAGACCTCATGGCATCAGATAGTTCTCCCAGAACTATCTTCAAACTGCCCTTCCTTTCACACATCTGTGTGAGATGTTCAACTACATCTTTTAACTTTCACATCTATCTCACGGTCTGATGTGCTATTCATATCTGCTTTAAGAACATGAAATATCATCTGCTCACCCGTAGGATATTTCAGTGTACATACATATTAAACAAAAACAGCGCTGGAGCCTCCTTGTGTTATACATATCACAACTAACCCTTCCTTTCTTATTCCTAGCTATGGAACATTTTACAGTGTGAACATTTTTTTAATTGAATATTTTATTTACATTTCAAATGTTTTCTCCTTTCCAGCTCTCCCCTTTGGAAACCCCTATCCCATCCCCCTTCCCTTGCTCCCCCACCCACCCACTCCTGTCTTTCTGCCCTGGCATTCCCCTACACTGGGGCATCGAACACCCTCATCAGGCCCAAGGGCCACTCCTCCCACTGATGCTAACAAGGCCATCCTCTCCCACATATATGGCCAGAACCATGAGTCCTTCTGTGTTTACACTTTACTTGGTGGTCCAGGCCCCAGAAGCTCTGAGGGGTCTGGCCTGTTGACATTGTTGCTCCCTCCATGGGGCTGCAAACCCCCTTAGCTCCTTCAGTCCCTTCTCTAATTCCTCCATCGGGGACCCATGGCTCAGTCCAAACATTTGCTGTGAGCATCCACCTCTGTATTTGTCAGGCTCTGGCAGAGTCTCTCGGGAGACTGCCATTTCAGACTCCTGTCAGCAAGTATTTCCCAGCATCCACAATAATGCACAGGTTTGGTGACTGTATATGGAATGGCTAATATCCACTTATCAGTGAGTGAATATTTTAATGCAAATTACAAGCTACTATTAAACTAGAGGTTTTGCAGGAATGAATAATTAGGTGTACCTGAAGAAGAAATCCACCTTCTAATATCTAATAGCTCTCTGTATTTCTCTAGTAACAGACCAAGGAAACCTACAGTCAAATTTACTACTTTTATCTTACACCAAAACAAAGTTTTCTCTTACTTGGAAAGCTACACATACTAGACTTTGAAAGTATTAGTTGAAAATTTGTTCAAGTGTTATTTTATTCATTTTTAAAGATGTATTTCATTTTCATGGGTCTGTACACATACATACATGCGCCTTTGGAAGCCAGAAGATGGTATCAGAGTTATAGGCAGTTCTAAGCTGCCTGACACAGGGGCTGGGACTTGAACTGTGCTCCTCTGGAAGAACACTGAGCTACCTCTTTATCCCTCTTTCATTTTTTGTTAAATGTGTCATTTGATAATTTCCCTCATGCATAATGCATTTTGATTACTCTCACTTCCCACACTCTTGAAGTGCCCACAACTACCTTCATCCTCCCTCCTCCCTCCAAGCTTCTGTCCCGGATTCGTGTCCTTTTCTTTGTGAGCCACTGAGCTTAATCAGGGCTGTCAGTGTGACATAGGTTTGGACTTGTCCATTGGAGCCTGGTGGCCTCATGAGTTGGTTCACAAGTGAAAACAATATTAGCCCCTCCCCTAGAATCCATCAGTAACCAATGGTTTATGCAGGAAGCTTTGGGCCCCAAGGATCCCCTCCCACAGTCTGACAGGGCCAGTCCTGTGCTGGCAAGCAGCCACAGCTGCTTGTGAGGTCATGACTGTTGGCTGTGACAAGCAAAGGACACAGTCCTGCTTCCTATCTTCTTGTTCTTACATTCTCCTTCTGTCCCCTCGACTGTGGTGTTCCCCGAGCCTTACGGGGTGCATAAATGTCTGCTATGACGGCCACCACTTATTCTCAGTACCTCAAGTATCTCTCTGTTCATGATTGCTTATTACACAGGAAACAGCTTTGATTATGGTCGAGAGCAGCATCTCTATGGGCTTAAACACAAGTATTCAGAAAGAAGTGTTGGCACCCTGACAGTTTAGCTATATAATCATAGTGAGTTCTCCTTCTAGGGCCTACGACTTCTTCATCCATGTTTTGTTTGTTTGCTTTCCTGGGCATTTTTAAAATATAGTAAGATGAAACAAAAACTAACATATCAGAATTGGACAAAACAGACAGAAGGAAAAGTACCCAATGACTGGTCTGAGAATCAAAGACCCAGTCATTCGCACACTCAGGAATCCCATAAGAACAAGAAACTGGAAGCCATAGCGTCTATGCAGGGGACCTGGTGCAGATCCATGCAGGCCCTATGCATGCTGCTTAGGTCTCTGTGAGTTCAAGAGAGTTCACGAGAGTTCTTATGTTAATTTTAGAGGGTCTTGTTTTCTGAGTGTCCTCCATCCCCTCTGGCTCCTACACTCTTTCTGCCTCTTCTTCTGCAGAGTTACCTGAGCCCTGAGGGAAGGATTTGATGGAGACGGCCAGTTTAGATCTGAGTGTTCCAAATTAACAAACTCTGCATGTTGTCTGGCTGTGGGTCTCTGTATTTGTTCCCACGTGCCACAGGACGAAGCTCCTCTGATGAAGGCTGAGTAAGGCCCTCATCTACGAGCACAGCACAACGTCCTCTTGTCCTAAATGTTCTACACCTCCAAGCCTGTGATGCTGATTCCTGGCCAAAAAGTCTCAGTTAAAATTTTAGCTCTTCATTTAAAAAAATGTCTTTAAAACTCTACAGATGTGTCGATAACGTACTGTTTCATTTTGCTCAAATGCAAATACCACCAACTGTTAAGCTATTTCCTGAGACTTCAAAACTTTAAGATCTTATGTCTTGAAAATCATTTATTTTTCACTACTGCTTAATAGTTCACTCTATGGAAAACCTAAATTGTTGTTTACCTGTCGATGGATACCTAGGATTATTTCTGGATTTTTGTTGTTAAGATTTATGCTGGTAAAAACATTCTTAGAGATGCTAGGAGACAGCTCAGGGTAAAAGTCCTTGCTGTGCATACATTAGGACTCAACTCCACAGGACCCATATAAACAACTAGGTACAGTTATATATGTGCCTGTTACCCAGAGCTGTAAACCGTGGAGACAGGAGCAACAATCTAGCTTCTTGGTTCAGTGAGTAACCCTGCCTCAAGGGAACAGTGCAGAGAGTGATAGAATAAGATACCTAATAGCCCAATAAAAAAAGATATATTCTTGATTATTAAATACAATTATATAATTTCCTTATTCCCTTTTCTTCTCACAAGCCCTTCGATATACCCCTTCTTGTTCTCCTTCAAGGTTTCCATTGTTGTTGCATATATATATATATATATTTATACCTGCATATTCCTAAATATACAAATACAACCTGAAAAAATAATAATAAAAAAATAAAAAAAATTTTAAAAAG
>NW_021604598.1:12495607-12521871 GCF_004785775.1 Grammomys surdaster | reverse complement strand
CCCCAGTTTTTTTTTTCTTTTGGTGAATGCTGAGACTTAAACCTAGCACCGCCCTGTCTTCTACTGCTGTCATGTAGAGGCCTGTACCCAGCAGTGCCCCTGCTCCTCCCCTCCCCCGATCTCCTCCTGTGCTGACAGTATACTGCCTTCATTATTTCAACTTTATGATAAATCCAGACGTAACACCTGTTTCAGATCAGCACCTGACCACCGACTCTTGGCTCAGCTTTGCTGTCTATGCAAACTGAAGCCACACTTGGCAAAGAGGCCTTAATGTTGAGTCTTGCTGTTCTCTGTGCACTTGTGTCTCGATGAAGTGTCATAATTTCTCATGCATGGGTGTTTAATATTCTCTATCACAGTTATATTTTCTACTGCTGCTATAAATAGACTAGTTTTCATTTTTTTGATTTTTTTTTGAGACAGGGTTTCTCTGTGTAGCCCTGGCTGTCCTGGAACTCCCTCTGTAGACCAGGCTGGCCTCGAACTCAGAAATCCGCCTGCCTCTGCCTCCCAAGTGCTGAGATTAAAGGCGTGCTCTTCTCTAGCTGTTGCAAGAGATGTTTCTTAACAAAGGGTAAAGACTACATTTATCTGTGGTATAGGTACAAACATTTATAATGCAGTTAGGGATTATTCTAGTTTAGTAAAGTGGGAGCTGTAAGATTTCCTTGAGATCCATGACTTCACTGGCATTAGGTAGTTGTGTAGGCTGGCAGCACCAAGCACGACTTCCCTCTTGATGAGTGGAGCTTTAATTACAGCTAGAGAGCTGTTGGTTACTGGTAAGGTATGTGTGCCACTACTACACCCCGAGAGTTATTGTGACACATTGGTTATTGTGGCTCATGGACATCATAGTGGGAGGACTATTGATTGCTTTCTTCCTTTGGAAGCTCCCACGGTGAGCTCTGGTACCAGAGAACATAGTCCTCCTAAGGGAAGAAGCATTCAAGTTAGTTCCAGCTCAGGAGCCTCTGGACTTGTGTCGTAAATACATGTTCTCTTCAGCAATAAGGACTTACCTTACACTTCTAGGGGGCAACCAAGAACAATAGCCTGCAATGTTTTGGGAATCTCTTGGACAGCCGTGACCAGTAACTAAAAGAGGGCTTCTGACGCCTGGTATTGCAAGTTTTGTAAGGTGATTTTTTTGGCTCTTGGACAGAGTAATGTCATCCAGGATGAGAAATTTTCATTTAATATATAGGTATATGTATATTTATTTATTCACAGACACATACGTACTATAGATTTTTGGAGAGATAGTAGTATGATTCCTTATGACTTTTTCCAAACATCCTTATCTTGCTTCTTCCTCTTCCCTCTTCTATTTTTATCTGCTCTAGCCCTAACTAGAGCCCCGTGTTTTTCCCATTTACTAAGTCAGATCTTGTATACCCTGCTACTCCTCTCTCTATTGCCCCCCACACTCTACCCCAGCAATGCTCCTTTTCTACTTTCCTGCTTTCCACACTTACTCCAGGAGTAGATCTAACGCTGAATTTCTGTTTCTCCTCATCAATTCTGTAGGTTTTAATTTTCTAGAAATTCTCATGTGGTACTTAGACATCTGATGGAAACATCAGTTTCCCCTGGGCTATTCACAATATTTGGTAATGACCTTTAATGCCTAATTCTGACATTGTGACTGCCTTTTCCTTCTCAAAACTGTTCCAGTCATGTTTTCCTTTCCCTTCAAACAATCGAGGCAGAAGAAGGCACATTTCAGCAATCCTTTGGTAGAGCGGACTGTCCTTCACTATGTCTCTTGTTTTCTACAGCAACGATTTCTGTCTCACCCCAAGCAGTTCTTCCTTCCTACAGGTGAGCATTCTGCTGTCCTTTCAAAATCTCTTAAGATGAATGCTTTGCTTATTGTCTTAAAAAAAAAAAATTAAAGACAATGACTGACAACCTGACTGGGTCTGCAATCAACCGGCCACACATCGTTGAGCAAGTCTATAAAGGGATTTTGTGGAAGGATTAACTGAGGAAGGAAAGACCTTCCACTGGAGTCAGGAGCACCTTCAGCCACAGCTCAGAAAAAGAAGTTTTGAGGGAAATGCTTTTGCTTTCTGCCTGCCCACCTTCACCCCTGTTGGCCACCCTTCCTGACATCAGAACCCAGCCTCATCAGGGTTCAGGTGTCAATGTGCACTGACAAGAGCAGCTCTGCAGGAATCCTCCACACCTTCACTGACTACAGACTGGGATGCTAAAACATCCAACCTCACAGACTGAAGAATTAGGAAGTTCACAGCCTTTCCAGTGTGTGTGTGTGTGCATGTGTGTGTGTATGTGTGTGTATTTTATATCAATTTATTACTGAGATCTATTTAATATTCATTTAATTTAATATCAATATTTAAACAATTAATATTTGGTCTAATTAAAATTTAATGTTAAAGTTCAATATTAAGTTTTAATATTTAATTCATTGAATATTAATTAAGTACCAATAATTATATAATAATTATATTTGATATAATAACATATAGATATAGCTATATAATGTTAACTAATCTAGTATCTTTATTGTTTCTCCTTTTACTTATAGATTTCTGTGAGATGCACAGACAAGTCTCTCCCACAATAAAATAACAGCTATATAATAACTATACATTCTGAGTTTATACATTTGATTTATACAACTTCAGCCGCTTCACAATGATCCCAAGGGGTAAAGTAAATTTTCTGAATTTTCCAAGTGGGATATGGAAAGATGGCTTAGAGTTTAAAAGCACTTGATGCTCTTACAGAGGAGCTGGGTGGGTTCCCAATGCTCACGTCAAGCAGTGAGCAACTGTCTCCAACTCTAGGTCTAGAGATCTGACCCCCCTTCTTTTGGTTTCCATAGTCATCGATACGCCCATGGCATATGTACATATACTCAGGCACACCCATATACACAGAAATCGAAAAAAAATTGTAATTCTAAAAATGTCACTTATATACTAATGGCCAAATTAGGAAGTGTCTACTAGTATTAAGTATGGAGCCTCACCAGCACCAAGCAGATAGAAAGCAGGAAAACAACTCTGCAGCCTGTTACTTGAAGTTTATATTTGGTGGAGGGAGTGGGATTCAGGAAATAATCACAACTAACTGTAGTAGCTCTAACTTGTTTTCTAATCAATTTTCTAAAAGCAGATAAATTAATGACAACCAGAGTTAAAAAGTAAGGTAATTTTCTACATGTCTTTTCTACTTTCCTTTTATTTTTAACCATAGGGTTCTCTGCAGTGGGAAAAGCCTGTTTTCCTTATGGTCTTATATTTTAATAGCTGGAGAAAAATTGCTGGTTAGACTCTGTGGCAAAACAGAAACAAGGCCAAACCATAGAAACGAGGACATTTCAAGTGAACCCAGAGATGCAACAAAAGTGAAAACATGTTATCTCACTGGAAAGAGAAACTATAATTTAATCTTCTCTACAAATATATGGAATCATGTTTCTCTTTCTTGTTTATATGTGTGTGCCTGAGTGTGTCTATCTTATGGAGGGGTCAGAAAGGGCACAGATCCTCTGAAACAAATAGTTACAGATGGTTGTGAGCTGCCAAGCAGGCGCTGTGAACCTAGCTCAGGTCCTCTTCTAAAACAGCAAATGCTCTAAACTGCTGAGACATCTCCTTTGAAGTCCACGTTTGAAACTGGACATTTTAAGCACACCACTATTTAAAATCTGGCAAGGGAAGCACTCTACAGCATCACCAGTCATATCACTTGTAACTCAGCCACACCTCCTGCATTAATCTTGATTATGGTATCAAGTGCTTGCACGGTACTTCTATAGTTTTACACTGTTTTTCAACTCTCATTCTAAACAGCAGACTTCCCATACTTTCCCTTTCTTGCCTGTCTTTCTTTTGGGAGCAGATAATGAGGGTGGCTGGTCTCTTAGAATCACACAATTACAAAACCAAAGCTTTGCCAAAGGAACAGCCACAGCTAGCCCACAACACACGATCCTATGCTAAAGTCTTTGCAAGCTTCCAAAGCTGCAAATTCTCAAATGACGCAATGTACTTTCATTGGCCTACAGAGAGGATGATGTCACAGACTCTGGCAACCCACTTTCATGAAGTTGCAGGATGCCAAATCAAGCTGTCCTGTGAATTTCCAAAGTATGGCTTCATCCAAATGCATATTAGGACTGTACCATGCTGTGGATTTTAAAATTTAGTAGAAATAATTTGTGACTTAGAAATAGGCACTGTTGAATTTTATTCAACAATGTCTAAACCACACCTAAGTGGATCCCATTCAATCCTTCGCACGTTCTTACTCAGGAAAGCTAAGCAACTCCACAAAGCATATGCTGAGACTGTTCATTGCAGGCACTTGCCCTGTCCCAGACACACACAGATTAAATGTCTGCCTCTGCCAAAGCCGCTACTGTGGCGGTATCCAGATTTTACTCCACAGGCTCATAGGGCAAGTATACCATGCATTTGGAATAGGTGGCAGCCGAAAATTCACTGTGTAACTAATATGAATAATACTTTTCATCAACCTCCAAAGAATAAAAATAAAGCTAATATCATTAAGGAACTCAATATTAAAAACACTTTGGGTTATAAAAATTATACCAGTTATACTACTGATTACTCCATATATATCCAATTATATGACTGCCAAAACGTGCGTCAGGCTAGCAATAAATTAATTTAAATTTTATATTTTCTTTTAATCAATGCCAACTTTAATATTTAATTCAATAGGTGTTTATTCTGTTGAATGAATGAATATGGTACCTTCCAATGGCTATTAATAATTCTAATACCGACCCATACTGGGTGCTACTGTGTTAAGACTTGATGTGGCTGACCTTTTTGACCTTCACAGCTTTCCAGAAAAAAAAATTACTATTCCCACACTGACTATCTATGTTTTATAGGTTTGATTTAGATTAAATAGAATTTTTGAATTAAAAAAAATCCAAGACAGGACAGAAGGATGGCAAAGGTTTCTTTAGGAGACCATGAGATAAGGATAAACATTTAAAAGAGAATCCAAATGAGGTGGGCAGGGATGCTGGTGATACAGGATGGAGGATGTTTGCATTAGAAGGTGGGTAGGAGGGAACATACACATGGAGAAAGAAACAAAAACATCCACTATTATAATTTTCTCTCAACCAAGTTCTAGAAGTCTTAGACTAAACTCTAAGGAGAAAATCTGTATGTATATAGATATATACATATAGATGGATATATATATATATATATATATATACATATATATATATATATGGATATATATATGGAGAGAGATGGATAGATGATTTCTTGATTACTAAATAAGAAGGTAGATAGATAAGATTAATAGGTGACATATAGATAGATGACAGATGATGACAGATGATTGATGATGATGGGAAATATACTGGTCAATGAAACACAGATAATGGGTAGAAAGAGTAATGTAAAGGAAAGAAAACTGCCATGATAATTAAAGAAAATACAGATAAAGTCATACAAGCTCTGAATAAAACCACCAAATGGAGGATATAAATTAAGTTTGTAATTCTTCTCTCATACAATACATCCCAACTTCAGTTTCCCCTCTCTCCACTCCTCCCAGTGCCCCCACCTCCAACCTGCCCTTTTCCCCAGATCCACTCCTCCTCCACTTCCCTTCAGAAAAGAGCAGGCCTCCCAGAGATGTCAACTGAATATGGCATAACAAGATACAATAAGACCAGGCACAAGCGCTCGTGTCAGAGCTTGGTGAAGCAAGATACGAGAAGGAAAAGGGTCAGAGGAACAGAATGTATTTCAATGCACAAATGACAAATAGCTGAAAATTAAATGTTTAGCACCTATGAAAACTTGTTATCAGTAATATGTAAAATCTGTAAAAGAAAATTATAAAGTACTCCTAAAAGAAATTAAAACTCTAGATAATGAAAAATTGTTCAAAACTTGAGAGTAGAGTTAATGTTATAAACATACCTACTGTATCCAAATGAACTATGTCTCCCATGAAACTAATGTATTCTCATTCACAGGACATTGTGATATTAACATAATGCAAAACAACACAAAGAATAAATGATCCAGAAGCAGAACCCTGTGAATACAGACAGTGGATTAAAGAACAAGCTAGTGCTACAGGGATATCAGCATGGATGCTCACCACCACCATGAATGATACTATACCAACTGAATAGCCTTTTAGGAAAAACAAACACACATCAACAAAATATGTATCGCTACCTCACATCATAAACAAAAATCAGCTAACGGTAGACTACACATCGACATCTGAGCAAGGGCTGGTGACACAGATCTATAATTCCAGCTACCTAGGGGCCTGAGGGGAGAGAATCACAAGTTCAAGTTTATCCTAGGCTACTTTGTGAGTCTGTCTCAAAATTTTATAAAAAATAAATAAATAAATAAATAAATAAATAAATCAGGGTTGAAACGCTGTGTGGAGTCTCATGTGTAGAGTCCCGAGTTCAATTCCTTGAGCATTTAATTCCTTGGGTGATCTTAAAGTTCACAGGGTAACAAAAGCATTAGTTATAAAAAAGGCAAAGTTGAATAAACTCTACAGTGAGAACTTAGTCCATCAAGACCTCATTTAAAACAAAAGTCACAGAAGGGCCAAGGGTGGATGTAACTCCATTTCTGTCCACTCCACTAGCACAGGCAAGACCTGGGTGTGATCGTCAGCACCATCCAAAATGGGGGTGGGGAGTAACAATTGGGCAGAAGTCAATTAAAACAAAGTATTGGTCCAAAATTGAGCATTATAAGGAATTCTTACAAATTAGTAAGAGGAAAGGCAACTTAGACACACAGAAGAATTGAACGAGTGCTTCAGTAAATAGGATATCCAAATTGTCAATAAATAATGAAAAGGACACATTCTACTGGTCATCTGGGTTTCCAAATTTAAGCCAAAGAAGTATTGCTACAGTCACTGAAAGTGGACTCAAACACAAGAGTAGAAACAAACAGACCCTGCTTTCCGCAGACTTTGCATACGTGTGAGACAGCATGAAGAGTAAGATGCTACTTGAGAGAGTAGAACTGAAGCACAATTCTAAGCAGGCATTCTGTCACTTGGCGGAGCCATTCCTAACTACATTCCAATAAGACCTTACTATCTATACAAGCAGTTGAAAGAAATCTACTCCCCAAGTTTACACACAACAGAAGCAAAGGCATGTATACATTATCATTGTCAGCATAGTGTGAGAAAGCAGAGCCAGGGATCTAAGTAAATGCCCAGCATGCCCAAGATTGAGGCTCAATCCTGAGCACCAAAGGAATGAATGGCTGAATGACCAACATCAACACTTCTAAGGGTCCAGCACACTATGCTTAAGCATAATCCAAGAAAAAACAGAAACCTAAGATGTTGCATATATACATTTAAGACACTCCCAGGGAACAGATCCTGTACTCCAGTTCTCCACCCATCCTGATGACACCCAGAAAAAGCTTAACCCTACCCCAGATCACTGGTAAGGCCCTAACACCCACCCTAGTACCAGGCTTAATTTCAATCACAATGTAGGAACTCTCTCCTAGCCAGAGACATAATTCCTCCTGGTCACGCCTGCACCTAGGAGCAGATCTTGTGCTAAAGCCTCACTCCCTGGCCACTCCACCCACATCCAGAGACAGCTTGACCCTAAGGAGCTCTGACATAGACAAGCTCACAGAACAGGCTCTCCAGACCCCCTCACATACCCAGAGTCAGCCTGACCCAAGGAGGCCCAAAATAACCAGGCTCACAGGAGGGGCAGGCTCGATTCAGAGATAGCAAGGCCAGTCAACACCAGAGAAAACCAGATTGCCAGAGGCAAGTACAAGAACATAAGCAACAGAAACCAATTTTATTTGGCAACATCAGAACCCAGTTCTCCCACCACAGCAAGCCCTGGATACCCCAAAACACCTGAAAAGCAAGAGTCAGATCTAAAATCCCATTTCATGAAGATGATAGAGGACTTTAAGAAGGACATAAATAACTCCCTTAAAGAAATACAGGAGAACACAGGTAAACAGGAAGAAGCCCTTAAAGAGGAAACACATAAACCTCTTAAAAAAATATAGAAAAACACAACCAGGTGAAGAAATTGAACAAAACCAACCAGGATCGAAAAATGGAAATAGAAACAATAAAGAAATCACAAAGGCAGAAACCCCTGGAAATGGAAAACCTAGGAAAGAGAGCAGGAGTCAGAGGTAAGCATAACCAACAGAATACAAGAGATAGAAGAGAAAACCTCAGGCATAGAAGATACCATAGAAGAAATCGATAGTCAAAGAAAATACAAAAAAAGAAAAGAAAAGAAAAGAAAAGAAAAGAAACCAAAAAAACAAAAAGCAAACAAACAAACAAAAAAACTGCCGACTCAAAACATTCAAGAAATCCAGGACACAATGAAAAGACCAACCCTAAGAATAACAGATACAGAAGAGAGTGAAGATTCCCAACTCAAAGGAATAGTAAACATCTTCAACAAAATTATAGAAAAAAAAAACTTCCCAACAAGGAGAAAGACATGCTCATAAACTTACAAAAAGCCTACAGAACACCAAATACATTGGAACAGAAAAGAAATTCCTCCCATCACATAATAATTAATACGCCAAATGAACAGAACAAAGAATATTAAAAGCAGTAGGGGAAAAAGGTCAAGTAACATATAAAGGCAGACCTAACAAAATTACATCAGACGTCTCAACAGAGACTCTAAAAGCCGTAAGATCTTGGGCAGATGTCATACAGACCCTAAGAGAACAAAAATGCCAGCCCATGGACCTATACCCAGAAAATTTCTCAATTTCCAGAGATGAAGAAACCAAGATATTCCATGACAAAACCAAATTTAAACAATATCTTTCCACTAATCCAGTCCTACAGAGGATAACAGAAAGAAAACTCCAGCACAAGAAGGGAATCTACACGCTAGAAATATACCCTAGAAAAAGCAAGAAAGTAATCTTCTCACAACAAACCCAAAAGAAGAGAACCACACAAATAATTTCACCTTTAACAATAAAAAAAACCAAGAAGCAACAATCATTGGTCCTAATTCCCCAATTAAAAAAACATAGGTTAACAGACTGGATACGTAAACAGGACCCAGCATTTTGTTGCATACAGGAAACACACTTTAGTGACAAAGACACATATTATCTCAGAGTAAAAGGCTGGAAAAAAATTTTTGCAAGCAAATGGTCCCAAGAAACAAGCTGGAGTAGCCATTCTAACATCCAATAAAATAGACTTTTAAACAAAAGTTATCATAAAAAGATGGGGAAGGACACTACATACTCATCAAAGGAAAAATTCACCAAGATGAACTCTCTAAATTCTGAACATCTGTGACCCAAATGCAAGGGCACCCACATTTGTAAAAGAAATGCTACCAAAGCTCAAAGCACACATTGAGCCTCACACAATAATAGTGGGAGACTTCAACACCTCATTCTCATCAATGGACACATCACGGAAACAGAAACTAAACAGAGACACAGTAAAACTAAGAGAAGTTATGAACCAAATGGATTTAACAGATATCTGTAGAACATTTCATAATAAAATAAAAGAATAAACCTTCTTCTCAGCATCTCAGGGTACCTTCTCAAAAAATGACCATATAATCAGACACAAAACAGGCCTCAACAGATACAAGAAGATTGAAATAATACCATGTATTCTATTGGACAATTATGGATTAAGGCTGCTCTTCAATAACAACAAAAACAACAGAAACTCCACATATACATGGAAGCTGAACAACTCTCTACTCAGTAATAACTTGGTCAAGGAAGAAATAAAAAAGAAATTAAAGACTTTTTAGAAGTTAACAAAAATGAAGGCACCACATAGCCAAACTTATGGGACTCAATGAAAGCAGTGCTAAGAGGAAAACTCATAGCTCTGAGTGCCTCCATAAAAAAATTGGAAAGAGCATACACTAGCAGCTTAATAGCCCATCTGAAAGCTCTAGAACAAAAAGAAGCAAATATACCCAAGAGGAGTAGATGGCAGGAAATAATCAAACTCAGGGCTGAAATCAACCAAGTAGAAACAAAGAGAATCATACAAAGAATCAACAGAACTAGGAGCTGGTTCTTTAAGAAAAACAACAAGATGGATAATCCCTTTGCCAAACTAACTAGAGGACACAGAGACAGTATCCAAATTAACAAAATCAGAAATGAAAAGGGAGACACAACAACAGAAACAGAGGAAACTGAAAAAATCATCAGATCCTATTACAAAAGCCTATACTCAACAAAACTGTTGAAAATCTAGATAAAATGAATTATTTTCTAGACAGATACCAGGTACCAAAGTTAAATCAGGGTCACATAAACCATTGAAACAGTCACATAAGAAAATAGAAGTAGTCATTAAAAGTCTCCCAACAAAAAAACGCCCAGGGCCCGATGGTTTTAGTGTAGAATTCTTTCAGACCTTCAAAGAAGACCTAATACCAATAATTCTCAAAATATTCCACAAAATAGAAACAGAAGAAAAACACTAAGTAATTTGTTCAATGAAGCCACAATTATGCTGATACCTAAACTCAAAGACTCAACAACGAAAGAGAACTTCAGAACAATTTCTCTTATGGATATCAATGTAAAAATACACAATAAAATTCTTGCAAACTGAATCTAAGAACACATCAAAATGAACATTCACCATGATCAAGTAGGCTTCATCGTAGGAGTCAAGATATCACTATTTTCTAATGATATGATAGTATACATTAGTAATTCCAAAAGTTCCACCAGAGAACTGCACCTGACAAACAACTTCAACAAACTGGCTGGATATAAAATTACCTCAAACAAATCAGTAGCTTTCCTCTACTCAAAGAATAAACAGTTTGACAAAGAAATTAGGGAAACAACATCCTTCACAATAGTCACAAATAATATAAAATATCTTGATGTAACTCTAACCAAGTAAGTGAAAGATCCCCATGACAAGAATTTCAAGTCTCTGAGGAAAGAAATCAAAGATCTCAGAAGATGGAAAGATCTCCCATGCTCATGGATCAGCAGGATTAACATACTAAAAATAGCTATCTTACCAAAAGCATTCTACAGATTCAATGCAATCCCCATCAGAATTCCAACTCAATTCTTCACAGAAATTGAAAGGGCAATTCTCAGATTTATCTGGAATAAGGAGAAACTCAGGATAACAAAAACTACTCTAAATAATATAACAACTTCTGGGGAAATCACGATCCCTGACCTCAGGCTGTACTGTAGAGCAATAGTGATTAAAAACACCATGGTATTGGTACAGAGACAGACAGGTAGATCAGTGGAATACAACTGAAGACCCAAAAATAAACCCACACACTTGATCATTGACAAAGAAGCCAAAACCCTCAAGTGGAAAAAAGAAAGCCTTTTCAACAGTCGGTGCGGGTTCATGTGGCAATCAGCATGTAGACGAATGCAAATCGATCCATTCTTATCTCCTTGTACAAAGCTCAAGTACAAGTGGATCAAGGACCTCTACATGAAACCAGATACAATGAATCTAACAGAAGACAAAGCGGGAAAGAGCTTCAAACAAATCAGCACAGGGAAAAACTTCCTGAACAGAACACCAATGGCTCAGGCTCTAAGATCAACAATTGACAAATGGGGCCTCACAAAATTGAAAAGCTTCTGTAAGGCAAAGGACACCAGCAATAGGACAAAATGGCAACCTACAGATTGGAAAAAGACCTTTAAAACCCCCTACATCTGATACAGGGCTAATATCCAAAATATACTAAGAACCCAAGAAGTTAGACTCCAGAGAACCAAATAACCCTATTAAAAAATGGGGTACAGAGCTAAACAAAGAACTCTCACCTGAGGAATCTTGAATGGCTGAGAAGCACCTAAAGAAATGTTCAACATCCTTAGTTATCAGGGAAATATAAATCAAAACAATCCTGAGATTCCACTCCATACCAGTCAGAATGGCTAACATCAAAATCTCAGGTGACAGCAGATGTTGGTGAGGATATGGAGAAAGAGGAACATTTCTTCATTGTTGGTGGGATTGCAAGCAGGTTACAACCACTTTGGAAAGCAATCGTGGTTTTTTTTTTTTTTTTTTTTTTTTTTTTTTAGAAAACCAGAAATAGATTTACCTGAAGACCCAGCTATACCACTCCTGGGTATATATCCAAAAGATGCTCCAACATATAACAAGGATACATGTTCCACTATGTTCATAGCAGCCTTATTTATAATAGCCAGAAACTGGAACAACCCAGATGTCGTCCCTCAACAGAAGAATGGATACAGAAAATGTGGTACATTTATACAATGTAGTACTATTCAGCTATTTAAAACAATGAGTTCATGAAATTTGCAGGCAAATAGATGGAACTAGAAAATATCATCCTGAGTGAGGTAACCCAGTCACAAAAGAACATACATGGTATGTACTCACTGATAAGTGGATATTAGTCAAAAAGAAGCTTGGAAAACCCACAACACAACTCACAGACCACATGAAGCTCAAGAAGGAAAACCAAAGTGTAGATGCTTCAGTCCTACTTAGAAAGGGGATCAAAATAATTACAGGAGCTAGAGGGAGGGAGGGACCTAGGAAGGAAAGAGAAGGGAGAGGGAAAAATGGGAGGGGGGAGATCAGGTATGGGAAGGGACAGGAGAGAAGTTCCGAGGGTCAGAAAATTGAATAGAAATATGTAGCAGTGGGGGATGGGAAACTGGGTATAGGCACTAGAAAGTCCTAGATGTCAGGGGAGAGGCTCCCAGGACCCAACAGGGATGACATTAGTCAAAATACCCAACAAAGGGGAGAGAGAATCTGTAGAGACCACCTCCAGTAGATAGGCATGGCCCCCAGTTGAGGGATGCGGCTATCTACCCATCTCAAAATTTTTAACCCAGAATTGTTCCTGTCTAAAGGGGAGACAGATCCTGTCTAAAGGGGAGACAGATCCAAAAAATAGAGCAGAGGCTGAAGGAAAGGCTATCCAGAGACTGTTCTACCTAGGGATCCATCCCATCTGCAGACACCAAACCCCAACACTGTTGCTGATGTGAAGAAGGACTTGCTAACAGGAGCCTGGTATGGGTATCCTCTGAGAGGTTCTGGAATACCTGGCTAATACAGATGCAGATACTCACACCTAACCATTGGATTAAGCCCAGGGACCCCAATGAAGGAGCTAGAGGAAGGACTGAAGGAGCTGAAGGGGATTGCAAAGCTATAGGAAGAACAATAATATCAACCAACCAGACCACCCAGAGCTCCCAGAGACTAAACCACCAACCAAAGAGTATACCCATGGCTCCAGCTGCATATGCAGCAGAGGACTGCATTATCTGGCATCAATGGGAGGGGAAGCCCTTGGTCCTGTGGAGGCTTGATGCCCCAGTGTAAGGGGATGTGAAAGCAGTGAGGTGGGAGTGAGTGAGTGGGTGGAGGAGCACCCTCATAGAGGCAAAGGGGATGGGGAAAGGATGGGGAGGGGTTGTGGAAAGGAAACTGGGAAGGGGGATATCATTTGAAATGTAAACAAATAAAATGATTAATAAAAAAAAAAAGAGAGAGAGAAAAGAAACTCCCAAGAACAGGAACTCCACCCTCATGGCTTTGAGTTAGAATAGAGATTTATCCTTAGACAGCTGAAAATGAGGCGGCAATGTGGTGGGCATGATGGTGTTTTAGAGTTTCATGGAATTAAAAAAGAAACAATAAAGAGTACAAGTGCGGGTGATGAGAAGGATCAGCTCAACATCTGGGAGAATTAGCACAGAACAGTCTTTCGATAGGAAGAAAAATACTTCATCTGCATTAAAACAAGACATTAGGAAGGAAAGAGCCTGGCCTCAGACTTGAACACAAGCACTTTGTACTGGAAGCTGAAAAATGCAGTGAAGATATTAAAAAAGAAATCATGAACTTGAGATTTTAGTTTTAGACAAACTTTAAGCGCTAATGCAAAGACAAAAATGGGGAAAGAAATAAGGAAAAAAGAGGTAAGAACTCAGAAACAAAAAATGTTTCTATGAACCTTTTCTGGGACAATACCATCACAGTAGGGCATTCCAGAGCAGTCTTCAGGGCTGGTGGCTAATCACTGAGGGCCTGGAAGTCCTAGCCAAACACAAGAATCCAAGATGAAAGAGAATTACGAAAAGTAATACTTCACTGGTGACCTTGCTAGCATTAACTTAAGTCTTGACATGTTTAACAAGAGAGGTTTTTCAGAGCTAGGGAAATGAATATCTAGGTCTCTGTTAGGAGCCAATAGGCAAAAGCAAGAGAAAGCTATAGAGATAATATGTTGTATATTGTACGGATGCATACCCTGTCAATTAAAAAGCCTATGGCTATGGCTTAGGCAGGAAATAGAAGGTGGGACATCCAGGAGGCAGAAAGAATTCCGGGATAGAGCCAAGCACAGAAAGATTCACCAGGAAAGATGTGATGAGACAGATGTATGGTTACCACTGACCACAGGTAACCAGCCAAGCGGCAGACTGTAAGTTAAAATAAATGGGGTATTTTAGTTATGATCTAGAGAAGAGCCTAGCTACATAGCCAAGGTATTTGTAAATATATTTTGAGTCTGAGTCTCACTTCTGGCCGCATGGGGCTAGGAGGAAGAACCAGAATTAACTTCAACACAGTGCCTTTATTCTCACACTCCATCTTCAAGTCCACGAGGGTGGGGGGAAACATGTAAGACTGTCTTCAGCCACCCTCTCAAGCAAGAAAGCTTCAATCAGAGCCTACTGGAGTGGTGTCAAAAGTACAGGCTCCAGACAGAGGGACTCCCATTGGCCACCAATGGAGTATCCTGAGGAACAGACAGAGGAGTAATGGATAGGGCAGGAAGTGGGCTAAGCCATCAAATCATCCTTCATTCATGAAGGTCCTACATTAGGAAGTGACGAGGGTGCTCAACAGACGACTGAGAAAATTAAAGTTCAAAGCTTCTATCACAACATAAACTATACTTGAGAATAACCTAAGTACTAATTAAACATTAAAAAAATCTGACCAATGATTACATAAATCATGATGCATATAGCAGGGAATGGTAAAAAATGTCACTGAAAATTATGGTGACAGAGCTTAGCGGTAAGCAAAAGTCTCTACACTGTACTAAAACACCTCTGTGTATTTTGTACTTTATCTTTTATTTGGAGTGGAGTGGGACACACATGGCCATGTGTATGCAAGTATGCATATGTGGGGACCATGGGTGATAATGTCCTCTGTCGATGTCCATGCTTTGGTTTTGAGGATGGGGTCAGAGTCTTACCAACTGGCTACCTCAGCTGAGTGTCCTGGAATCCTCCTGTCTTTCTCGCCAGCATTGTGGTTACGGACAGCACCACACTTGACATTTCACAAGGGTATTGGGTAACCTGAGGTCTTCAGGCTTGTACAGTGAACAGGCTACCCACTGAGTCATCTCTGGAGCCCCATACTACACATTTTCAACTATAAATAATGAGAACAGGGTAGTCAGAGGGGGGGAAATAATTCAACAAACCCTTTTTTAAAAGGATTTATTTATTTATTTATTTATTTATTTATTTATTTATTTATGTATATGAGTACACTGCAGCTGTCTTCAGACACACCAGAAGCAGGCATCAGATCACATTACAGATGGTTGTGAGTGACCATATGGTTGGCTGGGAATTGAACTCAGAACCTCTGGAAGAGCAGCCAGTGTTCTTAACGGCTGAGCCATCTCTCCAGCCCCTATTAAGGAAATCATTGACTAAAACTAAACAAACTGGCAGACTAGAAAATAATCATTGATCCCAGACAGCTCTGCTCAGCACTCGGAGGTGCAGGCCTTGGAGGGAGAGCTGGTGCTCTTTCCCATTCTTCCCAATCTCCAGGCTGCAGGTGCAAGGCTTTCTTTGATTAAAAACCCTGAAAGCCATGGAGTTGAAAAGTTCAACCATTCTGGAAAGGTGACATCACCCATCATGAGCAAGAGTACAAGTGTCTTCCCTTCCTACCCTAAAGCTGAGCTTCCCAACCTAGGCACACATCTGGGCTTCGTTCTTCTGTGTTGGAGGGGGCTGCTCCATTCATCTGGAACATGCATCCCCAGGGTCTCCACTCTAGCCGGGCAAATGGAACGTCTACTAAGGATGACTATTAAGTATGGCCAAGGACTGAACATCTGTAAATAACTCAGGTTAGCCTTGAAGGGAAACAGCAAGTGGATGAAGAGGCCAAAAATGAAAATATCCCAAAGTCAAGAAGAATAAAATATAACAAAAAGAAATTATAAAATAAAGCCTAAACTACCCTGCTCAGTTGGGTTTTTCCCCCTTTTGTTTTTGAGACAGGGCCTCATCTAGATAAGGATGGCTTTGAACTTCTGGTCTTCCTGCCTCCACCTTTTCAGTACTGGGATCATCAGCATTCCAGGTCTACCAAGTATTAGGGATTGAACACAGAGCTTTGCCCATGCCAAGGAAGCACTGGTCAAACATGCTGCATCCTCACTCTGGGAATAACTCGGTGTTTAAAGCACAGAACTCATGTCAGCTGGCTATAGAACAAGTCAAACCAATGTCTCTCTCTGCAAGAGGTCAGCATATATGTCTTACCGTGTTGGAAGACTGGACAAGGTACTTGGAGCAGAAGTTTGGGGATCAATTATTTTCAAAAAGATTCTCTACGTGGAATAAGAGTAGATGTTCTTTTTAAAAGAAGAGGTTAACACATACCCCTCACTAATGACAGCAATTTACATTTTAACCACAAAAAAATAAAAATTAGATATTAAGATGAAACATGGAAGAAATATCCAGAAACCAAAAGCTGAGGAAAAACTTGGACACTGATTCCTAAAGTTTAGAGTCTACCTAAAGGAACCCCCAGAAAGATGAGAGGAAACTACACTGAGAGAAACTGAATGAAATCAGAACTGGCCACAAGTGGCTCCAGCCATTCCAGTGAGTAGGGTACAGATGAAAACCCTGAGTCCCACGCCCTAAAACATCTCCTTCAGCTCACTCCCACTTCCCTGATACTCCTTTCTCCCAGTTCCTGGTTTTTGGAGACAGGGTCTCCTTATGTGGCTCAGGATGTCCTGAAACTTGCTGTGTAGCCCACAGTGGCCTAAAGCTCATGTGTCTCCTACATTAAACCGTCACATGCTGGAAGTGCAGGTGTCTGCTGTGCCCTGTCTTACCTGGCGAATTTTTAAGCAAACTTTAGTCCTCTCTTAATTAGCTGAGTGGCCAATTATTCAACAAAACTTCTAGAAAACCAAGCAAACATCCCCTCCCCACCCATTACATAGTTTAAGTGCCAAATCTCACTTAGTAGTAGTAGTTTCTACTTATTTACGTGACTGA
The DNA here is from genome assembly GCF_004785775.1 of Grammomys surdaster. Classification (NCBI taxonomy): domain Eukaryota; kingdom Metazoa; phylum Chordata; class Mammalia; order Rodentia; family Muridae; genus Grammomys; species Grammomys surdaster. Next base: position 12,504,502 of record NW_021604598.1, on the reverse strand, counting down.
TCTGGATTCCCAGAGTCACGACAAAAGACCACCAAGCCCATTTTTACCATCCTGTCATCACGGCCACCTAACACTGTACATTTAAACACATTCTACATGAAAGAGCCAAGTGACACAATCTCATTCTCTGGAAATGTAATACACTATCAATCATAAATACCTCTACCACAAAGCTCCGCAATCTTGACATGACGTAAGAAAATTTCACAAGGTTTTCACACTGCCTTGGCCTGAATTTGCTTTTATTTTTAACCCATCAGTGACCAATGAACAAGTTCCTTGAGCAAAGGTGTTAAATTTCCTAAGGAATGGTGCCATCTAGCGGACGACTGGAGATTAAGACAGTTTGCCTATAAGAAGCATAGGTCACTTGAATTAAACAACCAAGGTGCATACCTCCTTCGTAACAGAAATATTTACCATCTGTATCACTTATGACTGCTTAAACGATAGCTATCAAGAAATTGGGTGTGTTTTTAAGTTGTCGGTTAACCTCACTTAGATTTTAACTGGGACAGAAATGAATATAAGGGCCAAAACAACCAGAGATGATGGTTACATAAAGAACCACAACATAAAGAAGAAGGGAACACAGTCAAAGGACGCACCACAGCCAGGAGAAGCTGAGCAGCTGAAGCTGCTCCTTTCTCTTAGAAAAGCTGTGGTCAGAAGAGTATCTGTGTGTCTTTGCTCCTCGATGTACTTGCCTGTTCTGCAAAACCGTGTGATAGTTAACTATCAAATAGAGAAGAGACTCTTTGTCACACGCCTCTAAAATTTCAGGATTCTGCATTCACACAGTCTTAATCCTGACAATCCTCTTCACTCGATTACATTGCTGAAGTTCTTTTAGGTAAAGATGGGTCTTTTAGAATTAGTGTCTAATTTTTTTTCTTCAGCTTTTGCTTTCTGAAGAGCTAGGTAAGCACAATTCAGTTTAACACCTTGAATATAGACAAAGACACAGGATCACGACCACACCAGGTGATTCCCATGTGCCAACCAGAAGAAAAGATGGAGAGGCCAGGGATATAAAAAGGAAGCTGGTATGTCCAACATGTTCAACATGGTCGAAGGTGAGAGCACGTGCTTCCATTTTACTGCTGCTGAGGGAGAACACAAAACCGGCATGATCAACATGACACATGCCTGTGCTCACCTGTGACACAACGACAGTCAAGCAAAGGAGTGACTCCACTCCTCCACTCACCCGGACACACTAGTTAGGAGAAAGACAGACGTTTATCAAGAAAGAAGTTTCTTGACAAGAAGATGAGAGTTAACTTTTTACCAAGCAATTGTCAGACCCCAGCCATCGCTCACAGATAACTAACCTCGTGGAATGTGAGTGACTGCGTTCATTCTGAGTTCCACCGTGGTGCCAACTAAGCTGCACCTGGGAAACAGATTTGGAATGTACTATGGTGAAGACGCTTGCTAGACTTAAGCAAGCTAAACTGTGCAGGTAACAGATCCTAAAATCTTAGTGACTGGTGACAATAAAGGTTTCTATTCCAGCTGACCCCACTGCCACCACTGCATGGCATCCTCAGACAACCCTGCTCCACATCCTTATGTGCTCAGACTCACACAGAGAGCATGCTCAAGGTCTGAAACACCAGACAGCACAAGGGTCAGAGAGGAAAAGACGAGGAAAGCAGTTCACTGGCTCTAGAGGGCCCTGCCCGGCTGTGAAACATCCCTCTACTGTACACATATTAATCAGCACACAAATGGCATGGAGAGACAGCATAGTCAAGGTTTCCTCTTTGGACATCAGTCTCACAGAATGAATGAATGAATGAATGAATGAATGAATGAATGAATGAATGAATAGAGTTGGTAAGAGAGACAAGCGGATAAAGATATAAAATACCTTTCTGAATCAGAGTGGCTTATTCTATACTAATTTAATTAATTAACTGTACTTTATACACAAAAATAGACTGTGCATGGTGAGGCATGCCTTCAATTCCCCTACTTGGGAAACAGAGGCAGGAGGATCTCTGTGATTATGAGACCACCCTGATCTACATACGAAGTTCCAGGCTAGAGGAGGCTACTACCTGCCTAAAAAAGAAGCCTACAATCTCATGTTTAGATTTCTTAGAGTAATTCAAGCTTATAGTAATACCTTAATCACAGATTCACACCAAAACTTAAGAGTGCTTTCACACTTTTAAAAATATTCCATTTGAAAATGTTAAAGTTCCTTTAAATGTTACATGTAGCATGGAAAGAATTTTAAACCAACCTAAATCCTGCCTTTCCTTTGGACAACATCACCAAAAGATACTTTTACTGAGATACACATCAGATTAATTAAAATACTAACAAACTTCTATTTTAAACCAGTTTAATAAAGAAAGTTGTCATGAACTATAATCTATCTGTAAGAAAGATAACACAGTTCATGCTACAACTAAAGCTGACTAAAAAGCCAAACTACATTAAGTTAATTATCTGCTAACAGGCTCAACAAGTACAGTCAACCAGTACAGTGGGTTGTGGGCAGCCTTCATTGTGCCTCCAAGAGACCAAGTAAGGTTTTTTTTTGTGAAATTAATAGAAGACAAACTGTTTGGGGAAAACAGATGGAAACAAGTTTTTCCATCTCCTGTAATGCAGCAACCTCTCTCAGCCTCCTATGACACTTTTGAACAGCGTCAAACAGAAAGGAGTAATTTACACACAGACCAGGCCCAAAGGACTCTACTTGAACAAGGCTGCACAAGCGCCCGAGGTGCTAACAGTATACAATACACCTTCTTACCACAAAACGGGAGCGAGCGTGAAGTCAATGCAAACAGCCCCAAAGGACCCCAATGGAGCCAGCAAACACAAATAAAACTCAGAGTGGACTGGGGACTGCAAATACCTCAGACTCTGCTGTGTGCTCTCAATAAGACTCCAGAGCAAGGATTTTGTTACGGACTGAGGATGGGTCTCTAACACTTTTGCTTCTACACCTAAAACAGCCAGAAAACATTTGGGTAACTCAAGAACTCTGTTAATAATTTCTAATTACATTCTGCTATTAAAAATAGGGTTTTTTTTCAAGACAGGGGTCTCTTTGTATAACAGAGCCCTAGCTCTTTTGTGGAGTAGGCTGGCCTTGAACTCACAGAGATCTGCTTGCCTCTGCCTCCCAAGTGCTGGGAACAAAGGCATACACCACCACACCCTCCCTGTTATCAGATTTTTGCTGCAATTTTAAACAGTACAAAAAATAAAAGGCATAAAAACAAAAATGTAATAAGGTTCGAAAACACCACTGTAGGAAAATAGCCAGGCAACCAAGGGGATGCTGGGAAGAATGGTGTACCAATGAGCATGGCTTACAAACACAGTTTTAAAATAGGGATGATGAAGTTAATACTAGTTTCATTATATTATAACTCACTATGCACCAGACACCATTGAGAGTACACTTCATATATTTGTTTGTTAATTCGGATTTGATTCACTAAGTCATTAATAGTTGATTCTGAAAATAAGCATTGCAAAGCAGGGACTTACGTAGTATATAAAGCAACTGAGGCACTATGACATTAAGAATGCAGATGATGCCATGCTTTCCTTACCCCTTAAGGCCAGAATCCAAGTTAACCAACCTAATTGCACAGGGCTATATCTGAACTAGGGCTTGAGCTCTTATGTTGGCAGGTTCTGGAGCTTGAACACACAGAACACTACTAGGTGTGATACAAAGACTCAGTGTAGCCATTGGTCCACGGTGCAAGCTATGAGGAGACAGCAGAGAGGGAAGAGAGCAGTGTGGGAGGGTGGGCAGGAACCCAAAGGAGATGAATCACAAATGCTATGCTGCAGACACACACTCCTTTCTGGAGACTGCCCTCCTCTGCCTACACACTTGGACTTCTGTCTCTTTCACTCGGTGGTGGTGGTGGTGGTGGTGGTGGTGGTGGTGGTGGTGGTGGTGGTATTGGTTAACAAGGACCTATGGTACCTAACTAAACTTCAGGGAATGTTATCCAGTCTTCCAGCCCAAATCAGCTTATGTAAGAGATTTCCCTGTAATTCTAATTTGATCCAAGGAATTATAAATGCATGTTTCAATATGCATTTGTTTCCCTACTAAGATCAATCCTTGTAGAGCAATCTGGCAATTCCTCATGAGGTTGGAAGTGCAGTTGCTGATGAGGGCCCTGCCCTGCTGAGCATAATATCTAGGGAAGTTGGATCCTTCTGGTTCTCTGGAATTCCTACTCTCTGGAATTAGGGAGTAACAGGGATTGCTGGACAAAGGAAATGAAAATATTAGAGACTTCTTGACTTCAGGCATTCTAATGAATAACTGTTCTCAAAGGCGGTGATATTTCTAGGAAGGCAATGTTTTTGTGGGACTAATAGATTCCTTCCCATTAAATTATGGCTAAGTACACACATTAGGTGGTTGCTCTGGAACCATGAATTCTTGCAGAGTCATCGGCATGCATTCTTACTTTCAAAGGGCACTATTCCACTATGGTAAACTCAGACTGGGTGGAAGACACAGCTCCATCATGGTTTCATCAACCTGGCTCTGATTCACTCTCTCTCCTCTCCAGCAAACATAACAAGGGTCACATATGGCCACTGTTTTGAGAATATGAATTACAAAGACAACAATTTACCCAGAACCTCAGGAATTCCTATCTTCAGTAGCCTGTACATGTTTCTGCACCCAGAAAAGTGTAACCTGTAACATATGAAATACCTCTGTCTGGTTTCTCCAACAGAGCTGGCTGGACAATTACCTTTGATTGGCCCAGGAGCATTACCAGCTGTTGAGGCCCAAGGAGCAGCTCTGGCAGACCAGGTGGCCATGGATCATTCACAGTGTCTGGCTGTCTTTTTCTTTTTCCTCCCACCCAAGGCAAACAATACTTCAGACGCAAGTAACATAAACTCCCCAAGGGGTTTGCTCTCTAAATATGACACCATTCCTCCCTCCCCATACAGATTGATGTATTTCCAAAAATCCCTGAACTTGTACATATCTTAGAAAATTAACTCAGCCTAGAATCTAATTCACTACCTCAGGAATATCACCCCCAATGACAGTCATTAATTTTCTAATGGGAAGCTTAATAAAATCTCATCTTGAAAAAAAATGAAACTGACAATAACTGAATAACTGAATAGGAAAGACAATAAAACCATTAGATAGCTAGTCAGATCTCAGCAGGCTTGGAGAGCCCTGGAGATGGATCTTTCATTCTAAACTAGCAGCTTTTGAAACCAACAACTGGGACCACAGGACACTGATCGACAACCCGAAGACTGGAATGTGTCCTGTATCTCTGGCCCAGGGGAGAGATATAGTATCGTGAATATTTGGCAAGACCTAAAAATCCGTGTCTAGCCAGAAACTCTCTAGTAAAGAACACAGACAGCAACTTTTTCTATTCCCTTAAGAGTTGACAGAATGAATCTGACAATCACTCCGTAAGAAAACACCTTAGATGGAGCCCATCTGCCCCAGAGACACTAGCAATAGAATCAAGCGTGCCATAAATATGAATGGGTAGAACTATGACCTTAGCCACTGTCCTCTCTGTACTCTGCAGTAAAGCCCATCTTCTATACTACACCCTAAGTGTCTCATGTATATGTATTTAATGGCCATCACTAGGATTGGTGATCCAAAAGAAAGTCAGAGGAAATCAGAGGGAGACTCCAGTGATAGGCATGCGTGTTACCTCAGAACACTCTGTTAATTGGGACAAAGGATGAACAAACAAGAGTGTCATCACACCAACAAGTATCACCCAAACTTAATTATGTGTGTAACTGGTTTAAAGAGAACTGATAACCAAACCACAGCACATCACTTAGAGGAGGAAAAAATGATGAATTTCACACACCCCTGACCTCTTCCATGGAGAAATACAGAGGCCTCCTTCATGCTTTTTCCAATGAAAACTAATAAATCCAAACAGTGAGCAAATAAATTGTGTTAATTTGCAACATTTTAAGTTCAGAAACAAGTCTGTTAAGTGACAGTGAGGTCAGACTCCTTTCCCTAAGTTACTCCATGCTGTGGAAGTTGCAGTTTTTCAGACTATGCTTTGCCCTGAGGGACCCCCATTTACACAAGTAACATTGGTCTCTGCTTTAAAGATGGAGGATGATCTTGCACCTGAGTGGACTCACAAACTATACCATATGTCGAACACAACTGCTGCCCCAAAGCCTAAAAACGACTTCTCCCTGGGAGTAGAAAGGATACCACCCTATAAAACGTATGAGGGTGAACTGATACTGTAGGCCCATAAATGTATTAACTTTTATGAGGAAAACTCTTACGAAGAATGTACTGGACATACCAGATCAAGGCTATAAGTATCTGATGTGGATCCCCAAAAGATGTGAAGCTCAACACAGGAACAGTGAAGGTCCTCACCAGTGTCCATCTGGCCACCCAGCGTGTATGTTAAGGAACTCTGACCTACTCCATTGCCTGTTCTCCTGCTCACCCATCTGGACTAACCATCCATCTGTGCACCTGTTTCTTCATCTGGACGAGTCCTTCCTGCCTTTTTCTCTGCTGCTTCCCTCTCAGATCTGAGATGTGCATGAACACTATGCTTGTTCAGATTCTCCCCTGCAGCTTATCCACACATCAACATCTTCTCGTCCTACTGCTTTCCCAGCTTTGGCTTCTCAGACCTCTTTAATACAAACTGCACCTTTAACTCTTTGTAATTACAACCTACATAGATAGATAGATAGATAGATAGATAGATAGATAGATAGATAGATAGACAGACAGTTATTCTTTGGTATTTGATGTGCTATTTGAGAGTCTGTATTACAAATTGAGATTAACTTAATAATTAAAATCTCCTGGGGATCCAGACAAAGAAGGGTTTCCCTGTAAGATTTCAGAGCACAGCTTAGAACAGACCACAGCAGACTGGCGGTTCCACAGGAGGGGGTTTATTCAGGGCGAAGGGGGGAGGGGAGAAGCGGGAGAAGATGGGGGGGGGAAGAAGAGAGTGAGGTCTGGGAAGTTCCACCTATTTGTACACACAATGACGTAGCTCTTTTTCCCAGGTACAGGTGAGGTAGCCAGGTGAATTGTGGGAGTGTATCTCGGTCGCCTTGGCAACGATGTAGCAGTCGCCTGGCGCCTGAATGTGACGTCATTTAGTTCAGACTTATACTAACATCCCCCACATTCATCCTTACGAGCCACCAGTTCCCATGGCTGAACCCAGGGAACGGATACCCTGGAAATTCAGTTGCAGGAGGAGAAAATAATTATGCTTCAAATATATGTGCCTAATAGACCCATCTCTAAAGAAAAAGAGAAAAGGAAAGAAGACAGGCATTTAATAAGATTGCTGAATTGTTTTCTAACAACCAACCATCACCAATAAGTTTGCAATGGGATCCCAATAGGTAACAAGTGGGAGCTTTGAGGTGCTTGAGGCAGGACTCTAAAAAGGGCTTTTAAGAAAATCCCAAGACAAAAGGGCTGAGACAAAAGGGAAAGAAGGGCACTGAAGGAAACTCAAATCTCTGGGACTAAGCTATACACACCCAGTTCCAAGCCACATTAACATAAAAACTCACAGTAAAAGCTGGATTCCTTGAGTTCCTGTTACCCCATTAAATCATGCTTAGTTTTCAACAAAAAAAAAAAATTCCAAGGCAGGATAGCAACAGGAAACAAGGCCCAAAGAGATGAACAAGTATCAAGGAAGAGTCAGACAAGGAGGATTTGGCAAAGGAAACAAGAAATTTAAAACAACTACACCCAATACGCTGAAAGTTCAAATGAAGGAAGGAAGCAATGCATGAGCCACCACAGCAGGTAACAAAAGCAGAGAGACTGACCCTCTTGGTTCCAGAGGAAGTCCATAAATGCAGGGTGGCCAAGGCAGTAGGCAGCCCAGCTGAAGGCTGAAAGTGCTCACTGGAAGTGGGCTAAACCCTAAAGGCTTCATCCTGGCAAGGTAGTACTTCCTCCAGCAAGGCCGCACCTCATAGGGCTTCTTTAATCTCCCCCAAACAAGCACCACCAACTGGAGAGCAAGGGTCCAAACAAAGGAGCCTAAGGGAATGTTGTCATTTAAACCTCACACCAGGGAAGGGGAGGGTAAAGTAATGGCAGCTCCCCTGTGAAAATGCAAACCAGAGGATTAGTGGGAAAGGGTGAGAAACAAAACCTTTGCTGTGAGGCAACTAGGAAACAGGTCACTGGGTGGAGCCCTGGGAGGAGAAGAAAGACGTCACTGGACAGAGCCCTGGGAGGAGAGGAGGCAGGCCACTGGTCAGAGCCCTGAGAGGAGAGGGCAGGGCAAACACCGGAAGAGATTAGAGCACAGAGGTCTCCAAAATTAATGACAAACACAAACCACAAACACAGGAATCTGAAAGTAAATAAATAAATCCATAAAAATTAAGACACATTCTGAAGCATCACATTAAAACCACAGAGGAACAAAATAAAAGGACGGCTTAAGAACCACAACACCCTGTCTTTAGTGACCCTTATCGTCCATGAACTTGGCTGAGATTAACACTAGTGTTCTATCAGAAATCATGCAAGCAAGGAAACAATTAAGGGAAATATTTTACATGTTGGAAGAAAAAGAACATCATTCTACAATTTCTGTAGCCAGTGAAATTACATGTCATAAGTAAAGGGAAAACATGAACTTTCCAGACAAACAAAAATGCAAGGAATTTGTTACCAATAGGTCTGCCTTCCAAGAAGTATTAGGAGACACTCTTCAGAGTAAAAAAGATTATGTCGATCTCAGGCTAGAGTACTGAGATCTACAAAAAAGAAAAAAAGAAAGAAAGAAAGAAAGAAAGAAAGAAAGAAAGAAAGAAAGAAAGAAAGAAAGAAAGAAAGAGAGAGAGAGAAAGAAGGAAAGA
>NW_021604598.1:12479674-12495507 GCF_004785775.1 Grammomys surdaster | reverse complement strand
GGTAAATTACAACCCTTTATTTTTTTTTTTATTCGGAATTTCTCAGCTAATACATAGCTGTTTGTTCAAAGCGGTGAAGGTAACTACTTAGTAGGTGATTCCAGCATACAGGTAAGAGTCAGACTGACAGGAGTACTAAAAGAGACTCCACACTTGTGCTTTTTATTACTCAGTCCTTTGGTTTTTATTGTTGTGGTTTTGGGTTTTTTTTTGGGGGGGGGGAGCAGTGGTTTTGGTTTTTCAACAAAAGGTTTCTCTGTGTATCCTTGGGTATCCTGGAACTTACTCTGTAGACCAGGCCGGCCTCTAAGTTACAGAGAGATGTGTGCCTCTGCCTTCTGAGAGCTGCACACACTGTAAAAGTGTGTGCCTCCACTGCCATCCAGCTTCAGCTTGCCTACCTATAGTTTTTCTTTGGAAAATTACTCTCAACCAATGCATCTAAGTATGAATGTGTTCCAGTAAAAAATCATAAACTTATTTAAAATGTTGAGGTTTTTTGGTGGTTTTATTTTATTTGTAACTCAAATGTGATGCCCTTGGGCATCTACTTTACAGATGGCAACATTGGGTGGCACTGTCCAAAAGTTGGACAAGTCTGCTAGGATCACCCTTTCTTTTCAGTAACAATCTCAATATCCTAAGATAGCATGCTGTACCTGTTGCTCAGACTGTAATGTGCAAAGTCTCTTCTTGAATATATCTTACACTAGACCCAAAGGTTATAAGTATTTTAAACCTTTAAAACTGTGTGGCAATTTATAATACATACACAGACACACAGAGACACACACAGACACAGACACAGACACACAGACACACAGACACACAGACACACAGACACACACACACACACACACACACACACACACACACTAAAAGGACCATGAAAACTCTGTGCTGGGATAAAAATCAAACACTGCATTTTCCAGTTCTAAATCACACACTAACGGCTTTCACTTCAGGCAAGAGCATAAAACCAAAGCACATTTTGGTTCACTCTATAACAAATCTTTTCAAACAAATTCCTTTGGCTCTAGCAAGATTTACGTACAAAAGCTAAAGGCTTCTGTCCCCCAGCCTTAAATAGAGGCGTTTGGAACACAGTTACATGGTTTGTTCCAGCTGTTTTAAGCTAAGATCCCATGAGCTTGCCTCCTGGAGGCGTTTTAGACTTTACATATTTAAAACTAATAGAATGGGTCAGTCAGAGGACACACTGGAGGTCTGCATCTGATCAGAGCTGGAGGCAGAGGAGCATATGGCAGAATCACAAACATGCTAGCAATACAAAAAAGACTCATTTGAAAAATTCCTGCTATACCAACTCCTGACGACCTTTGGGACAGTGTACATGTAGCTGTGCTATCTAAAGGCTGGCAACATCCACCATCACTTCACTGGGTTTAGGGAACCAGATACTAGCACCCTCTTGTATGCTTCCTACCCACTTGCTACTGATGGATACTTTGGAAAGGAACATATGCTTGAAGCTCACCATCCAATGTGACTAGGAATTTGTTTGATATGTTAGTTTCATCCTTTTAACAGCATCGGCAACCACCTCCAGAGTTTTTTGACTTTTTATGTGCTCCGATCACTGCTTCCTCAATACTTAATAAATCTGCCTGACTTACACAGTTATCCAAGAACCGAGATAATCACAGTTTTATAGAAATTGTCAACTTGCTGATACACATTCTGACTTCCAGTTTGGGTAATGAAATTACAGCTATGTCACAAATAAATACAAATATACAAACATCTATATGTGGGGAAATGTTTACTCAATGACCCAGAGATGATGTCAACTCAAATACTCCTTATTCCTTTTGGCAAAAGCTAAGATCAGCGTGTGTATGTCTGTATCTACTCAACTTCCCTACATTCGACACAGAAGCATTTCTTACTACCATTATTATACTAAGGCATGAATTCCTCAGTTGTCATCCGAAAACCGTTTCTCACTTGCCCCAAGAAATTAACTAAGCTGCCTAAAATGAATTACAGCCTAAGGACATGTTGTCAATTGCATCATCATGAAAAAAATAAATGAATGAATAATCTGTATGCTTTAGATGTGCTGCTAGGGGAGCACCACACACTGACGTTAGCTTCTCAAGCACTGCTGCCACTCACAGCAGGCAAATTGCAGGAAAAGAAACACAGAGACTATCCCTGTTCTGTAAACAGTGGCAATTGAGAAGTGAATTTTCAAATATTATGTATCAGTTAAAAGTCTCCCATCCTGACGGGCAAGCATAACAAAGTTAGCTGAATAAAATCAGTCCAGATTTCAGGGAGCCACGGGCATCTACCTCCTACAGACACAAGAAAGAGCCATCACTCCTTTTCAGCTTGAGTTAGATGAGAGAAAACACAGTTCGTATTTCCAGAAACAGGAGTGGCATGGTTTCCAGTGAGCTTCTTCTTCTCATTTTACTATTTTAAGAGTGCTGGTCACTCCCAGTGTTTCTCTAAGATGGGATCTGGTTCCCAGTGGCTGATGGTTCTCGTGGTGGGATGCTTTCCTTACAACAGTCTCCAAAACTGTTTTTATTCGTATTTAGCTCCACTGTATTTATCTACAAAATACCATTTCAATGGAGTCAGGCCAATAAAAGAAACAGCTTACTAGAATTTCAGTTGACTTTGTTAAAGGAAATTATTTTAAATTAACGTGGCTTCTGGCCTGCTGCCGTTTCTGACCTCAGAACACATACTCCTTCTCGTTTCTGCTGTGAACATTTGTTTATTTAAGTGAAATTCCAGCTCGAGAATGTCGACCATAACGGAGTCTCAACCTTCCTGCCACTATTTCGTCCTTTGTCTAAACAAGGGCAGCCGAATACTGCCACATAGGCACGCGTAGCCACATCGCTGCCCTTCAGTGAAGTCATGTATGTATTTTTGGTAAGATCTTTAACAACTTCCACACCCGGCCATGAAACAGAACAGGGCAGTTTTGTTTTCAGACAGTAACAATTTCATCTCTGGTTTACTAGATGGCACTCAAAATATTTTTCCATCTGCTTTTTGCAAAGAGAATCTGACATCAGTGTGGTTTACCTTGACCAGTGAATGCAGGCTCTTTTCACCAAACATGTCCCAGAGGAAGGTCAGGTCCTCCTGGCTATCCACATGTGGCTGCAGCTGGGCAGGCAGAGCAGCCAACAGCTCATACAGACCTATAAAGTGAAAATAAAACACAAAGAGTAATCTTAGGATGATCCCATTAATTTCACTGAAGGTGTACGTGTAAGTGACGGCTGGAACATGTCAATTTTACTGGATTTATATTCTGGGCCATCAAGCAAAACAATGCTCTCGAAAAGCAAAGGAAGTGTTTTGATTTTTAAATTTCAAGGAAGTATATATTAAGAGAATAGTTTTTGTTGTTTTTTTTTTTTTTACCTTTCATACTTGTCAACATTATGCAAGTTTACATAAAGAAAATGTATACCGTTCTTCAAAATTAAAAAAGAAAGAAGAAAGGCATGCCTTCCTTTCCTTGACTGTTACTACATTCCACTCTTGTTAGCCAAGGAGTGGGATGAGTCACACGGAGGAAAACCTCCTTAGGAGAGTATAGCATCATGGGCTACAAAAAGGCTTTGTAGTTTGCAAGGAAGTTCTAATAACATAAAGCTTCAAAAACATTTGCATTGTCTAAGATGCAAATGAAGATCTGTCAAGTGGGCCAAAACAGACCTCACACAGAGATTCGAGCGAGCGCTGTTCACCACTGTGGACTATGGCTTTTTGTAGGGACTGTGCAGAGCATTGCTTATGTCTGTGGGGTATAAAGTTTACTGGCTTCTCCTCTGGTAGCAGATGCAGACTGCTGTGGCACACCTCGAATGAGATGCTGGAGGGAGACAAATGCTAGAGACAGAGCCACAGAAACCATCCATCTCAGTCACAGGCGGCCAGCCTCTAGTCCAAAGACTGCCCCAGCAGGGCTTGTCCATGACTCCTGAGGGAGGTGACCTGGCAGAAGTCAGTATCAGTTCCCAGCACTTGGTGCATTTTCCAGAGGGATCACATGAGGTAAAAAGGACAAAATTCCTTTTATTTCTGTCTACTGTCTACAAAAACACCAAGACCTCCTGAGGCAGGGAGCACACGTAAAGGCTGCCTTTCATCAAGGAGAAAGCATTACATGATGCATAACAAGCAAAGAAGAGTAAATTCTGGGCGCTTGATTAGCATATCTATTATCTTTCTAACATGTCAGTCCTAATTCATAGGCAAATGCATGAGGTACCATCCTACAGGCAGATATGTAACTGTGAATATCTGATTAAATCCAAATGGCTGTATTTAGCCCCCCACACCAAAAAAAAAGAGTCATAAGAATAATCCTAAATTAGACTGTGAAAAACTCCAATCATATTACTAAGTATTCTTGATATTTTTCATTAATTCTCTTTAAAAAAAAAAAACTAGCACTCTGCGTAAACCAGCTCTCCTTTACAATTAAATAAAGACCTGGACGTATCTCAGCATGAGTGTACTTACAATGCAGCACTCACTCACCCTCTGTCCCGTCCTAGCTCCCACAGAGATACATCCCCCAAACCCAATAATTGCCCAGGGTCAACGGTTATGTCAGAGAGTTAAAATGTAAAATTAGGAAAAAACAGGGTAGATTTTTTTTTTCTATTGATTTCAGAAATTGTAAAAGAAAACTTGCCTACTCCTTGGTAGACTGAGTTCAGGCTTAATTAAGGATAGTAAACCAACTCTGTTGTAAATTACATGCTGTAATTGCTAGAAAAGCTACATCAGTCAATATACAAGAAGGCCTGGCATGTGGTAAGAGCACAACACAGTCCATATGCAACTCCGTGAGATCTAGCTACTGATTACTGAATCAGAATTACTGAAAAACCAAGAGAGATCAATATTTGATCCCTATGTCTACATTTAAACTACTTTTTATGATTTAGCTGAGCCCTCTCTCATTTGTATTGAAAAGCAAATGGTAATTTGTGCACATAAAGCTAAACACTTACAAACACATAGAAGTGAGTAAGTGTCCTGGAGTGCAGGGCACTGCTTCAAGCTGCTACAGCAGAATGCTACTGATCAACAGTTTATAAACAATGCAAGAGCACTTGTCAGTTGTAGGGGAGGTACCTCATACAGGCATCTGTACTGTCATCCCATGGTGAAACATAGGACAGAGAGGGAGAGAGAGGGGAGGGGGGGGGAGAAGGAGAGGTGACAGAACATCGTTTGTAACAAGCTTATTCCTACACTAGCAGCACTAACTCGTTCATGAGGGATGAACCCTACTGGACTGACCTTCTATGAAAGGCCTCATGTCCCTCATACTGTTACCCCTAGAACTAAGCTCCTGGCACACGAACTTCGGGGAACACATTCAAGTCATAGCAGATTGTATCAATTACAGTTTCCTGGCTGCCACATTCTGCTGTGGTTGGTATAAGACATTAAACTGTAAGGAAATGGGTGACATACAAGTCTATATCATTTCTTACAATAACACGCAAATCTATAGTAATCTCAAAATAAAAAATAGTGATGCAAAAATATTAAGGTCAAATGGTTGTCTTAAAATGTCAGTGGACTCCTGGGGCTCTAAGCCCAATATGCTTGGTATAAAATAGCATTCTTCCCTTGATTCATCTTCCTCTAGAACAAAACACCACTGTATTCCAAGGTTCAGAGTCAAAACAGCCTCATCAGACATTCCAAGTGACATAGCAGCGCACTCCTTGACACATGGAAAGTGTTAACTCTACACACGTATTGCTTATAGTTTGTGAAACAAGCCATTTTATACTTCAACCATTAAAAAATAATTTTCCTGCTAGCAAAGGCTCCTAAATCTGAGTTTTCTGGCTTTTCTAGCATGACACAATCCTTACTGATACGTTGCCACCACAGTATGCCACTCCAGTGACACCCGCAGCCCCCACCCTCCCCTTCAGCTGCCTGATCTGGAAGCCACAACCAATGCTAGAAGAGACAGGATAGTGTCAATCACTAATAAAAGCATGGTGACAGAGTCACGAGGCCAGAGGCATGCAGTCTCAAAGAAGGCAGTACAGGCTCCAGAAATCACCAGTCCATGAAGAGAGTGGAGTCTCCGATCTGATATGAGCTTGAATGTATACCTATATCTGAGTTCCAACAGTGAAGAATGTTCTCCAAGTTCAACTGAATGTTTTCAGAACTAGATATTTAGATTGAGGGTACATCTTTCATTTTTTTCTTAACCTACTCTTGGTCTCTGAGCATAAAGGGAAGGAGTCAGTTCCTGCCAAGGAAGAAATCAGGACAGAAGTAATGCATAATTTAGGTGTTTTTGATTTGAGCCCCTCCTCCTCTCAAGAGCACTGGTTGGAACTCGCCAATGTAGTATGTTGAGAGGTAAAAATTAGGGGTGACTGGGCCATGAAGATGGTGCCTGAAGGAATTAATATTACCATCTAAATCCGCTTCTTACATGTTAGGTGCAAATTCATTATAAAAAGCAACTTCAGCCTCCTCTTTACTCTCTTCTCTGCCCCTCCTTCTCTTCCTTTCTGCCACCTATCGACACAGGATGGCCCATCCCATGCTGTCCGACACTTCCCCAGTGGTGCTCAAATAGCTGTTTAGAACCATGAGATAATAAATTTCTTTTCCTTTTGAATTAGTCAGTCCCCAGGGCAAGTGTGAAATCACAGTATCAGATGTTTACCTCACTGCACTGTTTTCTACGTCTTCTGTTATGCCTTGGGTGATAATTAAATAAAAGGAAGGTTACAAATACAAGCACCATGATCTTATGGCCATGAATCCTGAAACTAAGGCCAAGTTAGTGACTAAGGGGCAGGTGGCACACACAGTGTGGATACACTGCACAGAGGGGTAACTCACACTCCAGGTGGGATGACTAAGGGGCAGGTGGTACACACAGTGTGGATACACTGCAGAGGGGTAACTCACACTCCAGGTGGGATGACTAAGGGGCAGGTGGCACACACAGTGTGGATACACTGCAGAGGAGTAACTCACACTCCAGGTGGGATGACTAAGGGGCAGGCAGTACACACAGTGTGGATACACTGCACAGAGGGGTAACTCACACTCCAGGTGGGATGCTGCAAAATTTCATCACCCTGCTGAAGAAGGTGAATTGTTTATTTCTGGAATTTTCCATTTAATATTCTCAGAGCACAGTTGATGGCAGATAATGGAAACTACAGAAAGCAAAGTCTCTGGAAACTACTATATTCTCTTTGGCAGCACAAAATGGGCTAAGTCTTTTTAAAGTAAATTCCTAAGAACCTACGTCTACTGAAGTCTTACGTCCATATCACCATGCGAGCTAGCAAAATCGAGAAAAGCTCTTTCTCTGCCTCCAGCATTCTTATGATTGCTGGTGATATACGAGAGGTTGAGAAGACAGACAGGTAAATATGACAAATGTAAAACAACCATAAATGTAAGCATCTCCTATTTTCCCAAGACAATATGGATCCAAAATATGTTTTCTAAGTACACAATGAAACTGGAAATAGTATATATAATTTGTAATTGTGGGTAGGAAGTTAAACCTCAAATTCCCTTTTTACCATACAGATAAAACACCATGCTTCTGTATGACATCTGACCTATAACTTAGAAACTCAAACTTTAAGTTGTGTAATGTCTGAAGGAGTTCACATCGTCATCTAATTAGCTCCTTACATAGCAGGTGCAAATTCAGTATAAAATAAGACCTACTGACGTGGAGACACTAAAGCCTTCACGATGCCGTCCTCACTGTTAGAGCCACTTCTAGAATTAAATCATATCATTTTTACCTCTGGAAAAACTGTGTAAGATCTGACCTGTTCTCATTGCCTGTGTGGTACTACCACTGTAAACTGATTTCTGCCAATTGGAGTTTTGTTTCTCACTTGGGTGCACATTTTATTATCTCTATAATGGAACCATTTAGCTAACTTTTATGTATTGAATGTTTGCAAACATGATATGCTCCTACAAGAACTGAGAAACTAGAAATACCCTACAGCAACATAGGACTGTGCTGGCACAGCAGACAACGGACACTGCCCAGGTGTGCAGGCACACAAGGCCCAGGAAGCCAACCAGGCGTGTCTATGAGGCTCATTAGTAATCTCTTTGTGGTTGTGGTACTGAAGCTCCAAGTGGAGAGTGGAGACTCCCATAGGGCTGTTAAGGAGTCCATGACAGAAGCAAAACTCAGCAAAATGAAAACCACAGCCTCCTCCTGCTGCAGTGTCCTGCCAGTGCCCTCTACTGACAAAACTTATCATTGACAGTGGCAAAGGGAAAGTCCTCCACGGTCTCATCAATTTTCATAGAACACACAATGAAATCTGCAGCGGGCGCTGAGAGGTAGTGCAATGTTAAATGCCTGATCTACAGACTGAGCTAAGTTTGATTCTCTTCTTTGATGGGACGGACTGTCTTTCTTCATTTTTTTGGAGGGGGATGGCTTTTTGTTGTTTCACACTAGGATACAATTAATGTTACTGACAAGTGAAGACTGGGACCTAACTAATATAGCCTTGAGAGAGAAATCCTACTAAATGTACAGTGTTCGTCTCTTTTTATTATATTTGCTTATTGTGAATTCGAAGAGAGATAGAGAGAGGAGAAGAGGGGAAGGGAGGGGAGGGGAGGGAAGGGGAGGGGAGGGGAGGGGAGCAATGGAGAGGAGAGAGGGAGTTTGAGAGGAGGAGGGTGAGAGGTGAGAGGGGGAGGGAGAGGAGAGGAGAGTCAGATAGGTGGGGGGGGCACTCGACTCAGGCCATGATGCATGTATAAAGGACAGAGAACAATTTGCAGGAGCAGGTTCTTGCCTTCCATCATGTGGATCCTAAGACTCAGTTCAGGCTATCAGTTACCACCTGAAGTAAGCCATCTCAGGGGCCCTGTTTACCTATTTCTAACAGCATGCAAACCCTGAATTCCACAACTTAGCTGGGGGAAACTAATTAAGCCAATGTTGTAAATTAAACAACGAACACATTTGCAGTGACTGAATTTCCTTGTCTCCTTGACTGAACTCCGGGGTTCCAGTCACTCAGAGAACAGTAGCAGTTCTGGGTGCACCCATGGAGGTGCTGCTGGGAGAAACACATTTGAATCAGAGATTGAGTAAAGACAAACCTCCTACCCCCAAAATGTCCAAGCACCATCTATATATAGAGAGAGAATTGCCCTCCTATCTGAACTGAGAAACCCACCTTCTGATTCCCTCGTGGCAAATACAGCAGCTCTCTGGACTTCAGATTGCTCTACCAGCACCCCCATCCTTACCACAGTGCTAGTTCTCTCTCAGTCAGTCAGTGATCCACACTATGGGCTCCTACTTCTCAGAACTTGATTCATCATAGCCCAAGGTCTCCACAATACAAACAGTGGCTCATGGGACTTCTTAGGTTCTAAAATACAAGGAATTGATCCCTGTCATCTCCTTTTAAGGCTTTTATGCACAGATAGAGAGACATACAGCTTTTATATTGATTTTGATTCTTAGAGTACAATTATACAACTCTTTGCTATCAAAACAATACCCAATTTAAACTTCTTCACAAATGTATGATAATTATGAAAGAAGATAGATCATGGTTTCTTCACATTAAAACAAGAAGTAGACATTGAAATTGTACATCATTGGCAAACTGCCCATCTAGCATACATGAGGGCCTAGGTTAAACAACCGGCATTGCCAAAATCAAATAATAATTCCTAAACATGGAAAAACACCACAAAGAAGGTCACAAGCGATGGAAGGTGTTTATACTAACAGGATTGACTGAAGATAAACACAAAGATCTTAAATAGCTCATTGGCTCCTGCTGTTTGGTAAGAAAATCTTTCAAACTATTCCCACCAATCCGGAGCATGGTATATGACAAATTCCGGCTGCACGGAAGCACAAAAGGCAATATATAAATGAGAACACATACAGCGTCAGATAGCTCACTCTGTGAGCCAGGTGACTAAGCCATCCCCTGTGGACCACAGTCTCCACTCTCTTATCTGATTAGATTTAAATCTGCTGGCGCTGCTTCCATTCGTCATGATTTACATCTGCCTCTTCCTTCAAGATTAAAAACTCCATGCTTCGAAGCCACTGAGCTATTAAATGGGACATAAATATGCTGTGACTATCTTCCCTACAGCGATGTTCTACAGACACTGATATCTGCCATTATCCTTAACGACAAAAGACTTCTGTCTTTAGGCAACAATTTCCAGTTCAAATTCAGATTGAAGTTTGCCTCCATCTGGGCTTTGCAGTTGACAGAGGCCAGTGAGCACCGAGCACACAGGTTGGAGCCAGGGGTCAGTAATCTCTGCCTCTGCCTCTGCCTCTGCCTCTGCCTCTGCCTCTGCCTCTGCCTCTGCCTCTGCCTCTGCCTCTGCCTCTGCCTCTGCCTCTGCCTCTGCCTCTGCCTCTGCCTCTGCCTCTGCCTCTGCCTCTGCCTCTGCCTCTGCCTGTCTCCCTCCCTCCCTCCCTCTCTCCCTCCCTCCCTCCCTCCCTCTCTCAAATTTGTTATTCTGTAATGTTCACAACAGCAGTACTGTGAAAATAAACTCATAATAAACTCATGTTGTACCATAATCCTACTACCTTTACATGTCAGACACAGGTAATTTGATCAGTGATTGGGGAAGGCAAAAACACTAACCTAACTCATAAAAACCATAATTATGATGAATGGGTGGTTCATAGGAAGTTATAACATACTCATACAGTCTCATCACCTTGGTTAATAAGATTTTTCATTAGTGGCTAGTCAACTACTAGAATATATCGTAGTATTTTTGTTAAAAAGACATGGTGCCTACATATAACCCAATCTGGCTTCAAAACTTGTAATTTGCCTGCCTGTCTCCATCTTCAGAGTGCTGGGGCTACAAATGTGCAACCTTCATAGACAAACAACAACATGGATGGGACCAGCATGACAGGAGCAGAGGCAGCGAGGGGCAGCACCAGAGACGATGCAGGATGGAGAAAAGGGGGGTCTGAAGGCTTCTGGAGCTGCCACTGAGGACAGTGGGACCGCTCAGGTTAGACACACTGAAGTTGAAATAGCTGCTGGACATCAGGTAGATACATAGTGGACATACACATGAGGAGCATAACAGCAGAACAGGCTAAAGACTCAAATTTGAGACTTAGAAGGTATCTAAAGCCACAGTCCTAGGTAACACTCCCAAGGGTGTGCGGCGGAAGGCACAAAAGCATCCCACCTTGCTGTAAAAGGAGGGACCCATGACCACTCACAGAGAAGGACCACGAGTTGAAATCCCCAAAACAAGTCTAGGAAGAGTCAGTAATCTACCCTGTAAACATAGGGACAAGAAGGCCTGAGAATTGGTCTCTGGAGTTAACTCTGGCAGAGTATACTGGAGGAATGGAGCTAAAATCAGGAAGACATATGCCAGAGTTGACAAACACATACAGCCCTTAGAAGTTTTAGCACAAAGACAACCTGTTATTTCTAAGTAGATATGGGTAGTTTTTAAAAGATAAATAATAGCCAGATCTAGTAGCACAGACCTGTAATCTGAGCTACTCGGGAGGCTGAAGCAAGATGGTCACAGGTTCAAGTTCAGCCTGCACTGCAGCTGCAGTGAATTCAGGGCAGCCTCAGTAGCAAATGACACTCATCTCAAGATACAAAGGAAAGGTGGGGGTGTTGGTGGTGGCAGCGAGAACACTTGTCTGGAGTGTGTGAGGCTAGACTCCACACTCCAGAAACCTCTGACTGATCACATCAATACACACTTGCACACTAACAGCAAGAGACAGCATGGCAGGAAAAATCAACCATAGCTTTACACCACAGTGAGTGAGAAGCACAGGGCCCACCTGCAGGAGAAAGGAGAACTAGGTATATGGCTGTGGGTAGCTGCCTATGCTCTCCAGGCGGCAAAAGCACATAGGGAGCATATTCGAGAACCTCAGTCACTCCCTTGTGTTTGTGCCAATATCTTCAGTCAAGAGTCAGCATGGTATTCTACTGAGGGTAAGGCCAGCAGAGAGTGGCTATAGCTTTCAAAGATTAGACAGTCGGCCAGAAGAAAAGGACAGCCCCAAAAGATTTAAATTAATACATGGTATTGGCAAGATGATCATGGAAACCTTGCAGTCCCTTGGATGGGAGAAATTCACCTCCATTTCCTATTCACTGAGGGTGTAAGCAGACTGAGGGCCGCCTGCAGGATCTACCCATGTTTACCCAAGGAAGAGAAACAGGGAGCTGGGGCAACTACTTGCATTGTTACTGTGTATATTTCTCTGTCCTTTGGAGTTTTACAAGACAAATATTTTAATTTTAAAACTAAAATGAGGAATAATCTGATATAGTTTTTCTCCAGAGAACAGCTCATAGCCTCCCAGGAGTTCTGTCAGCCACAGAGGAAAGCATTTACTGGACCCTGAAGTTGCTGCCAGTTCCCCAGTAGCTATCACATTCCCTCCTTCTGGCTCTAGATTACCCAAAACAGGTACAAGCCTGGTGCCATGCCTACACCTATGCCCCACTCCTGGAGCACAAGCTTACACCAATGTTCTACTCCCAAGTGCAGCATGACACACTACAGAGACTTTAGGGGTGTCTCCAGGCATCTGGTTAGCTTCACATTTCCCTTACATTTCAACCAAGCCCTATTGGTTCTCAAATTCTCTAATATTGTGACCCTTTAATACAGTTCCTTCTGCTGTGGTGACCCCCAGCCATGAAACTATTTTGATGCTACTTCATAACTATAATTTTGCTACGGTTATGAGTCGTAGTGAGATATTTTGAAGATAGGGGTTTGTCAACATGTCCACAAACCAGAAGTGGAGCAGCACTGCTCTGGAGCCTGTCCAGACCTCACTAAGTAATGATGTTGGCTGTATGTCTATCAGGCACTGTGGAGAGACTGCTGCATATTGATGGAAAGGAAACTGACCAAAGCTGTCTCCCCAGCAGCACAAGGGCAGCACTGTATCAACTCTAGCACAAGAGCTAGACACCGTTAAAAATGGTGTGCCTTTGATGGGTACAATAAGGAGGGACCTGTGGCAGGAACTTGGAAAAATACTATTTCAGGAGCACCTTCCCTAAGGACATGGTGACTGTGTGACACCAACAGGAAGTACAGGTATGAACTACAGGTGCTGAAGAAAAAAAAAAAAACACCTCCCAGAAGGAGAACCAAATTTCAGAGGCTGTATGTAGGACAGCATGCTAAACTCTGACAACATGACATAAACAAAATACTAACTCTGCAACTAGGCCATCTAGAAAGACTCTCTGAGCATCTATTTTTACTCTTGTAATCCCAGCTCCAGGGATTACAACAACCTCTTCTGGGCACCCTTACTCCTACGTATAAAACCATGCACAGACACACACATATACACATAATGTTAAAAAAAAAATCTTAAAAAAAAAAAAAAAAACAGGCAATGGTCAGTGGACACAGTGAGCTCCATAAGCACTAACAGTGGCACCCCATTCTTTAGGGCAAACTGAGACTTGGAAAAATCCAGGCTATCTTCTAAAATGGTGAAAATAACAATAGAATTCATCTCAAGAAGAATTTTTTTAATAGGTCTCATTGGGGCCTTTGGTGTTACTTCCCTCAGCGATTTTTCTAAGTTTGTAATATAATTAACATTCATAAGAAAACCACAGGGAATCTCCACTTACAGTTTCCTACTTACTGTTTCAAAGTGTTGATTTTTTTCCATCTTCCATTTCAAAGGCTACATTAACTTTAGGGAAAGATCTTGGGATCTGAACTGTAGCAAGACTATCGTTCATATAAAAATACAACATGCTCCAACAGCGCCAATCAGAAACTTACATAAGAGGCTAGACTAGAGGAATGCCTCAGTCAGTAACGTCCTTGTGAGTTTCATCCCCAGAACCTACTTAAAATGCTGAGTGTGGGAACTAGCTTTTATATGTCAGTGCTGTCTGGGGAGCCGAAGACAGGAGATCTCTGGGCTCAACTTAGACTGCCTGGTAAGCCTCCAGCCAATGAGAAAGCCTGGGTCAAAAGAAGCAGCTGGCCTGCCTGAGAATGACTCCTGAGATTTTCTTCTGGTATACACACACACACACACACACACACTTGAGGCATGTACACACACATACACACAGACACATATGTGCATGCATGCCCTTACATATACATTTGCACTCACCATGTATGCCCATTATGGGGAAGGAGAAAATTTACACCAAGAGAAGCACAAAGAGGCTTTGTCCTTTGGTAGGAGTAAGCACACTGATTCGTGTTTATTGTTAAAATAATCTTCTCCACCATTAAGGTGAGTTAAACAGTAGAGAAAGAAAAGTCTGTAGAGCAGCTGACCTCAACCTGTGGGTTACAAACCCTTTGCAGGGGGGCCGTCAAATGGCCCTTTCATAAGGTCTCATAACAGATATTCTGTATAGCAAGTATTTATAATTCATAGCAATAGCAAAATTATAGTAATGAAGCAACAACAAAAACAGCTGTATGGTTGGGGATCAACACAACATTAGGAACTGTGTTAAAGGGTCACAGCATTACAAAGGGTGAGAATCACTGCAGTAGAGGACAGTCAGGTGAGAATACAAGAGGAAAACTGTCCAAGCTATCATGCCTTCTAATGACCAGGAGCCATCTTCTCATTGGGATGACTATAAAGTCAGAACAAGCCATCTGTCCCACATCAAAGCAACCCACAAGCAGAGCAGAAAGGAAAGACTCTGACTTCCAAAGTGCTAGTGGTCTAGAAAGCCCAAAGAAACAACACAGCAAAACACGCGAGCCGGAGTTTCACTAGCACATTGTACATGGAGGTGACTCATGTCTGTTTATGTAGACAGGAAACCTGGATGAAAGAAACAACCTACAGGTGATACACGTTACATCACACGGGGCCTGAGCACCATAAGGAGCACGCAACTGAGAATAGCAAGGCAGCTGGCCTCATGGCTTTGAGTAGGGAGAGAACACACATCCAAGAGAGAAGCATCTGGGCTCAAATGAGACCAGGATGCTTGGAAGGTGGCTGGGAGCAGGGTGTAGATGGGGACAGAGAACATGAGACAACATGATTCTGTAGTAATAAGTCTTCAGATACAGAACAGTTATAACACTAACCCTGTCCACCATTGATAAATTGTACCCTTTGAACTACACTGGGTGTAAAGAAGAGACACAGCTGTACAGGTTCTATATAGTTTATATTCACATATTTGTTTTAATCTTAAATCTTGATTTAAAATTATTTTAAACTAATAGAGGCTGGTGTGTTAGTGCATGCCTGTAATTCACCACTCAGGAAGTAGAGTCACTCAGGAGTTCAAGGCCAGCCTTGGCTACATGAGTCCCTGTCTCAGGAAACAACCAAAGAAAAAGGTGAGGGCTGAGAAGATAACTTGGCTGGTGATGACCTGAGTTTGATCCCTAGAACACACATAAAAACTGTAAGCTGTGATGGGATGCACTTAAAATCTCAAGGCTGCAGAGGCCAATAAAGGCAGACACTTTGCAGTTTGTTGGCCAGCCAGCCAGCCCATCAGCAAGCTCCAGATTGGTGAGAGAGCCTGTCTCTAATATGTAAAACAGCAGACATCATCTGATACACTACACCTGAGGAAGGACACCTAAGGCTGAACTCTGATCCCCAACGCACACACACAAAGCACACAGATACACAGACCTTCCTTCTCATTCCCTCTCTACTGCTTTGTGTGTGTGGTGTATGTGTGTATTTATATACATGTGTGTGGTGTATGTGTTTGTATGTGTGTGTGTGTGGTATATATGTGTATGCA
>NW_021604598.1:12436679-12479664 GCF_004785775.1 Grammomys surdaster | reverse complement strand
TGAGTGTTTGTATATGTGTGTGTGGTGTGTGTGGTGTATATGTGTATACATGTGTGTGGTGTGTGTGTTTGTATATGTGTGTGTATGATGTATGTGTGTGTTTATATGTGTGTGTGTGTGTGTGTGTGCACGCAGTATATGTGTATGTTTGTATATGTGTGTGGGTGGTGTATGTGTATGTTTGTATAGATGTGTGTGTTTGTGTGTACTTGTGTGTGCGTGGTGTATATGAGTATACATGTGTGTGTGGTATATGTGTGTGTTTGTATATGTGTGTATGGGGTGTATGTGTGTGTTTGTGTGTGTGTGCACGCGCGGCTGTGGAAGGCAGCAATGGGCACCCCACTAGGTGTCTTCCTCAATCACTCTCCACCTAATTTTTTGAGACAGAGTCTCTCACTGAACTTGGAGTTCACTGGTTGGCTAAACTGGCAGATTAGAAAGTCCCAGAAGTCTGGCTGTCTCCATCCCTGCAGGACTAGGGTTACAGATTTGTGCCACCCTGCGGTTAGTTGAGCTGAAGGTCCAAACTCAAACCCTTGTTCTTGTGTGGCAGGCATATTACTGACTGGGGTATCTCCTGGCCCTCCAGGCTAGGGTAAGAAAATAAATCTAGATGATAGCCAATATAGAAGGTGTCCTTGTACATATCACAGATGCTCTGAAAACCTGAGGAGAAAGACGACAAAGCCTAGATACAACCTCATCTATATAAGCTACTAGTTATTTAGAATAAGTCATTTTCTACTGCTTTTCACTATATTTGGTCACATATAACTTACTGCTACTAACCCAAAAGAAATCACTTTGAATGTTAAAATGTAGGACTGGTTGT
This sequence comes from Grammomys surdaster, assembly GCF_004785775.1. NCBI lineage: Eukaryota > Metazoa > Chordata > Mammalia > Rodentia > Muridae > Grammomys > Grammomys surdaster. The sequence goes on along the minus strand of NW_021604598.1, from coordinate 12,478,829 downwards.
CAAAACAATAACAGGCCTACAAAGAAAAACTGTAGAGAATACAGAAGCATTGGTGAAGGAACCCCCCAGCTCCAGGAAGATGCTTCTGTAAGAATACAACCATCTGTATACGGCGTAGTGGCTCCCAGGAGAGTAAGAGGCTTGGGGGTTGATGAAAGTGTCCCCGCAGTGAACAGTTTGCACTGCTCACAGATTCCAGATGCTCCACATTCCTGACATCAGGGTGGAAACATTTACTGGTAGTCCAGAGAAACTCAATGCCGTCATTCTTGTCATAGCCCTCATAGCTCCATTACTAGCGCGAGTCTGGGGAAGCTATAAGCCTATGCTAAATGAGAAAAAAGATGTCCACTGTATTCAGCCGCCCTAGACATGAGAAGTAGCCAGTGCTTTTTTACAACACTATTAGCACAAGACTTAGCAAACAGGGACAATTATGGATTGGCTTTCTTCTTACTTTTTATATTTGTATTCTACACAATACAGACAGGCAGTGAACCAAACCATTTCACTATAACCCAGGGCTAATAACCACTAAAGAACGCATATCAACGCCCAGAACAACACTGTTAAATTTTATAGTATTAATAAAATGGGACACCAAGTAAATTTTCCACTTTCTTAAAGGTAAAATAACCAGCACTATTTACTGCTGCTCCTAACGGACCTCAAGTTTTCTCATTTAAAGCATGGTTTATTTCCAAAAGTGCCTATGTGACTAAAATACTCGAATTCAACAGAAACGTTATCCTCATTACAGTACACCTCAAACTTCAAACAAAATTACGGCATATGGCATACTGAGATTTTTAAATATGCAGAACAATGTCAATAATTACAATATTGTAGCTTCATTAATAGCAATAATAGGCAATTCACACAGTTACTCGAAGTCTATAAAATCAGGGAGTTTACAGAAAGTAAGTGCATAACCTTACACAGGACTTTGATGTTTAAGAGTTATCTCTCTATGCTTTAAGGAGGTTCTGTTTGTAATTAACTCCAAATCAGTAGCCTGCGGCCATCCACAAAGTACTCCAATACTATCAAAACAAACATGATAGTACTTTGATGTTTTTTTTTTCCTTTAGCACTGTTCAGACAAAAGATACAGGCATAGTAAACTAAAAACAACTTCTAAAACTTATAGCCAATAGCCACCCTTTCCTCATTTGCATCATGTCAAACCAGTCACTGACCCAACTGATGACAGAGTAGGCTCTGCATACAAGTTGGGGGGCTTGAATAAGAATGTCCTGCACAGGCTCATGTACTTGAATGGCTGGTCACCAGTTGGTAACACTGTCTGAGGAGGTTTAGGTTTGGCTTTGTTGGTAGAAGCTTATCACCAGAAGCAGGATTCTAAAGTCTAAAGACGACCCCACTATTTCCAGTTGCTCTCTCTGCTTCATGCTGAGAGATGAGCTCTCAGCTTCCTGTGCCTGCAGCCATGCCTGCCACCTGCTGTCATGAACCTTTTTAGCCATAAGCCCAAATCAACTCTGTCTTCTACAAGTAGCTTTGGTCACAGCAGCAGAAAGTGACTGATAGACAAGCTGAAATGTCGTATTTGTGTTATGGCATGATAGGACTTTCCCAATCTATTTTGGTGCTTATTGTTACTTAAAATTTAACATGGCATATAATTAAACCAGATAAATTAGGAGACAGCAACGGAGCCCTTCTCTCACGGGCATATTACTTAAGTATCAAGTGCAAGCAAATCTTCTGGCAGAGCACAGGGGCAGGAGCAGCTTCAATGCTTCCCTCTTCAGGCACGGTCCTGAAATATCCTTCTCTATGTCCCAAGGAAACACTTGTCACTCACCAACGCTCAAAGTGAATTTCTAAGACACTCCCTGTCATCCAAAAGATGTTAAGAGGGAAAAGATACTGTCATTTAGTAAAAACTAAAGTATATAGATTTTTTAAAATAATCTAAGCTTTAAAAAAAAATACTTTGTGTTAAAAATAGCTTGCTGATTTATAGCTAAAAACAGACAAATCAATGCTTCCTTGGTGGTTTATAGCAAAAAACAAAAACAAAAAAACAGACAAACCACTGCTTCTGACCATTCAGCTCACATTCAACTCTTCTGTAAACAGATGAAAGTTTGCTTTCAAAAGAATTCATAGCTACCTGGGAATGCAGTCTTTTCTTCTCAGAAGATCCAGTCTGGCTGGGAAAGCTAAGGCTACATGAAGAGCTGGATATGGAATAAGGTGCTCTTTTGATTCAGCTAGTAAGGATGCCTTCTGCAAAGGGCACTGAACTTTGCAGTTTTAATTAAAACTTTCAGTTGTAGTGAAAGTGGCTTACTAAGCTAGATGCCTCCATATTAAAATCAGTGATCTAAATTATGTCATGAAAATTCAGTGTAAGAGACATTTGTGTTAAGTGGGTGTGCGGGACCCTTTAGTCCCAGTACTCAGGGGCAGTTTGAGTTTGAAGCCAGTCTGGTTTATATAGTGAGTTCCAAGACAGCCAGAGCTATGTAGAGACCTGACTCAAACAGGAGGTGGTGAATAAAATTCTCTCCAGGTATTGATGTGGGTAGTCTTTCCACTTCCTTTTAATCCCTAGCTTGTCAAGAAGAAGCAAAGCAAACATGGAGACTTAACACATTCTGAAACTGCGCTCACTTTTTAAAAAGAGAAAAATAAATTACTTTGTAATGATTAAAGCTATGACAATATAAAAAGCCTTGTGATTTGGCTCATTTAGTTAAGTATTTTATGTGCAAACTGTGTACCTAAACTTTACTATGAAAATAATCTACCAAGATAACTTTTATTTACTTCAGGAGACTACTCAATGATTAATTTAATTCAGTTGGTGCTCTTTATTTTACCCTTTGTATGTGTGTGTGTGTGTATCTAGGTGGATGTGTGCCACAATACATGTGTAGAGGTCAGAAGACAAATTTGAGTGCCTAACCTGGCCTACTACCTTGTTTAACACAAAGTATCTTTTCCGTTGTTTACAACTGTGTAACTCAGGGTATTTGACCCTCATGTTTCTGGGGACTCCCCTGCCTCCTGCTCCCTTCTAGCCATTGAAACAATGGGATGCCAGGTACTCACTACTGCACCTACCTTTACATGGGTTCTGGGAGTTCGAACTCAGGTCCTCAGCCTCGCCTGGCAATCAGTTTACTCACCAAACCAACTCCCTAGCCCTTCACTCTAAAAAGTACTTAAGGCAGCATCCTCTTTCAAGCAAGAGCCCAGTGAGGAAGCAAGACGGGCACTTTCCAGTTTATGCCCGTGAGAAAACCATACAAGAACACAGACCAACTCTTGCTTCTTAGCATGTGGTGTGTTGTGTATAGGGAGTCCCCCCAGGTGTTTCTCACAAAGTCCACAAGCTGTTTTCATTGGGAATTTAAGACTACCCATGAAAAAAAGATTCTGGTCACCTACAACCAAATCTGCAACAAGGAGGAGAGAGACGCACACAACTCGTGCATGCACAGAAGCAGGAGCAATACATGATGCACGGATTGATGAAAAAGTCAGTGAACTCCAGTAACTTGTTTAATGTCTAGTAGCCATTATAATGATAAAAACTAGGATTAACAAATGAAAGTTGCATCAGTAATGTCACTATTGTAGTTATGCCTAGTGTTACTGTGCATGGCTATAAAACGTGTGGAAGCCATGGCTGCACCAGCTGCAGTTCACTCATCAGCCAGCTAGCCTGGGCTCATCTGGCTGATGAGGTAGCTGTAGCTTCCCTCGGGCTTCACATACAGTGCTTAACAACCCATTCAAACCCATCCCAACAAGAGTAAGATGTTCCTCTTGTCAGAGGCACGTGAGTGATTAACCTCTTTCCCACTGAGTCATACAAGTCCCCCAGGCCATGCAAGTGCTTGTCAACACTCTTCTGATAACATCTAGTCATAATGCTTATATAATGTACATTTGAGAAATTAACACTTTGCACAATTACAGCTATACAGAGGCACATATCCGACTGACATAGATCAAAGACTTCGAATGAGTTCAGCAAAGCAACAAAATAGTAATTAGAGGAGTAATACAAGTACAGTGGTCTCCCAGATGCCTTTTCCCCGACACAGAGAACGGCCAGCAAGCACCCACTTGCCTGGAATCCCTACTCTGCTTTGCAATCAAACTGAAAATTAAAGTCAGATCAGTACAGTGTGCTTCCTCCTGAAAGCTATTGGAAGAAAGGCGTGTCCAAGTCCAGACTTGATTTTCCACAATGAAATCAACCATCAAGGGGGAAAGTGGTCACATGTGGCTTTGGGGTTGGTTCGGTTTATTTTTATTTCCTTTTTTATGTTTTATTTTGACAAGGTCTCACTATGTAACCCTTGCGGGCCTGGCTTATTTTCTGAGACAGGATCTTGTCAGGTAGGCCAGGTTGGCCTGAAAATCATGATCTTCCTGCCTCAGTTTTTCAAGTGTGAGGACTATGGGTATTCTCTGTCACATCTGACCAGTCCTTAAGGATTGGTTTGTTTTAACTGAACTTTAACAGTATTTTCCTAACAATGAAATAAGATCTATTTTTCATTATTTCAAATGGTTGCTTTTACTGGAGAAGCTCATAAGGGGTCCAGTATCCTCAAGAAATGAATCTACCACTTTCAGGATAAAAGTGTCATAATGTTGGTGTTGGAAATAAATTTACGAAAATTTCTTAGCCACACCTATGTTGCATGTAGCTTTTTGCTACATCGTCTATGCTCTGGGAATGGGTCACACTACCAGCCCCTGCCCAGCTTCCCTTGAATCCATGAATTACACACACACACACACACACACATACACACACACACACACAGAGTTGTTCATTTTCTACTTGCCTTCTTGGTACAGTTGCTGTGTGCTACTATCTCCCACTTGGAAAACATGCCCTTATCATTTTTCTTAGCTCCACTCCTCTCACCTGCCCTAACTTTAGCTGCTCAGCTGAATCGAGTCCAGGCTAAACATCTCCAACCACCTGCCTATAGGAGCAGCCACAGCCTACCATTCCTCCCAAGACCTCACATAGTTGCCTGGTTCTTCTCTCTTCAAAGCATAGCAAACTCTGTCTCACTTCCCTTGCATCTCCCTGCTTGCCTCCCAGGACCCGGAAGTCCTGCCTATTCTTTCTGCCAAGCAATTGGCCCACAGCTTTCTTTACTGAGAGATCAAGAACCAGCTGGGGAACACGACCTGACCTGTCAGCACCTACCTATGGAATATAACTAAATATTAGCTAGCGAGCACTCCACACAGAGGCCATACACTGCCGAGAGAAAACAATACTGGCAATAAAGGAGATCAGGTTGAAAAAAGAATAAATCAGAAGGCGGATGGCAATACTGTAAACTGGCAAAGCAACAATACGAGATTTCAAATATTACATGAACTTACATGTCAAACAGCAAGGTACAGGCTATTAATGCTGCCAGAGAGGAGTGACCACAACATGTGTGTTTGTGTGTGTTCATGTGTGCATGTGCACACACATGTGAGAGTATTTGTGTGTGTGTATGTCCGTGCACATGTGCATGTGTAAGGAGGAGTAAAATATGCAAGCTTCCCTACTGCCTTACTTATTTTAAGTAACTTCAGCAATTACTACCTTCACTAGTCTCTAGCCGCCACCACCAAAACACTGACTTTCTAAGACATCGAATTTTTATTGCCACATGATGAAGAAAAATTTATTTCTAAGGAGGACATTCTGCTAATAGGTAATGCCACTCATATTTTCATTCCAGTATGGAAAAGCAAATGCTAATTACAGTCTTATTGTTTTTGCTAAGGTGGAAGAGCAGAACCTTAGTCAAAGCACTGAGTAAATGACAGCCCAGGAGGTCAGCCTCCTGATAGGTAAAGCAAACACAGTAGACAGCTCAGGCTGGACACTGCAGGGTGATGAAACTCTGGCTAGCTTCACAGTTTTGAAGAAAACTTTTTTTAATTATTTATTTATTTACATCCCAAATGCTGCCCTCTCCCAGTTCCTCCTCCCCAGAGTTTTTCCCCTATTCCCACTCCCCTTTACCTCTCAGAGAGTAGCCCCCAAATATGTGGCTGCCAGGGATGGGGTGTGGGAAAAATTTCTAGGAAGTCCCAGAGACCCCCGATGAGGGAGACTCCCAAGAGTCAACGAGGCTGACTTTAGCCAAAATGCCCAACAGTGGGGATATGGAACATGAAGAGACCACCTCCAGTAGCCAGATAGGACCCCTCAGTAGAGGGATGGAGGTGACCAACTCAGGTATAAAACTTTTGATCCAAATTAGTCCTGTCTAAAAGAAATCCAGGGTCTAAGATGGAGCAGAGTCTAAAATATATTTCAAATAAGGTATATCAACCTAGTTTTATTTCTGGTACTGTAATCAAAATCCCCTGAACCTCCCTACCCCACCCCAAAAAATCCTAGGGAAGAAAGAGATTATTTTAGCTCAAAATTCCAGGTAATGAGGCATCTGGTTCTGTCAAGAATCAAGAGAGGAGAAACAAATGCATTTTCCCTGTTCTCTTGTTCAGAACCCAAACCCAGAGAATGGCATTGCCAACAACAGGTGGGTCTTCCTATTTTAACTATAATGTTCATCATAATCCCATAAGCTCACAGACAGGCTCACAAGCTATCCTGATCAAGATAATTCCCCAAGAAGAATCTGCTCTAAGGTGATTCTGGGTTGTATGAGGCTGACTCTGACAATGGAAAGTCACCATCCCAATGTGTGGCTGACGTGACTGCTGCAGCCCTAAGGAGAAGCAGAGCACCATGTAATTGTCACATTAGGTGGAATCAGAAACAGAGTCACAACATATTTGCAGTTGGTTTAAAACCAATTCCACAGTGTCTCTGAGGTGTGCTGTAAAGAATATTGGAACTAGCATGGCCTGACAGAAACCTACAGCATTATACCTATTGCTAAAAGTATACACTACACTCACTGAAACTGAACATAACGTAAAAACAAACAAACAAACAAAAACCTCCCAAGGATTAAAATCATGTGAATTCTACTTTCTAACCACAAAGTAGTAAAAGTCAGTAACAGAAAAACAAATGGGAAAAGCCTTATTTTTTTTAATTCTAAATAGCCTATTTAAATTAATTTTAAATGACCTAGCAACTTAATACAATGAGAACACAGTGGGGCTTAGTGGGTAACTACCACAGTCCCATCACTAGAACCCATGAAGAGAGAGAAGAACTTCCAAACATTGTATATACACACACACACATGCACACACACACACACACACACACACACACTAAATAAAACAAAAAAATGAATGACTAAAAACTGTCGAAACTGGGGGCTGGTGAGATGGCTCAGCAGTTAAGAGCACTGGCTGTTCTTCCAGAGGTCCTGAGTTCAAGTCCCAGCAACCACATGGTGGCTCACAACCATCTGTAACAGTATCTGATGCCCTCTTCTGGTGTGTCTGAAGATAGCTACAGTGTACTCATACACATAAAATAAATAAATCTAAGAAAAAGAAAAAAACCTGTCGAAACTGACAAAATTGAGCTGTGATCAAAAGAGAAAAAACAGATACCAAATCAAATCACCAACACAGAAAATACAGGCATGAAGTAGTGCTATTATGAGCAATTTTGACCACAAAAGTTTAAAATTTTTGATGAAATGGCTGAGTTCTAAAAGTATAACTATATTACTAAAACTGACCCAAGAAGAAATGGAAAGCTTCAATATTCCTATTACAACCTTTAAGCCTGGTTTATCAACCAAGCAAGTTCCAGCTAGAGTTCCAAAGTAAGACCCTGTCTCAAAACAAAACAAAACAAAAAACAAAAAAACAAACAAAAAGCAAGTAAATAAATAATAAACTCAATAACAACAAAGAATGTGAAAAGGAAATTATAAGCTAAACCTATTCCTAAATACAAACCCTGAAACAACATATGAGCAAACAAAATTCATTATAATAAAAAGAGTAATCAACTGTGAAAATTTGAGTCTCCCCCTAAGAAGCAATCTGGTTTAACATTTTAAAACTAATTAATTTTCTATAAACTAATCATATTTTCATTAAGATATATAAGCAAAACCCTTATAAAATTGAAGGCTAACCAATTCTTTAAGTGCCAGAAAAAAAAATGTCATTTGCAAACTAGGATTAAAAAGAAACTTTTGTAACAAAAAAGGAAGATCGAGCCTTGTGGTTTGTAACTCAGAAGAGGACAAAGTGCAACACTCTTCACACATCAGCCACCTCCTTATCCAACTCTGACCCCTTGCCAACGTGGAAGGGAAGGAGTAACACCTGAGGTTACTCTGACCTCTGCATGCACAGGTCAAAGCTGGATTCCTGAGGGATACTAATTTTTAAGTTGGTGTCTCATCTGTCTTGACCCTCAAGATCAGCTTCCTGAATCTGTCCAACACTCATACAATACATATGGACAGCACAAAATGGACTAACTGGATCTTTAAAATAAAACTGTTCAAATGAATCCTTTTTAAAGACAGATAAGGCAGCCGAGACAACCAGGGGCAAGAAGGTCTGAAGATCAGTGTAATCGTCCATTCTGAACAGATAGGCCCAGGTTAATTCTGCCCCTGAGATGCTCACTGAATGCCATGGAGAACCATGAAGAGAGAGAAACATCAACCAGAAAGGAAACTGTCAATACTACCTAAACTGGGAATTGTTATCCAGAGAACTCTTGGACCCATTAGTCTGGGCTCTGTGGGCTACAATGTAATGGCACTACCTTTCTGACAACACAGGTGACAGCAGTGAACAGGCACATAGGAAGAACAAAGAAAACAATTTCAATGAAAGGTCACCTGAAAAAAAAAAAACCGGGGGAGGAGGTATTGCACAGGAAAATAAACAGATCTAACAAGACAAAGAGGCAATGTTGAATTGATCCCCTTGACATCCAGAGCCAAACCCACCATCTTCCACACTGTACTGAAGGTCTCAGACACAGGCATGGCCATTCCTCCCAAGTCAAAGTGGAGCAATAGGAGAACTATGGAGAAAATTAATTTGGAAACATTCCTCATATCTTATACAAAATGCCACTCTAAAGTACATACAAGAGAAAATGTTCCTAACTTCACAATCATGTTTTTAAGGAAGCACTTGATGAAAAAAATAGAGAGACTGTGATCCTGAAGGAAAACGTGCTCAACGGCATGGAAATTTGTAACTTTTGGGCAGACAGTGGAGAAGGGCAGTGCACACAGAGAAGACAAGCCAGGGAAGAATACATAATGGATGGTGGTATTTGAAAGAATCTAATTAGGGATGAGTTACCATTGAAGAGAAATTTAATTTGGGTTAAGTGGGAATGTAATTATGCAGTGGGCTCAGCCGCATAGTTCCTGAGTGCGGTCTATGTTTAACTTATTGTTAGGAAAAGCAGGGTGAGGATGACTACAACAGCCAAGAGCTGGCTAAATTGGCCTCCTATGCCTCACAGCATGCAGACCCAGAGCATGCACTAGTACAAGGACACAGCCATGCTCTACAGCTTCCAGAACAGGAAACATAAGCCAGACCATGCATGGCACCAGCCGGTCTAGAACACTCACCAGAGCTGTAAAACTGTGTGCTAAGCAGTCTGTTCTCATTTAGACCTGTCACAGTGGGTGTCACCTTTTGTGAGGAAGACAATAATGTTCCAGTGATCATTTTCTTGTTACTGAGTATCATGCAAAGTAGAACTAGCTAGAGTTACTGTGGAAAGATGAACGCGGTTTGCACTTAAACTAACAGTAGTTTAAAAAAACGTTTATCAATAATATATAAGGAGGGTTATTATTATTATATTTCTTTTTATAAGAAATACATAAAGGAAGAAAGACTGAAGAGATGATCCAACAGTTAAGAGCACTTACTGCTCTTCCAGAGGATTCATGTTCAGTTTCCAGCACCCATATCAGGCTGCTCACAACCAACTTTTACACCAGTTTCAGGAGATCTAATACTTTTTCTAGCCTCCCCCAGACAGAGGCACATATACATGTGAGTGTACAGTGCATGCATGCACACACACACAGACACACATACACACTAAAAAGAAATCTTAAAAAAATAATCTACATAAAGAGGAGATCAGAAAGCAGACAGCTAGGGCATGGGAGATGGCTTAGAGAAAAACAAGCTCTCCACATAAGCCTGAGGACATAAGTTTGAATCCCTGTAACAAATGTAAAATAGCCAGATACAATAGCACAGCCTCTGTAAATCCAGAGTGCCCTTAACAGGAGATGAGACAGACAGACAGGGGAACTGCCAAAACTATGAGGGGCAACCGGCTTGGAGTTGGCAGTAGTCAACAAGAGACCCTGCCTCAAACAAGGCAGTTGGTGAGAACGGATACTCAAGGTTATCATCTGACCACACACACACACACACACATACATATATGTACATACACACACCTATACAGAGACAAAAAGTAGCCAAAATAAATTATAGAAGAGAAAACATTATAAAGATGTGTCTTGTAGTTAACTAACAAGATTAAACTCTCCCACCCCTTATTTTGAAATACTTCACACTTTATTTTCAAATTCTTATTACTTCTATTTTTGATATTCATAATTTATTATATAATTTTTTCTCAACATAATACTCAACTTTCAGCCTATAGAAGTAAATATGGTTCAATTCCCCTTGGAAAGATCCACGAGCTAGCAGAATCCCACCACCCTGTCAAGGACTCCTTAGCAAACCACAAACAACACAGTACTGTAGGGATTTTCAGCAGATCACTAGTCTCTCAGGAGGTACAGCTAAGAGTGTTTTCAAGGTGTCTGATTTCCTACTGTAGGTGGCAGTCACAGGGAGGTTGGTGTTAAAAGCACTTTTAAAACTGTACTTATAAAAGTTTTACATTCATTTCTGTCCAAATATATTTTACATTATATGTTTATATAAATAATATTTAATGAAATTACAAAATTAAAACTAACACTCAGCAAAGGCATGAATGTGTAAGATTTTTTTTTAAAGCATGCTCTACGACAGGAATACAAATAGTAAAATGAACTCTAGCTAAAGAGAGGCATAACCCCTGGTTCAACAATTGTAGCCCTGCTGTCCACCTAAACTGTCTGGATGAGTAAGCAAATGAGTGCTGGAACCTCAGTCCTGAGGAAGGAGTTTGAAGACATGCAAAAGGAAGAGTCTGAAACTACCTCACGAATAGTGACAGGTGGAGACATCAGTGAATCCTGACTATAGCTCAACTGACCTACACAGAAAGATTCAGATGGCCTTGTGGATATGTGCACATGGATAAGTAAACTTGTACCATTTCTCTGCTTTGTGAGCTGAGAGGGTCTAAAGTCACACTCAATGAGCAAAACAGCTCATAAGTCTCCATTTCTAATCCTATTCTCCTCCCAAAAGAAACTAGGGTCCTTGGAGAAATGGCTACATGAGGAACAGCACAAAATACTCAAGATGAGCTGGTGCCTCTTAGTTGCCAGGGGTAAGGAAGTGCTAGGGCCTCAGCCAGCCCATCAATGGGGGTGTGCAAAGGGACTGACTGGCAGAACTTCCAACAGTCAGAGCTGGACAAGCTGGGGTAGCAACATAAGACAGTGCTGGATGATAACCACAAACACAAGCCAAACTGCCAAAAGTCAATACCAACCATGAACAACTGAACAAATGGAGAGAAGACCAGAACCCAAGAAACTTACATAGATACTGCACCCTAAATTGGGGCAGACAGATTGTAACTGTCATCAAGTGTGATCTTCTCATAGAGATACCCAAGGAAATAATAAAGAAATTTTATATATATATAGATAGATAGATAGATATAGATATAGATATAGATATAGATATAGATATAGATATATATCATATATATATATAGATATATATAGATATATATATAATACATTATATAAACATATGTTTATAGTATTAGTATATACATGTATGTTTATAGTATATAGTATATACATATATATTTATACATATATATGAATTTAAATATTATATATGTATGTATGTACATGTATATATGTATATATACATATATGTGTGTATACAAACATACAAATATATGTATATGTATTATGTATATTTGTATATATATTATATTGTATATTTATGTTTATGTGTATATATGTATATTTGTATGCATATAAAATATAATATGTATTATATTCAATAATTTATTATATATAAAATATGTATTATTAATATATACTCATATGTACATCTAAATGTATTATATTTATAATTTGTAATATTTATATATCATATTTCATATGTATGTATAATATATACTTATATAAATATATATTATGGAAAGAGGCAAAAGAGAGGCACTTGATAGTGGAGAAACTGAGAGCCAAACAACTGGCAGCATCAGTAGTCTCAGTCAAGCTGACAGGAAGCACGACAAACCTGAGAAGGCACCAAGCCAAGAGCCTAAGGAGTCAAAAAGGTGCATGTACTCCGCTGCTCCAAATGAGAAGCCGACATGAGGGACGAGTTAAGGATACAGGCGTGCGTTTTAGCTAGAGTTTGCCTTACGAATGCAGAAGGTTAGCCATACCAGAAGCTGGGTGTGAGGCACACAGCAACTTCTATACTACCTTTGTAATTTTAAACTTACTATAAAAATTGGAATATTAAAATTTTTAAGATGAAATCAGCAGGTCAACACAATCCAGAAAGAAAACCAAGAATGTGCATGGTACTCCTACGTGGTAAAGGAAAAACTACGAACTTGGTGGAAAGAATGCACCACAGGGCCACTCATTCTAAGATGACTGACAGTCTGAGAGGGAAGGTTAGATCTCTGCTCTACTCTGCATTCAAACTGCAGTCAGATTAAAATTCCATGTGTAGAAACAAATCTTTAAATTTATTAAAAGAAATCTTGGAGAATATTTTGCTCTTGGACAAGGGAGCTGAGTTTAAACTGAAGGGGGAAAAGCAATAACCAAGATGTGATTATATGATTCTCAACTCCATAAAAGAAACAAGACTACTTAAGGGGAAGGTTTAAAAATCAAGACAAGTGGCCGACTAGAAGAAATGGCCCAAAAAATTAATATATAAAATATAAAATGAGAAATTCTGCAAATACATCAGAACATGGTAAAACAACACAATAGTGGAGAACGGGTTTGAATCGATACATCTCAGACAGGAAAGCACATGAATGCATGGATATGTGCTCCACAGAAAGAACAACCCGCCTTTACCACTTATCATACCGTGGTTTTCCTGTCAGATGACTGCAAGCACAAAGACTGACAGTGCTGAACACTGCAGAGTGGAGACTGAGAGCTTCAGTGCACTCCAAGCATGGTTAGCAGGCTTAACGAATCTGGAGGTCAAACTTGACAACATCATTAAATGTGGGCATCTTTCCTGGTCAAATATTTATAACAGTTACAATTCCCTTTGCAGCACTGTGGTCAGTGATATTGTAAAGTCATGTGAAACAGCACGACTCAAGAGATGACAAAGGAGATGATACAGAAGTACAGAGATGTGGATACACACGTGTGTCACACGATACATCCATATACTCCATGCACAGAACTCTCCAAGAAACGGCCCTTGCTATCACAGTTAAAGAACAGAGCTAGGGATGTACCTCAGAGGTCCAGTCTAGCTTTAGGAGTCTAGCTTGAGTGGTACATGCTGCAAGAAGAAAAAAATGGAATGGCCCAATCTGTAGCATATAACAAAATCTGTGATTTTTTTTTTTAAGATGAGTCAAACATACATGTTTTTCTGGTGCCACTGATCAAACCCAGAGCCTCACATGTGCTAACCATGTGCTCTACAGCTGAGCTATATGAACTATGTTAAACGTTGAACTCTTGAAGAAAGTGAGATTGAGGATATGGAAATGTTTTCATGGTGTACTTTAAAAAGTCACTTTTTTTTTCTTAGTGAAATAAGCAGAAAGGAGAAGAGGGATACATGCTCAGGATTTCACATTAAAAAGCGTTGCCTGGGACCCCTCTGAAGACCCCACAGTCTGAGACCTCCCAGGAGATCTGCTGAACCCAGGGCAACAGGTAAGGCACACTGCCAAATAACTGTAGCAGCTGGGACCCCAAGGAGCCCAGCAGACTCAGGACCCAAACTCCAGACTCAACCTCCACCTCCCTTCTGGCCAGTGCTTTCCAACAGGGCAGATTATCAGCATGTCTGCCCCTTTGAAGACCACACAGTCTGAAGGCCTCCCAGAAGATCTGCTACAGCCAGAGACACAGGTCTCCCAGGACACCTGCAGCAATTCCAGGGATATAGAAAGCAGACCCCAGACAGAAACACCCAGGCCAGTTAACACCAGAGAAAGTGAGATGATGAGAGGCAGGTGCAAGACTAACAACAGAAGCAGTCTACTTTGGCACCATCAGAACCTAGTTCTCCCACCACAGCAAGCCCTGGATACACCAACACACCTGAAAAGACAATAAAAAGACATAGATTAACAGGCTGGATACATAAGCAGGGCCGAGCATTTTGTTACATACAAAAAAATGTACCTCAGTGTCAAAGACAGACACTACCTCAGAGTAAGAGGCTGGAATGCAATTTTCCAAGCAAATGGTCCCAAGAAACAACCTGAAGTAGCCATTCTAATATGGAATAAAATCAACTTTCAACCAAAACTTATCAAAAAAAGATAAGAAAGAACACTTCATACTCATCAAAGGAAAAATCTATCAAGAAGAACTCTCAATTCTGAACATCTATGCTCCAAATGAAAAGGAATCCACATTCAAAACAAACAAACTAACTAACTAACTAACACCTTTACTAAAGCTCAAAGCACAAATTGCACCTAACACAGTAATAGTGGGAAACTTCAACACCCCACTCTCATCAATGGACAGATCATGGAAACATAAAGTAAACAGAGACACAGTGAAACTAACAGAAATTATGGATGAAATGGATTTAACAGATATCTATAAAACTTTTCATCCTAAAACAAAAGAATATATACCTCCTCTCAGCACATCATGGTACCTTCTCCAAAACTGACCATATAATCGGTTGCAAAACAGGCCTCGACAGATACAAGAAGATTGAAATAATCCCTTGTATCCTATCAGATCACCATGAACTAAGGCTGGTCTTCAAAAACAACAAAAACAACAGAAAGCCCACATACACATGGAAGCTGAACAATGCCCTACTCAATGATAACTTGGCCAAGGAAGAAAGAAAGAAAGAAATTAAAGACTTTTTAGAATTTCATGAAAATGAAGACACAACATACCCAAACTTATGGGACACAAGGAAAGCAGTGCTAAGAGGAAAACTCATAGCTCTAAGAGCCTCCAAAAAGAAACTAGAGAGAACATACACTAGCAGCTTGACAACACACCTGTAAGCTCTAGAACAAAAAGAAGAAAATACACCCAAGAGGAGTAGACCGCAGGAAATAATCAAACTCAGGGCTGAAATCAACCAAGTAGAAAACAAAAAGCTATACAAAGTATCAACAAAATCTGGAGCTGCTTCTTTGAGAAAAAATAACAAGATATATAAACTCTTAGCCAGACTAACCAGAGGGCACAGAGACAGTACCCAAATTAACAAAATCAGAAGTGAAAAGGGAGATATAACAACAGAAACTGAGGAAATTCAAAAAAATCATCAGATCCTACCATAAAAGCCTATACTCAACAAAACTGGAAAATCTGGATGAAATGAACAATTTTCTAGACAGATACCAAATATCAGATAAATCAGGAGAAGATAAATCATATAAACAATCCCATAACTCCTAAAGAAATAGCAGCAGTCATTAAGTTTCCCCACCAAAAAAAGCCCAGGACCAGATGACTTTAGTGTAGAATTCTATCAGACCTTCAAAGAAGACCTAATACCAATACTATTCAAATTATTCTACCAAATATAAGCAGAAGGAACGCTACCCAATTCATTCTATAAAGTCATAGTTACAATGTGTATTCGCCCTTGGAGATGGAATGGTTTCTGTCTAATCAGAAACTTGTCACAATTTCCTTTCATAGAGGACTTCATAAGAATTTTTTTCTCCTTCTATCATGTTTAATGTTGCAAATAGATTTTAAAAACTGGTTGAGTGCATATTACTTTTAGCTTCAGAAAATTTCATGTATATTTAAAGGCATTTTAACTATTATAAATTATTTTGATGACTTAAAAAATCTCAACACTGAGTTATATATTTTAAAATAATTTTTATTACTTTAATAAAAAAATGTAAAAGCTAAGAAAAAGGTGTAAGGGCAAAAGGCCAAGTAATTAATACATATACATATACATATACATATACATATACATATACATATACATATACATATATATATGCAAACCTATCAAAATTACACCAGACTTCTCAACAGAGATCCTAAAAGCCAGAAAAACCTGGACAGAGGCTGGACAGAGGTCATGCAGATCCTAAGAGAAAGTAAATGCCAGCCCAGGCTACTATACCCTGCAAAACTCTCAATCACCATAGATGGAGAAACCAAAATATTCCATGACAAAACCAAATTTACACAATATCTATATAGAACTCGAACCCTACAGAGGATTCTAGAAGGAAAATTCCAACACAAGAAGGGTACCTACACCAAAGAAAACACCAAGAAATTAATTATCTCACAACAAAACCAAAAGCAGAGAATCACATGCACATAATGTTACCTACAACAACAAACATAAAATAGGAACCAACAATCTGTCTTTAATATCTCTCAATATCAATGAACTCAATTCCCCAGTAATACTGGATACACAAGCTGGATCCAGCATTTTGCAGAATAAAAGAAACAAATTTCAATGACAAAGACAGACACTACCTCAGAGTAAAAAGCTGGAAAAAAGTCTTCCAAGTAAATGGTCCCGAGAAACAAGTAGGAGTTGACATTATAATATCCAATAAAATAGAGTTTAACCAAAAGTTATCAAGTAAGATGGGGAAGGACACTACACACTCACCAAAGAAAAAATACACCAAGAGACAGTCTCAATTCTGAACATATATGGCCCAAATGCAGGGGCACCCACATTCATAAAACAAACTTTACTAAAGACAAATTGAACCCATACAATAATAGTGGGAGACTTCAACATCACACTCTCACCAATGGACAGGTCATTGAAACAGAAACTAAACAGAGACACAGTGAAACTAATAGAGGTTATGAACACATAGATTTAACAGATAGATACAGAACATTTCACTCTAAAACAAAAGAATATCGCTTCTCCTCAGCAGCTCATGGTACATTCTCCAAAACTGACCTTATAATCACAGAACAAGAAGATTGAAACAATCCCATGCATCCTATCAGATCACCACAGACTAAGGCTAGACTTTGATAACAACATAAACAACAGAAAGCCCACATACTTATGGAAACTGAATAATCTACTCAGTGATAAATTGATCAGGGAAGAAATAAAGAAAGAAATTTAAGACTTCCTAGAATTCAGTGAAAATAATGGCACAGCATACCCAAACTTATGAGACACAATGAAAGCAGTGCTAAACTGCTTAAGACAAAAACTCATAGCACTAAGTGCCCTCCTAATGAAATGAAGATATCCTACACTAGCAACTAAACAGCAAACCTGAAAGCCCTAGAACAAAAATAAGATAACACAACCAAGAGGAATAGATGGCAGGAAATAATCAAACTCAGGGCGGAAATAAACCAAATAGAAACAAAGAGAACAATACAAAGAATCAACAAAACCAAAAGCTGTGGTTCTTTAAAAAAAAAAATCAACAAGATAGATAAATTCCTAGCCAAACTAACTAAAGGGCACAGAGACAGTATTCAAATTAACAAAATCAGAAATGAGAAGGGAGACATAACAACAGAAACAGAGTAGATTCAAAAATGTCACCAGATCCTACTACAAAAGCCTTTATTTACTCAACAAAACTGGAAAGTCTAGATGAAATGGATGATTTTCTAGATAGATATCATGTACCAAAATTAAATCAAGAGCAGGTAAACGATCTAAGCAGCTTCATATCCCCTAAAGAATTAGAAGATGTTATTTAAAAAAAAAACTCCCAACCCTCCTTCCTAAATAAAATTTAAAAAAAACAAAACAAAACAAAAAACCCAAGGGCCAGATAGTGTGGAATTCTACCAGACCTTCAAAGAAGAGCTAATATCAATACTCCTCAAACTATTCCATAACTAGAAAGAGTAGGTGCACTATCTAATTTATCCTATGAAGCCACAATTACTCTGAAACCTAAACCACATAAAGACCCAACAAAGAAAGAGAACTTCAGACCAATTTCACTTATGAATATTAAAGCAAAAATACTCAATATATTTCTTGCAAACTGAATCCAAGAACACATCAAAACCGTCATTCACCACAATCAAGTAGGCTTCATCCCAGGGATGCAAGGTTGGTTCAATATACAAAATCCATTAACATAATCTATTATATAACCAAACTCAAAGAAAACAATCACATAATCCTCTCTTTAGATGCTGAAAAAGCATTTGAAAAAATACAACACCCCTTCTTGGTAAAAGTATTGGAGAAATCAGGAATTCAAGGCCCATACCTAAGCATAATAAAAGCAATATACAGAAAACCAACAGCCAATACCAAATTAAGTGGAGAGATACTTGTAGCAACCCCACTAAAATCAGGGACAAGACAAGGCTGCCCACTCTCCCCATATCTATACAATCTAGTACTTGAAGTTCTAGCTAGAGCAATAAAGACAGCAAAAGAAGGTCAAAGGAATACAAACTGGAAAGGAAGAAGTCAAGGTATCACTATTTGCTGATGATATGATAGCATACATAAGAAACCCCAAAAATTATACCACAGAACTTCTACAGCTGATATACAACTTCAAAGTGGTTAGATATAAAATTAACTCAAACAAATGATAAATAGGCTGAGAAAGAAAATAGGGAAACAACACCCTTCATGATAATCACAAATAATACAAAATATCTTGGAGTAACTCTAACCAAACAAGCGAAAGATCTGTATGACAAGAACGTCAAGTCTCTCAAGAAAGAAACAGAAGATGATTTCAGAAAATGGAGCAATCTCCCATGCTCATGGATTAGTAGGATTGACATAGTAAAAATGGCCAGCGTACCAAAAGGAATCTACAGATTCAATAGAGTTCCCATCAAAATCCAAACACAATCTTCACAGAGTCTGAAAGAGCAATTCTCAATTTCATATGGAAAAACAAAAAACCAAGGATAGCAAAAACAATTCTTAACAATAAAAGAACTTCTGGGGGAATCATCATCCCTAACCTCAAGCTGTACTACAGAGAAATAGTGATAAAAACTGTATGGTATTGGTACAGAGTCAGACAGGTTAATCAGTGGAATAGAATTGAAGACCCAGAAATAAAACCACACACTTATGGACACTTGATCTTTGACAAGGAAGCCAAAAATATACAATAGAAAAAAGAAAGCATCTTCAATAAACAGTGCTGGTCTAACTGGCAATCTGTATGTATAAAAATGAAAATAGATCCATATTTATCACCTTGCACAAACTTCAAGTCCAAGTGTATCAAGAACCTCAACATAAAACCAGATACACTGAATCTAATAGAATAGAAAGTGGGAAAGAGCCTTCAACTCATTGGCACAGGGGGAAATTTCCTAAACAGAACTCCAATGGCTCATGCTCTAAGATCAAGAACTGATAAATGGGACCTCATAAAACTGGAAAACTTCTGTAAGGCAAAGGACATAGTCATCAATAGGACAAATCAGCAACCTACAGCATGGGAAAAAGATCCCATCCAATAGAGGGCTAATATCCAAAATATATAAAGAAATCAAGAAGCTAACCTCCAAAAGAGTAAGCAATGCGATCAAAAAATGGTGCACAGGGCTAAACAGATAATTCACAAAAGAGGAATCTCAAGGGCTGAGAAGCACTTATAGAAATGTTCAAAGTCCTTACTCATCAGGGAAATACAAATCAAAACGACCCTGAGATTTCACTGTATACCAACCAGAATGGCACAGATCAAAAACTCAGGTGACAGCACATGTTGGCAAGGTTGTGAAAAAAGAGGAGCACTCCTCCACTGCTGGTGGGATTGCAAACTTGTTCAACCACTCTGGAAATCAATTTGGAGGTTCCTCAGAAAATTGGAAATAGATCTACCTGAAGATCCAGCTATACCACTTGTGGGCATATACCCAAAAGATGTCCCACCATGCCACAGGGACATGAGCTCCACTATGTTCCTAACAGCCTTATCTTTTAAAGCCAGAAGGTGGAAACAACTCAGATGTCCCACAATGGAAGAATGGATACAGAAACTATGGTTCATTTACACAATGGAATACTATTCAGCCATTAAGAAAGAGGACATCCTGGGATTTTCAGGCAAATGGATAGAACTAGAAAATATTCTGGGTGAGATAACTCAGACCCAAAAGGACATGCATGATATGTACTCACTAAGTGATATTAAGCCAAAGAAAAGTGGATATTAACCAAAAAAAAAAAAGTACAGAATACCTAGAATACAGTCTACAGAACTCAAGAAGGTTAACAAGCAGAAGGGCCCAAGTGAGGAAGCTTCAATCCCACTTAGTACGGAGAAGAAAACAATCATGGGAGGCAGAAGGAAGGAGGGACCTGGGTGGGAGAGGTGAGAGGAAAGGGGAACAGGATCAAGTATGGGGAGGTAGGAGAGAAGCCCCACAAGCCAGCAGAATGAATGAAAATATGTAACCTGGGGGGAATGGGAAATGGTGGACCCTCTAGAAAGTACCAGAGACCTGAGAGGTGAGAGACTCTCAGGACTCAAAGGGAGGATGAAAGTATCATTCTGAGTGAGATAACTAGATGAACCTTAGATGAAATGCCCAACAATGAGGAGAAGGAACGTGTAGATTCCACCTCCAGTAGAAAGATGACGACGGCATACAGTGGAGGGATGGGGGTGCCATCCCACAGTCAAAAATTCTGGCCCACGACTGTTCCTGTCTAAAAGAATTGCAGGGAGAAAAACGGAGAAGAGACTGAGGGAAAGGCTGTCCAGTGAGCAGCCTAACTTGAGATCCATCTCAAGAGGAGCCTCCAAGGCCTGACACTATTACTGATGCTATGGTGTGCTTACAGACAGGAGCCTCGCATGGCTGTCCTCAGAGAGGCCCAGCAAGCAGCTGACTGAGACAGATACTTATACCCAACCACTGGACTGGAGTCGGGGACCCCGTGGTTGAATTAGGAAAAGGCTGGAAGAAGCTGAGGAGGGAAGCCCCATAGGAAGACCAGCAGTATTAACTAACCCAGACCCCTGATATCTCTCAAACACTGAGCCACCAACCTGGCAGTATACACGAGCTGGTCCGAGGCCCCCGACACATATACAGCAGAGGACTGCCTGGTCTAGCCTTGAGAGGCTTTAGGCCCCAGAGAGTGAGGAGGCCTGGGGGAGGGGAGAATTCCTCTCGGGGATGGGGGCAGGGGAAATAGGACGAGGAACTTTGGTGGGGGAGCAGACTGGGAGGGGGGACAATGATTGGATTGTAAAATAAACAAACAAATAAATAAATAAATAAATAAAAGTAATTTTTAAAAAATTTTAAAAAGAAAAAAAAAAGTATTTCCGGGACTGGGGAAACAGAACAGATGATAAATGTGCTTTCTGTGTAAGCATGAAAATCCAAGTTTGGCCGGGCAGTGGTGGCGTATGCCTTTAATCCCCGCACTTGGGAGGCAGAGGCAGGCAGATTTCTGAGTTTGAGGCCAGCCTGGTCAACTGAGTTCCAGGGCAGCCAGGGAGACACAGAGAAACCCTGTCTCGAAAAACCTAAAACAAAAAAAAGAAAATCCAAGTTTGAACCTGTAGCACCAACATAAAAAGCTAGATATGTGACTGTTGTGAATCTACGTGTATGTGCACACAAGCATGTGAGTGAGTGGTGTTGGGGGTGGAGAGACAAGAGGATGAATAAGGCTTGTTTGCTGGCTGCCCAACAGCCTGGCTCCATGCCTGGTGAGAGACCCTGCTTCAAAGGGCACAGAGTGATAGACCAGGACACTCAAGTCTGTCTGGCCTCCACACCTCCATAAGGGTACACACCCATTCCACACATCACACAGTGTTTTCCCAAATGACTACAACACGCATGTCTAAAGTCAGGAGCCTTCTATGATCATCAGTGTCATTGTAACTTCTCTTGGAGTCTCAACAGCAACACAACATCAACAGTGTTGCTAGGCAACATTTTCAACAGTAGTAAAAAGAGCATCAACTGTACCTGTATAGGGTTCTAAACATGAACTCTAAACACCGGATGCAAACACCACACTGTGATCCAGGAACAGGCATGTCTTCCATGCCTGACTCAAACCTTCTAGCACACAGGCTAGAAAACACCAGAAAGCAGGTGTCACAAGTCAGTAACCCTCTGTTCTAAGTGACATGGCTGTATGGGAAAGCTCTTGGTAAATTCCATACCATCCATCCGTGACCAACAGCTCTGAATTGCAAACATATATTTCATTCAGCCTTTCAGGTGTATGTCATTAGCAATACTTTGCTATCAATTAAGCTAACACCATTCTGGTGAACAGGGAAGTATAAAATTTACTATACAACTCAGTACATTCACATCTAGAAAATTTTTTTATCTATAATTATCATGTCACCACAGGAAGCTCAATTATTCATTCTGCATAGTACAACAAAACACAAAACTACATTAAAAAAAATCCAAAGGAGTTGACTTCCAAATTAACATCCTGAGGGGGGAAAAAACTAAAGTTTAATGGGATTTAACAAAAAGCTAAAATTGCCTCACAACAAAAAATAATCTCTAGTCCACATCTCCAGGAGGGGAAATCTGCTGATAACGGAGAGGAGAGGAAGCGGGCTGCACTTGCAGAGGGTATACATATGCACTAAGCGTGCTTAAACTGCAAACACAGAAGTCTACCAGAATGTGATGCCATGACCAGAACAGCTGGGAGGCGGGGTGGGGGCGAGGAGTCAGATGCCTCGCTCGGTATCTCATGTGGTCCCTGAGATCAGGGATGCCATGGCCTTTGTGACACACTGGTGGGGGTGGAGGGAAGCGCGCAAGGGTGCCCCGGGCCCGCGCAACAGTGACCCGCGGAGTCCCGGGAGCTTTCCACACCGACCGGTCTCACATACATGAGAAAGTCTAAGGTTCCAGAGGCCCCAGAAGACACGTGGAGTCCATGGGTTTGAAAGTTTATTGTTCATGGCGTGGCAGTTGAGTCTGGATGTGGTAGTGGAGTCTGGATGTGCTGGGGGTGGGGGGGAGACTGTAAAAGCCAGGGGGAGCTGGCTTAAATAGGGGAGGGGAAAGAGGGGCTGGGAAAAGGAATGACTTAATTAGCTACGCCCCTGGCCTTTTAGATAACTCATGAATATGGAAATCTCTCGGGGCTGAAGCCTGTTAATCACGCCCTCTACCTGTAGCTGTAGATGATGATGCAAAACCTCTCTGGGAGAACCTACTTTGAGCCAAACGTGTCTGCAAGGTGCAGGTTAATGGTGGTGTAGGCCACATGTGGGAGGAGTCTGGAATCCGGGAGCGTGGGGAGATATGTGCCGTCCCTCACAGGCCAACAGGAGACCTGTTGGGTCTCTGGCTATCTCAAACCCAGTGGTCTACTGGGGAGACCAAACCATCCCTTTGCAGCCCCACACACCGGACACTCCTTTCATTGATATTATGCTGCCACTTCTTTTGAGGAGTCTTAAAACCTCACAGCGTGGCCTGAGCATAGTGGCACTCATAAGATTTGTGTGCTCATGAGCCTGAGGCAGGAAAACTGTGAGCTGGAAGGCTAATACAAGGAGCAAAACCCTGCCTCAACTAATCCAAACAAATAAAAGGAAAGCCAATTTCCTAACCCCATTCATTCCTTTTTTCTCTTTTGTACTGAGGTTTAAATCCAGTGCTTCACACTCATGAAACATACACTCTACTGGATTTCAGCCTAGTCGCTCTCCCTTATTCTGAACAGTTCGGAAAAGCATCCGGGATCTATACTTAAACAGCACTGATTGCAAGGACACCAAATACGTGCTAAATTAGGTCAGAAAGGAGATTTTATATGTATTATGTGTGTTTTAAGAAATATGTATTTATTCTATTGGCCTTTAAATATTACAGCTAATGAGATGTGTTTAGTGTGCAGGTGTTACTGCTAACGTTTCCTTATTTATCATGAGTGAGGGTAACTGGATGTGTACGGTGAGAACGTGGAAGTCCAAGGGCAACTTTCACAAGTGGATCTCCTTCCACCATGTAGGTCCCAGGGACTGTACTCAGGATGTCTGCATTGGCAACAAGTTCCTTTACCCATTGAGCCATACCAACAGCCCACTGTTTAGTTTTAATATAACTTCATTTTATTATTATTTATTTATTCACTTTATATCCCACTCACTACCCCTCTTCCCAGTATAAACTCTTAATGATGTGTAGGGAATTCTGGATTTTTTTTAAAATCTGGTGACTGAAAAAGAGAATAAAAACAGATAAATAGAATAGAAAGCAAGAGGTTTGAAGCAAGTACGTAAAATGGTCACATCTGCTGTTATAAGAGAGTGACGGCAGTGCGCAGATATGATAGTATTTGCCAGAACACTGGGTGCTCTCAAATACTTCGTTTTAAACAATTAAATGCACAATGCTGTTCCAAAGGCAGGACACAGGCATGTGTCACCACGGCCACCCGGAGCAGGAAGCAGTCTGAGTACCCACAGTCACTTCTGTCTAGTTCAGAGCTTATTGGGACTGGTTTTATGTTGGTCACAGAAAGATGTATGTGGTATATTTGTACCCACAATGTCACAGTCACTGGGAATAATACTGATGTAAGAATATAGAGAAAATCATTCCCTTGGCTTCTTGTACCTGTGTCACAAGCTGATCCTGTGGCCAGTGCTGGCATGATGCAGGCTGTGGGTATGTGGCTGCCCTCCACTCTCTTGTCTCAGGAAGCTCCAGGGAATTTAATGGACTCCAGCCGTGCTTCACCCAAGAGTTGTCCTACAAGTTCTTCCTAGGAAGAAAAGAAACATTTAAACATTTATATGTATATAAAAAAGCAAGTATCACTAAATCAAACACCCTACAACTAATTTAAAATTTGTATTTAACACTATGTCAGAGCAATCATAATTCTTCTATAGAATTCATTTTCTGCAGTGACAGGCTGATATTTAACAGGAGAGTTTCTGATTCTGACATCATTTCTAACTGAAAACATACTGTCCCTGCATGTGTCAAGGCTTCTAAAAGATCATTACATTTGCTAGGGGCTGCTGATCAGATGCACTCCGACCTCTCAGAGGAGTCTCTGTGGCCATTTTCTCCCTCTCTTACCTTACCCTAATCCTAGCTATATTTCCCACTGTCTAACAGAGGCTATCAGAGTCACCAGCAAGGTACAACGCTCTAGCTTCCATAGAGTTCATCCCAGTACAACAGCTGCAAAGTTCTCTACCACAGGCAGAGAATATCGTTGACAAAATTACTCAGCTAGAAGCAGGGCGTTGATACAACTCACAGAAGTGTTAGCAATCCAAGCGAAACCTTCTTTTAGTAGAAATTAAGCTTGGTTACACCTTGGAAAACACACAGTTTTCGATGACTAGCCTAAGGTTATCTCACGATAAGAGGGAAGGAGATATCGTGTAAAAGTTGTGCAAGGTCAGCTCTGGCTTTGCCTCTAATCCTGCTGGCTCTGTGATCTTCTGTAACTTACTGAATCTTATTAAGCCTTAATTTCCTTATATGCAAGTGAGGATAACTCAGAACTGCGTGATAATTAAATGTGTCAAGACCTGCAGCAACGCCTTCCACAGAGTAAACAAACAATAAAAGCTGGCTGTGTGGTAGTTTATTTCTTTAATTCAGGCAATACAATTATAAAGTTAAAACATAAAAGAAAGCAGGGAGATTACAATTCACCCAGCCTAGCGCCTAAGAACGAGCCTGCCATGTGTTTCGAATTTGGATCGTTGCAGACTAACAATGGAAAATACACATCATTTACATTTTTTTGCTGAAATCATAACTATACAAAGCATTTTAGTACATTTTCCCCCAATTTGCCATACAGCAAACTCAGTCACTTAAAAGCATATTTTAACATATATTAAAGACAACAAGAAAAACAGACACTGTAAACACTGGAAAACGATTCACTTCAATTCCTGAAGACTCTAAATTGCTGATTCATATTACAGAATAACGACAAACGAGCTTGCCAGCTTTCACTTGAGAAAAATACAGCTGTAAAATTCCAGTAAAGCCTTCTAAATTAGCATTTTAATTGTCAAAGTGAAAACTGATATTTAAAAAAAAAAAACACCATCAAATAGACTTTCTTGGACTTGACTACCTGCTGTGATGTCTGCCCATCTGCTTTCCATTATCACAAAGGCGAACCAATGCACTCATACTACACACTCACACAGAGAAAAGCGCTAATTAAAAATAGGTTGGCAATTATTTAAATTCCAAGCAAAAATATAACTCACTGAGCTAAAAATTAAAAATGAAAAGGAGAAGGCAAGCCAGGCCTCACTTGTGCCCAGCTTAGACACTACCCTTTCTCCAAAAATCTTACAAGGAAACTTTGCTTTGGTCTCATAAATTATTCTAATCAGGATTAAGATTTAACTCCATAAAAATATTCCTTATATAAAGCAAGGGGACAGATGAAGTAATTCAAAGCAAATAGAACTCCAGAAAGCCCACCGATAATCTAAAGAATACATTGTTAACAGACTTTTATTTTTCTAACAGGAATGAAAGAAAACCATTGAAAATGTATACAGTGTATTCACACATACGTCTACCATCTGGGTAATACCTCTTTATGACGTAAGCAGATATGGTGCTTTTTATGTGTCTGTGTACATATAACTTAGCTCTTTAGGCCACGAGAAGTCAGAATTTGCATGACACAGCCACCATAAACACAGAAACACATATACTCCATGCTAATCCCATTTTTCACCACTTAAAGAACTCACAGTGTTTCACATTTATGAACTACACATGTCACATAACCAATTTATACTTTCACCAAAAAAAAAGGTAAAATTTAATAGAATGTGGGACAGTCCTCATTGCAGGAATATTGACAAAAACCTGATATCCCACTTCAAAACAATTTTTAAGCCAGTGTTACCACACATGAAAGGAATTAGGATTTCTCATTCTTTTCATGATGAAGTGTCAAGGTTAAATTTGTCTCAGGCTGTGTGTTTATCCAAAAGTAATAATCTCCTAAGGCTATATTATACAACATAATTATCCACCTAGAACAGTGCAAGTGTACGAATTTTTTAAAACAGTTCGATAGAATCCTAACTAGGAAATGCTCAGCATTTTGTGGAATGAAGTAGTATTGCTGGATTAACTTTCAAATTGGGTTATATTTTTGTGTAATAATGTTATTTTCCTTGGCTAAACTGATTGAAAATGCTTTGGAATTCGTCAGAAAGCAGCCATAATTATTGCTGACTGTTGTATGGAACCGATTTACTACAACACAAAAATACCAGCTGTTACAGTATGTCCTGAGAGGGATTACTGGATATTCTTAAATTGAAGTTCAATCCATCTTTCCATAAAAAAAGAGAAAGACCTGGATGCCAGGAACATAACAGCAGTATCAAATGCACCTGAGGCATTTACAATACCCAACAGGACCATTACAGCTCTCCTTTAAAAAGGCTTATTTTTGAAATTTAACTATTCCAGTTGTACCTTGCTTCTATATATCACACTGGATCAGGTTTTCCTGGCATTGATCACGTGGAAACAGTGAAGTACATGAAGGCCTACGTGCTCAAAATGTTCAATTCTCCCCTGGCTACACTCAACGCTTCTGTAGCACTGCTGACATCCAGTGGCCAATCACAGAACTGCAAGTGCCTGAAGGAAGAGGGTGATGGTGACGTTTGTGCACGTCTGTGTGCGTCTGTACGCGAGCATGCATGTTTCTGTGTGTCTGTGTTACGAATGTAAGATACATAAATGTTACCTCAAACACATGGAAGTAGCCAGGACAACTTTGGGGATTCGATTCTTTCCCTTCCCCCTGAGTTCCAGGGATCTGACTCAGCTCCCCAGCCTTACATAGCAAGCACTCTTACTTGTAAGCTATCTCACCAGCCCAAGGAGCTTTTTGATTTCTTATAAAGCAAAAAAATGGCTTAATGCATCCAGCAACATAGTTCCCTGAAAAATTATTGCTTAATGTGAGCATATACCGTGAAGAGAACAATAAATCAATCTCTACTTGGGCAAGATTTCCTAAACATGGAAGCATTCTGCGAATGATGTAACAATTATCAGCGGTCTGTGACTTCCGGAGACAATGGCCATGATCAGGGATTTAGCAGTCAGGAATTCTGAATCTAACAGAACAATGAGATAACCCAAGTAAGAGTAATGTCTACAATGGAAATCTAACATTGCAAATCTTTAAAGGGCAGTTTGGGAGATTCATTAGTAGCATTACTTAATGAAAGCACTCTGATATCTGTTAACATATCTGCAAATCTTCGGAGACAAAGCCATAAGAATTTGACAGAAGCCAGACAGAGCTCCATGCCCCAAATCTGTTCACATGACATGATATTCAGGCTTAGGATGCAGCTCACTGGTAGGGACCAGGCCTTGAGTGCTTGAAGCCCTCCAGGACCACACATAAGCAAGTAAGCAGAAACAGTGTGCAGGCTGTGCACATAAATAGTTCTTAGAACATCCACAAACCACTGCAATCACAAAGACCTTGCAGGGGGAAAGAAGGAGCATGAGGCTTAACTATGTTCGGGAAAAATGCTGAAATCGCATTTCTCCTTTGCAATTTCAACATCCAGTGAAAGGGCTGGTACCTCAGCATGAATAAGGACCATGAAAACTAGCCCTCAGGAAGGGGCAGTCCCAGCTCAGAGGTCTCTGAACCATGTCTCTGATGTGCATGGTGTCTTCAGCAATCCAGAATTACCTTCCACCTCTGGGGGTTAGGGGTCGGGGCAACCAAGCACAACAGCAGTAGACTGTGTGTTTAAGGGAGTCTCTTAGAGAGCCTGGCCAACAACTCTAAAGAGGACTTCTCGCATCTGGTGTTGGGGTTTTTAAGTGGCTACTACTGGAGAGAGAGCTGTTAGCCTAGATGAGAAAAATCTCTTAAAACTATATGCATATTTACACTACAAAGTTTGTGCCTTGTAGGGTTTTGGGGAGTATTGTTTTGTTTTGTAAATAGTTTATAATCTGATTCCTTGTGACTGTTCAAGCTATCTATATTGCTATTTCACCTACCTACCTGCTTCTGCTGTATTTGACGCCCTCTCCCTCCCCAGGGATCCCCCTTTTCTCATTTCCCATATCAGATCTCCAGTTTCCTGCAATTTCTTTACCCTCTTCCCACTTCTTCTATATTTACCTCTGTAAGGACCCCCCCTCCCATTTCCCTATGAAATTATGTACACCTTGCTATCCCCTTCTCTATGGCTCTCAAGCGCCCACATCCTGATAGTAGCTCCAGTGTACTGTCCTGGTTTCCATAGTGATTGTCTATGTGCTCACATCTAAAGGGATGGACTAGAAGTCTCCGATAATAGAGAACATGGGACATTAGTCTGGACTACATCACTCAGAATGACCTTTTCTAGTTCCATTCATTTACCTGAAAAGTTTGTAGTTTCGTTTTGCTTTAACACTAAGTAGTATTCCATAGTATACAGGCATCACATTTTCAATATCTACTTTTTAGTTGTAGGACATTTAGGTTGTTTCCACTTCCTAGCTATTATAAATACAATGAACATGGCTGAGCAAGCGCCTTGGACAATGGCATCAAGTCCTACGGGTGCCACAGCTGGGTCACATGGTAGATTTATTTTAGCTGTTGAGGATTCTCCACACTGATTTGCATAGTGGCTGGACCAGACGGCAAAACCATCAATAGTGAATGATGGCTCCCTTTTCCCCACATCCTCTCCAGCATTTGCTGTTGGCTGGATTTCTGCCATTCTAACTTCGATAAGAAGAAATCACCAAGTTGTTTCGATTTGTGTTTCCCTAATTGATAAGGATTATGAACCTTTTTTGAGCTATTTCTTAGCTGCAACTGCCTCCTCCTCCTCTTCCTTTTCCTCCTCCACCTCCTCCTCCTTCTTCATTTGCAAATTCTCTATTCAGATGCCAAACCCACTTTTCAAATGGGCTGTTTGGTTTTTTGGTTTGAATTTTTTACTCTGTTTTTGGCGTTCTTTGTATATTCTGGATATTAAACCTCTCTCACATGTACGGCTGGCAGAATTCTCTCCCATTCGTGGGCCTCCTTCTCACCCGGTTGATTACTTTTCTTGCTACGCTGTTTTTTAGTTTCACGCAGTCCCACTTGTTAATTATTGGTCTTGAGCTAGCAGTGTCTTACTCAGAAGTCCTGTCACAATCTGCATCATGTAGGTACTGCCTACATATGTTTTCCGCTAGAAGTTTCAGTGTCTCAGGTTTCAAGTTTAAATCCCTGATCCATTTGGGGTTAGTTTTTGTGGAAAGTGACAGACAGGTCTGATTTTTACTCTTCTGCATGTGGACATGCAGTTTTCCCAGCACCATCTATCAAAGATGTTTGGTTTGATTCGGTTTATTTTTTTTCATTAATTTATTTATTCACTTAACATCTCAATCAAGCCTCCCCCAATCCCTCCTCTCCTCCAAATCCAGCCCTTATAAATCCCTCCTCGCAGAAGGGAAAACCCACCTTGGGTACCACTCCACCCTGGGACATCCAGTAGCAGCAGGACTAAGTGCATCCATCCTCTCCCACTGTAGCTCAACCAGGCAGTCTAGTTGGGGGAAGGGGATCCAGGCAACAGAGACAGTCTCCGCTCCAATTGTTCAGGGACCCACATTAAGACCAAGCTGCACATCACACCAGGTACAAGTACGTAGGACCTAGGTTCAGCTCCTGCATTAACTTTGGTTGGTAATTCAGTCTCTGTGAGTCACCATGGGCCGAGGTTAGTTGACTGTAGGTCTTCTTGTTGTGTCCTGGACTCTCCAGCTCACTCAGTTCTATCCCTCTCTTTTCCACAAGACTCCACAAGCTCTGAAAGATGCTTTCTTTTTACCAGCATTATTTTTTTTTCTTACATCTTCATCAAATCTTAAGCTGCTGAAGTTACCCATCCAGCAGTGTGGGATGTCTTTCTACTTTCTAGTATCTATCTGTTTCTTCAGTGGTCTAAAGTTTTCATTATAGAGGTCCACCACTTCCTTGGTTGGGCTTACTCCTAACCTATTGCTAGGCTAATTGTGAATGGCCTCTGTTCCTATATGTTTGTGGAAAATTTTTTAAAGCTATTTATTTGTTCAAGTTGATTCTGTATCCTACCATGTTGCTGAATTTGTTTATCATTTCTAGAAATTTTCTGGTAGAAGTTTTGGATCTCTAATGCATAGGACTATGTCATCTGCAAAGAGGATAGCAAGACCTCTTTCTGTATTTGTATCCCTTTAGTTTCCTTCTCTTGCTTTACTGTTCCAGCTAGTGCTCAGAGGGCAGTATTGAAGAGGGATGGAGAGAAACAGAATACACACATGCATCCAAAAGATTATACACTATGACCAAGTTGGCTTTATCCCTGAAATGCAGGGATGGATTAACATATGGAAGCCAGTCAATGTAATAAACTACATAAATGGACTTAATGACAAAAAGCACATATCATCTAAATAAATGCAGAGAAAGTCTTTGTCAAAATGATACCTTCATGATAAAAGTCCTAGAGAATATATGGATGGGAGGAACATACCTCAGCATAATAAAAGCTATGTACAAGAGACTCACTGGCAATCCAACTGAAATCAGGAATGAGACAGGGAGTTCTCTGTCCATCCTTTTACTCTAAGGCAGTTCCTATCTTTAGAACTAAGATTATGTTTCTTGTAGGCAGAAGAGAGATGAGTTTTGTTTCTTGAGACATTCAGTCAGTCTGTGTCTTTTGATTGGAGAACCATGGCCATTGATATATAAAGTTTTTATTGAAATTGTGATTGTCCTGTTGTTGATTTTTGGTGATGGTGTTTATTCTCATGGGTATGTTGGTTTTAATAATTATGGTTCTGTACTTATTACCAGAGTTTCTCTGCTCTGCTCCTTTTCTTCATCTGAAATAGTTTCCTGTACTGTCCTTAGGTTTGTCTTGTTTACAAAATTTTTAGGCTGTTTAAGTCATGGAAAAACTGTCTTGCTCCCTCCCTCACAGCAGATGGCTTTTGCTGGCTACATTATTTTAGGTCGCCTGACGTGGTCTTTTAGGATGTAGAATGTTCTGCTCCAGGCTCTCTGGCTTTCAACCTTTCCATTGAGGAATCGCCTCTTATTTTGATGGGGTTTCCTTTGTATGTGACTTGCATTTTTTTCTCTTGCAGCTTTCAATACTTTCTTTGTTGTGTATACTTAGTGATTTAACTATGATGTGCCATGAGGATTTTCTTTTCTGTTTTGTCTGTTTGGTGTTCTGTGTGTTTCTTTTATCTATACATTTATGTCTTTCTATAATTTAGAGATGTTTTCTTCTATGATTTTGTTGAATAGCTGGTGTATGTCAAGGACTTGGGATTCTTTCCCTCATCTCTGGCAATAATTCAAATAATTCAAAGATTTGAGTTTTTCCATGGTGTCCCACACTCCCTGTGTGTTCCTTTCCTGTGTTTTTTCTTCCGTCTCCTAATTGAATTCTAGTCTCAATTCTTGGATTGTCCCCGCCATTTCCATCAGCCTTATATTTGTGTTTTCTTGGGCATCACTCAGGCATTTATTCTCTTTAAGCTCTTTCTCTTGATGTGGGATTATCCTGTGGTATGGTAGATAGGTATGGAGGATCCTGACCCAAGACTAGAGCTGCTCAGATTGAAGGCAGGGAAGGCCAAGCTAGGCTGGTGGACTGACTGTGGGGTTCAGGATACATCTGGTAGACTGTAGAAAGGCACGACTAAAGAGGTCAGACTACGCACCAGGCTCAACCCTGCAGGAGTACTCAGATGTCTAGGTGAAGAGCGGGGTGGCAGAGGCAGCACAAAGGATCCTTCCTGTAGGTGGATGCAGGGGGAGCGAGTCCTGGAGGAAACCGAGATGTTGGCTGCAGAGGTTGAGGAGGTGGAGGGACTGGGCTAGGACACAAAATGTGGACCCTGGGGAAGCCTAGTGGTCAGCTGCTGAAAGGTGTTGGAGGCCAGACTAGGCCTGGGCATGAGCTGTGGGACCTGGGCTAGCTCATAATAGCTATTTGAATTGGATATCTCAAGACAGAAGCAGGTTTTTTTTTCCCATTACCCTAATGCTAATGATGCTGATTAAGTTCCCTTTGTTCGACAAATGCCGTAAGGTCCCGTGTGCCAACTGTTGACCTTATTTCTGGAACAACCAGAGTGCTACTTAGAAAGAGCTTGCCTACGCCCACACCTTGAAATAAATCCCCCATTCCTACCTTTGACTCGAGCAGTCATGCTAGGCGGTTATGTTTTAGGTTCAAAGCTTTGATTCATTTAGAGTTGACTTATGCGCAGCAGGAGAGGTAAGACTCTCATTTCATCCTTCTACATGTAGACATCCAAAATTCTCCAGCACTATTTGTTGAAAGTGCTGTCTTTTCTCCAATGTATAGCATCTTCATCAAAAATCAGGGGGAAGTTACAGGGACTTATACCTGGATCTTCAATTCTATACCGCTGATCCATATGTCTGCTTGGAAGCCAGCACCATGTTGTTTATATTATCATTCCTCTGTAGTATAACATGAAATTGGCTATTCCCAGTACTATTCTTTTTGCTCCGGGTTGCCTTGGACATCCATTTATGTGCCCATATGAATTTAGGAATCATTTTTTTCTATTTCTATACAGAATGACACTGAGATCCGGCTGTCTATCTTTTTAACAATCTGTGACGAAAGGAAGAAGATGTATGAAGTAGTGTTGCTGAAAAGCCAGCAAGGCTGTCATTAACACACCTGTGGTAACCTTCAGTTCTAAACTAAGGCAATCATCACTATCACAGAGAAGCAGTCTTCCTTAAAGGAGAAGACGGAGGGTAAACTATGGTAAATCAAGCAAAGGTCAATGTTTGCCTGAGGAGGGGGTGGAGCCCCTGAAATTTTAGTTACTGCTGTCTGTCAGCTGCTATGTGGGTGCTGGGGATTAAATGACCTGGAAATAAGTGAGCCTATAACTTAAAGGCAAATTGTAAATATTAATGGTGTGCACTGCCGATAAAGATAACAATAAGAGGTTTTAAACAAATCTTTGCAGATATGTACAGACTATAGCGTCTGTCTCTCCTTAGTTGATTCCTGAGTTTCATCCCGTACACTGAGCTCCTATACCTTCCCTGGAAGGTGTACAGTGACACCAGACAATGCTATTTTACAGCCTATAAAGCTAGCATGTGCTTACTATATGGTCCTTCATAAGAAAATGTTTGCTAGTTTCCACAAACAGAGAAACAAATGCCAGAATCATCACAGAAAGGATGAATCTCAGGCAGGAACTGATAAACTTTCAAGACTGAAGGAGAAGGCCTGCCACCCCGGCATGGGCTTCCTCAGGCAGCAGGCAGCCCTGATCCTCCCCTGGATCTGAACTCTGGTCCTCGACAAGAGCAGCAAGCGCTCTTCACCACTGAGCCATCGCTCTAGCCCCCAGTACTATGACTCTTAAATAAATTATTTGCCCTATTTATACTGCTTTTTCTTTAAATTAATCAGTATTATATGACTCAATAAAATAGTTTCAAAATATAACCTAAAACTAAAAAGAAAATATTTATGAACATGATTTTATAGGTTTAATAATCTACAACAAAACTGTACAAATTAGTCAGTTTTTTAAGTTTCCTAGGCAATATATGATGGCTGTCAAAACAAAACAAAAACAAACAACAAAAAAACAAAAAAACCTCTCTGGGCTGAAGAGACTGTCTACTGGGGAAGGAAGGTGGTTGCCACTGACGCCTGGCAATTTCCGTCTGATCCCTAGAGGTACAAATCAAGATCCCTAGAGAGAAAACCAAGTTGACCCAGTTGTCCTCTGATCTCCACACAAACACCATGGCACGAGTGCACAAACACACACACACACACACACATACACACAAAAAAATTTAAAAATAAGCTTATTGTGGGCCAGCGATGTGGTCCAGTAGATAAGCTGCCTGTCACGCATCCTTAGCATCCCCAGAGCCCACATTAACGCCTGGCAGGCACAGTAGCACCTGTAACCCCAGTACTCTGGAGATCAAGAGACAAGAGATCTCTGGGGCAAGGTGGCTAGCTAAATAACCTGGAAATAGCATACTCTGGCCTAAGCAAGAGATCTGTGCAGAGTCATCAAGGAAAGTACCAGACATGAGCTCCACACATATGCACACACCTAATCATGAGCCCACACACGAATGTGCCCACATACATGGAAATATACCTATGCAAAAACAAAACAAAAAATTGACACTCTCTCTTCCTAGTACATGGTGTATGCTTGTAATTCCTGTCTACCCTCTACAGCAAGTTCTAGTGAGATTCTTCTCTCAAAAAAAAAAAGTAAATAAGATTTCTAAAAACCAATTCTTGCTTTAAAATTAGTATTTCTTAACACCAAAATTAATTGTATTTTCAAATTAGTAACAGCTCTAAAGGATAAATTAAATTAACACAAAATAGTCATGTTAATACATGTTTATAATATGTGCATATCAAAAGCAAACAGAGATGCAATGGTGTATGTAGCCCAGAAGCACTGCACATTCATAATAAATATTTGTATTAACTGGTTTTCTCCAGTTAGATCTGGTGATCTAGTCTTATGCTTGGAAAAAAATCCCCACTGCCCTTTATAGAAACATATATCCATGATTCTTATCATATTTTACTGCTGCTGATAGCTGAGAATAGGTAGAAATAAGCCCCTCGGACATTCAAAATGCCAACATTACAGTGTAGAGAGAAGCTGAACACTAGGCTATAGGGGACTCATTGTCATATCGGCCCTTGGTGTTTTAAAACTTAAAGAACCTCACAGTCAAAGTCCATTATACCCAAACAAAACCTTAGCCTATATATCTTAATACTGTTTTATTTAATGCTGTCAACAATTAACCTTCATTCACATTAGTTACTGCAATCTGTTGACTCTACTCTCTAAATTTTTAATTCACATTCCATAAAGATCTTATGGAATTAGAGTATTTTAAGTTTCCAGCATGAATCAAGGGAAAAGAAAAGAAAAAAGTTAACATTTCCAGTCTAGTGAAAACAGAACAAAAATGAAGTTGCTATGGAAAGTAACATGCCAGTCTTTGCCCAAAAGCTATGGGAGTGTTTATCCAAAAGCACGTTTCACAGAATCACACAAGTCACTGAGCCAACACGCATACACTCTCTGTAATGACAGGACATACACATGAGAACATTGTGACAAATTTAATGTTCGAAATCTAGAACTGAGGATATAGCTCAATGGTAGAGCATTTGCCTGGCATGTGTTCCAATCTGCATTCCATTCCCAACACACACATACACATGCACGCACGCACACACATGGAGAGAGACAGAGACAGACAGAGAGAAATGTTTGAAGGCCAGAAAAGGAACGTCACTGCACCAAGGAAGGGGGAATACTGTAATATAAAGATGCTCAAAACCAGATGGAAGCCAGCTGTAAGTTAGTTCCATGCCATTTCTTGAGACTTGCTCACGAAAAAAAAAAAAGGAGAAAGGAGATGACACCAACTTTGAGCAGGAGTCTCTGCACCCCAACAAGCTGAGGAAATTCAGGCATTGCTTTAGGGCGTCTCCCTGGCTTCCTTCGCTAAACTCTCACAGAGATCCCACCCTCCCTCACTTCCAAGTTTGAATATATATTTCAAGTATCAAATTTACAATGCATCTTTCCTACTAGACTACAAACCACAGATGTCTGTGCTATTCACTACTCGGTTTCTGGTTACTCCTAAAAGTGATGGATGGGTAGAATGAATGAATGAATGAACGAATAAATGAATGCATGCTAGGCCTCCTGCCCATTTTAGTGGTGAGAACATAACAGCTTCCAGTGTGACATACTACTCATACTGTTTGTCCCCCCCAGCTCTGCTCAAACAAAGACGACTGCTCAGGACCACCCTTATAGTGTTTCCGGGGCCAGCAGAAGGGATGGAGGTCAGCCTCTATGTCCTGTGCTCTTTGACATTCCCTCTCCCTTCTCCCAGTGTTAAAAGATTCCTCCAAGTGCCAGCCAACCTGCCTGTTGCTTATATGCCATCACACGATGGGACCACATCTGTGCTCAGTGTGGGACTGACTGCTCACGGAAACTTCCATTTGTCTGGGTTCTGGCACAATGAGAGGACTCAGTCCTTGCCCCTGCTAGAAGTCTGGTCACCTCTCTAGTCAGGCGCCTGTCCTTCCAGGGGGGAAGCTCCCTTCCTCACCCAACCCTGGGCCACTGCTTGCCAGGAACCATGACCTCCTGAGCTTCATTTCCTAATCAAAACAAAACTTTGTTTTTTAAGCTGAAAATGTAACAGCACTTGCTATACAACAGTCGCCAAAAAACTCAGAGATGGAAATACTACATAGCCATACATCAATAACTGTAGATAACCACAAACTGATAACTGTAGAGCCAATGTCACTGTCTTACTGACTAAAATAGAACTACTATCTTCATATCCAAAACTTGACTTCCTAACTTTAGCCCCTATCTCTCTTCTGCCCCCCCTCTTTATTTTCTTTTGAAGATGGGCTTTTTAAAAGTATTTAGCATGTGAAGGTAGTAGCAATTTACTCAGAAATATTCCAGCAGACAGAGACAGGAAGAACACATGTATGGCAAAATGTCAGAAACTGCTGGATTTTCACAAGACAAATAGGTGTTCAGTGTAGTGTTCTTCCACTGTTTCTGAATGTTAATACTTTCATTATGAATTCTGTGTGCTCATGTGTGTTGGTGTGTGCACCTGTCTATGCATGTGTACTTGTGGTGTTTATGTGTGTTGGTGTGTGCACCTGTCTATGAAGGCGCACATGTGAAGGCCAGAAGACAACCTCAATGTCATTCCTCAGGAGCTGCCCACCCTTTTTTTTAAGACAGAGTCTTTTGTAAGCATGAAATTCGCAAGGTAGGCTAAACTGGCTGCCAGTGAGTCTCAGGGATCTCCCCATCACTGGGATCACGCATGCACACACCGCCCTTGGGGTGTTTTTTTAACTAATTATTTTATTTATTTACATTCCAGTCATTGCTCCCCTCCAGGTCCCCACCCCACAGTTCCTCACCCCATTCCCTCTCTCCCTTGCCTCCAAGACGATGCTCCCCCTCTCCCCTCCCCCTAGGTATCCTCCTTCCTTGGGGCCTCGAGTTTCAGAGGCTCACCTCAGCATTTTGAACCATGGTTCTGGAGATCAAATTCAGGTCCTCATGCCTGTGACAGCACTTTACTAATGTGGCCATTTCTATAGGCTGAACAACAACAAAATCCCATGTTTCTCAGTGTCCTAACCCTCTAAGCTCTGTCTCTCCCAAGGCTCTAATTGGTCAACACGCCTCCAGCTTAGATTACCCATCACTGCCGGCACCACCTTTCTGAGACAGATAACAAGACTGCTCTAAATAAAACTAGATGGGGACTCCAGAGCACTTTCAGGGTAGAGTTTAAATGCCTTAAAATGCAACACTTTTGCTAAGGTTAAACTCATTTTTAAACATCACACTGATGCTTCCCCTTCCTCAGAGTGTTTCCCACAACTCTGGGTGTGCTGGGCCAGTCTATCTCTCAGTGCCTCCACTCGCTGTAGCACTACCTAGTCCAAACTGTGGCTTAACTACTCATACACATGCCTAAGCCTAATGACAGGCAGCATAAGCAGATGGAATCCGCACAAAGGAAAACAAGCTTAAATAGCAAATCTATTCCTAAATCTGGTTACCCCAATTTAGCAATTCCTTTCTACATCAGCAGAGGGCGCCCTAATTTTATTTATCAAGAAGAAAATATAACCTTAAGGACAGCAAATTTCACAACATTCAGATGAAGTGTTAAGAGTTAAAATACATAAGGAATTTTAAAATAATATCCAATATGGACCTGATATGAGCAAATATCTCCTTTATTCAAAAAGGGGAAGTAGGAATCATACCATACTTCAGTGCAAGCTCTAGCTGCAGGTTGTCCGTGTTGGTGAGTGCTGCACTAGCCTTCAACAGAGACGATGCCTACTGACATGGGGCTGAGTCTGCAGGACCCACAACTCCCTGAGTGGGGAGAATGAGTGATGGTCCAGGGCTTGGCCTGAAATGAGACTCTAAGATCCACCATTCCTAGGCTCAAGGGACACTGTGGAGGGGGGTGGGGACAATAACAAGAGGCAAGATGATGGGGAGGAATGGAACAGAACTGTCTTCTGGGAGTGCCACAGCCAGTCATTCAGGAATACACTGCAGCTATAGATACATGGGTGAGGCCCCTGGCACTCCACCCTGACCTGGGGAGGAGACAGGAGCCACCTACCTCTTCCTGAGGAACGGTTGTTGACAGAGTGGTTGGGGGAAGTACCATTCTGTTCAGTGGTATAACCGCTGAGAAATAACCCCAACCCACACTTAGTCAAGAAAGTCTAACTGAACTCACACAAAGAAGACATGACAATGGGAGGGGGAGAGGGAGGACAAAGGAGACGGGGAGGGGTAACTACAACTTTTTTCATAAATATATGAGACTATCAAACAATTTTAAAATAAAAACAAAAATCTTGATAATATACCAAAATTCTCAGTGCTATTAGACTATGAGCCACCAGTCTAACTGTAAGGAAGTTACTCCAGAATTAACTGAGTCTACAACAAGGAGACAACAGAGCCACCTCAGACTGCAATAGAACTTTCCAGTTTAAGAACAGTGCTTGGTCAAGAGCGACTTCCCCTCCCCACATCTGACTCTGGCTTTTCCTGCGCTCTAGGCCAGTTCCTCCTTTCATCTCAGGTCTGGTTTTACAGGACCAAGGAGGGGCTAATAATTAAGTGGCCCCATTTCAGAAGTGACCTTGACTCGTATTCATACTGTCCAACACTGTTTCACTTGATTTAGCACATGCACTGTTTACAATTATGCGACAAAGGTTAAGCTCCTGGTGATGGCCATAGACTGTGACAGAGGCCCAGCAGGAAATATCAGACTATAAACTTTTCATCATCTTAAAACCAACTCCACTTCTAAAATGTTCATGTGTGGGTACAGATTTTATTCTGCCATTACGCTCAACTTTAGAGACTTGAGTTGCCTTTAGCAAAGCCTCCCTGTGCACCCTGTAATCAGTCTCATGGCTAAATTCTACTCCTACCTGAAAAGGGAGACAGAGCGTGCTGGATAGGAATGGAAACACCTAGGAGTAATGGAGCTTTCCGAGTGGTATAGAATACCAGTTCTGCTCAAACCTGAGTAGTAATAGAAGCTAACATCTCTCAAAGACACAGCCTCCCTGCCAAGGTCCTCCGTTTCTAGAGACTGCAACCGGGCAGTATTCTGTTCAGTGAAGAAAGGCCCATTGATATCAACAGGTGCCACCAGATAAGATCTGCCTTTCCATCGTGACAAAAATCGACAGCCTCTAGTGCAAACTCCAAAGTCTCTTGGGACTGCCTCAGAGCTAAACCTATTTAAGTAACAGCAGTGAAGATATAACCTCCCCAAAAGAGAAACGTCCATTTCTGACACACATTTCAGGCAAAAACCTGTTACTCCTGTTGCTCCAAATCCACCCTGGTCCACTAGAGAAGCTCTCTTCTCATCCGAATTTCTGTCAAGCTCAGAATCAGTTTTCCTCTGAGAAGCTCATAGGTGGAAATGAATGACCTAGCAAACAGGGTTGCCAGCCCCATCCCAGAAAGGAACTTAAGAGTTTGAGACTACAACTGTAGTTTTAAAGGTGGTGGAGAACGATCACGTGGATGATCAGATTGGTGAAAAACAGGAAACTGAACAAGGAAAAAAATGAGAAAAAAAAAAAGAGTTGAAATAAAGAAATGAGACTTAAAAAAAATAAGAGGGGAGGGGAGATTGGGAAGGGAGGAGCAGGGCAGGGAGAGGAACTCTTCTTGACTTCACAGCATTAAGAGCAGAACCAGGTTCAAGAGTTGGCTTAATCAGAAAGTGAAACAGGGATACGCCCACTGTTTCAACACCTCGGAAACCTGGAAACACACCAAGTAGAAACATTGTCTCATACTTCCTTCCACTTCCCAGGTCTACAGGATGAATCATAACGAAAACTCACCTTAGGTTTCATCATCATGCAAAGTGACTACTCGAACTGCCTGTCAGCTAAGAGGAGACTCTGCTCTTCGCACTACGGCAGTTACCTTCAATTGTGTGGTTACCTCCTTAAAGCAGCAGTGTGATGGTGTACTGTTCTCCCATCTCCCACGCCTGAGAACATTAATCTCACAATTTAACCAAGATAACTAAGGGCCAAATCACAGTTGTAAGAGAGCCAAACATTAGGCTACACAGAACTATCTTCTGAATCAGCAGCAGTGTTTACCCGACCTACTCCCCAAAGAATAAACTTCTATAGACGAGACAGGGAAAAAACTACTCAATAGAAACCAGATGTACTTTAGGAAGAAATGGTGGCATTGTGGCAAACATTTGGTGGCAAAGGAATTTACCTGGAAGCACCAGGCTTCTGCTCTGAGCATTACGTTACAAGGCGTGGCAATGAAGAGCTCTGAATCATCCTGAGATACTGGGAGCTTATTGCCTTTAACAACCAGGAGTCGAAGAGTTACTTGACCTTAAATGGTAAATAGAGTAAAGATAAACATACTTAAAACCTCCCAGGAAGAACCAGCAAATAAAAAAAAAAAAAAAATTACGCAAAATAGGTTCATATCAATATAAGAATGAATTATATGTGACTAATTATGGCAGCTGCTCCAAAGACGGAGCTTACGATCATGAGAGCACTGGCAGGAAACAAGGTGAAACTCGCTTCTTAATCATCTCCAGTGGAGAACTGGCTGGCAGTCAAGCAGATGCCTAGATAGCCACCTGACCTGATGCTGACCTCAGGGAGAGGAGCCA
>NW_021604598.1:12432346-12436279 GCF_004785775.1 Grammomys surdaster | reverse complement strand
AGAGGGAGGGAGGGAGGGACAGAGGGAGGGAAGGGAGAAGGAGAGAGGGGGGAGGGAGAGGGGGAGACAGAGAGTGAGACAGGGAGGGAGGGAGGGAAGGAGGGAGGGAGAAGAGAGAGAGAGAGAGAGAGAGAGAGAGAGAGAGAGAGAGAGAGAAGACAGCAGTAGGTGTTAAAAATCAAGGACAGTTCACTGTCTCATGGCACGCACAAACTGTCAATAATATCTCTCATCTCGTACCCTGAAGGTAAGCGTGGGCTTCATTAAACATCAATCACATTTCTTTGTATTCTGTGATTTTAAACCTGAAACAAAAACCTATGAGAAAAAAAATTTTTAAAACGTGTTCAAAACTCCAAAGAAAACATAAGTGATTTTCAAAGAAATTAAAGCTTATTACTATTAGCATAACATTTTATTTCCATCAGTTCTGTGTTTACAATAGCTACATGACTGACCAACATGGCACAAGCAACAATAAACCTCATGGATACAAGAAAATGAAAAATGGGAAAGCTTTGTTATATGCAGTCAGAGATTTGTAATGGGTTCATAGTTACTATTGATACACTAAATAAAATTCAGGGCTGGATGTGTAGCTTGGTTAAATGAAAACAAATTGGAAGATCTGAATCTTCTTTTTTAAACAAGTTGAGTGTGTCCCTATCAGTACACATGTGTGTGGTACTTATTTGCTTACTTACCACAACGAACTCTAAACTCCCTGGACTGTAAATAGCGTTCTTCCGAGGACTCCAGGGAACAGTACTATCTTAGCTACCTTCCTTTTGCTGTGCTGAGAGACCATGACCAAGGCAATTTATAGAAAAAGCAGTTTATTGGGGTTAACACTAGCATGGCAGGGAGCATGGCAGGCAGGCATGGCATTAGTAGCTGAGTTTCATCTTGAGACACAAGTACATGGCAGAGAGAGACAGAGAAGGAGAAACAGAGACAGAGAAAGAGCGCTAACTGGAAATAAAGTAGGTGTTTAAAATCTCAAAGCCAACTCCTAGTAACACACTTCCTCCAACAAGGCCATACTTCCTAATCCTCCCCAAACAATCCCACTAACTGGGGACCAGGCATTCAAATATGAGCTATGGGGGCCATTCTCTTTCAAACTGCCACAGCTGTCCAAACACTTTAGCCACTG
Organism: Grammomys surdaster; assembly: GCF_004785775.1. Classification (NCBI taxonomy): domain Eukaryota; kingdom Metazoa; phylum Chordata; class Mammalia; order Rodentia; family Muridae; genus Grammomys; species Grammomys surdaster. Next base: position 12,435,123 of record NW_021604598.1, on the reverse strand, counting down.
CCTTCTGGTGATGCACCTGACCTCAAACTTTGGAATTTACTCATCCCCTGGATAGGAGCTGTCTCCCTACAATCTCAATTGTCAACAACAGTTCAAACAAAACTCTATTTTATGAGTAAAACAATTTAAATTTCTCCTTCTCTGATGCTGGTTCCTAACATGGTATCCAAAGCTCCTTGGCAGGGTGGCAAGTTATGAGATTCTGAATTCCATGGTGTATTTGGTCTTAGTAAGTGACCATGTGGCCTTGCAGCTAGTTTCATAATTTGGTGATTAAAACTTAACTACCAAAGCAATTCTTGTTTTTCCCCTGCAACCTTTAAGATTTGACGTCATATGCAGCATGAGATAGCCACGTTGGGGGTGGAGGGAGGCTCTGATTGGTCACTGCCTCATATAATAACATCCTATGCAAAAGAGGGGTGTGAGCTGAAAAAGAGAATTAACAACACCCTCACATTCCCATACGAAGTCATCTTCTACTACAGTCATTAATAACAAACTTAATTGCAGGTTTTTATGCTTCTCCTTTTAGCCTACTGCTTTCAAATTCTGATCCACACACACTTTTTGCACCAGGAAATCAACAGTGTCAACCTTGAATTATTTACAATGGAAAGCAGTTAAGAAACTTCAGGTATAACTTCAGTTTCACAGTATAAATGTTTCTAATATGTTTAAGATTGTCTTCATCTTGAGAATGTATGAAATTTACTATTTTCACCCTCTATGGGGAGTAGGGGAAGGCTGGGTCCAAAAGACAGCAGCAAGTAAACCAGCTGCTGCCACCCAAGACTAACCCTGGAATCCACGGTAGGAGGAAGCAGTGCCGGACAGTTACCCTTCAACCCCCACACCCATGCTCCTGCGTTCCGATTACAAAGAGAAGGCACACACATCATACACACACACAGAAAAATAATTTTTAAAAAGGCTATATCTAACAGCTTCTGCAGGTAAAGAAGACTGACAATCTGAATTCAATCTATTAGACCCACAAGGCAGGAGAACAAAAGCAACTTTAAAGGCTACTCAATAAACAAAACAGAAAGAGGGGGGACATTACATTTCTTGAACTTAGTACATTCTGAAAGAGTCATAAATTATATAAAATTACATTCACATGTAATTAAGAATATTTTGAGAAATTACTTTTCTAAAGCTTCAGAGGTAATAATGCTGTTGAAGTGAATCAGGTTCAATAATTTGCTTTTAGAAACAAACCATTTTTTATGTAAGAAAAAGTCACTATAAACTCCATCAAAATCAGACTGGCTAATTGTTATATTAAATGCCAAATACAAGAAAATTAACTAAATCAATTTATACTCTACTTAATACATAACACCACATCCTTTCAGCAGCTGTGGGGATGTGGAAGATAGAAAGGAAAAAACAAAAAAAAACAAAAAGTCCCCTGAGACTGTCCGTCACAGCATTGCCCAGACTGGAGGATGAGGCAGGAGGAACACCAGTATCATGAAAGCCCATCTCAAAACAAAGAAGACTAGAACAGGGTTCCAAGAACAAGCACTTGACTTGGATTCTGTGGTTCATATCCCAGTACTATGGGAAAAAAAAGTTAGAAAGGAGGAAAAGCAAACATGAGAAGAACATTGACGGGGCTAGAAAGGCTACAACTAGAGTTTGGACTTTGAAAGCAAAAAGCCTCCTCCATCCCAGAGTGGGGGAGGGGGGTGCTGCTGCAGTCACAGAAGCATTTTCTGAAGATGCTCATAGATCCTATGCAAACCAGGGCAGAGAAGTGCAGGGAACCAAAATAGCTCCAACTATGCGTGCAGTAATGAGAAAAGAAAACACAGGAGTCCAGTGTCCTGTAAGGGGTTGGTGTGAGGCTGCTTGTATTCTAATGCTAAATACTGGTTCCTCAAGATGTGGTTGCCCTGGACAACAACAGATCCTCACATACACAAAGTGATGCTATATTAACCAGCTTTGCAATTGAGCTGGTCAATAAAAAGCTAGAGCCTGTGATGGTCAGTGGAAGGAGAAAGGTGGAACTTAAGGTTCGAGTGAGGGTTTTGCTGGTAGAGGAGGAAGAAGACAGAGGTGGAGGAAGTCACCATGGACCAGGGCCATGTGGCAAGGAGAAACAGCAAGTAATAGAGACTTTATAGCTGGGGGATAAGTTAGTATAGCTCTAAACCTGCCCAATATAGGCTTATAGAAATAAATAAAATACCTGGATTGTGTGTCTTTTATATAGGCTTGTTAGGATTATAAGATCCTTTCACAGTGTCCAACAGGATCTGAGGCCACTTTAAATTCCACCAGATTTTACATACACCACCAAAGGAACCCAATGGAGTTTCCTGGAAATGGAGACGTTTGGACGGGGAAAATACAAATAAGCTGGACTGAAATGTATCCTCCACTGGCTCTCATGAGAACTAGTGGCTTCCCTGGTCTGACTACATGCAAGAAGCTAAAGAAGTCCTACAGAAGGTGGCAATGTCGGAGCGGACATATCACGAAACAGAACCAACAGAAGACAAATCAACAATAGAAACAACTTCAGGAGGCGGGATAGAGACTGCTCAGCAAGTAAAAGCACTTGCTGCTCTTGTAGAGGGCTCAGGTTTGGTCCCCAGTATGCATATTGGTTGGCCCACAACTGTCTGTAACTCTAGCTCCAAGTGATTCATCATGTTCTCCTGGCCTCTAAATGCATCCATATGTATGTGCTTACACACAACACACACACAGAGAGAGAGAGAGAGAGAGAGAGAGAGAGAGAGAGAGAGAGAGAGAGAGAG
>NW_021604598.1:12428523-12432336 GCF_004785775.1 Grammomys surdaster | reverse complement strand
GAGAGAGAGAGAGAGAGAGAGAGAGAGAGAGAGAGAGAGAGAGAGAGGATTAAAATAAATAAAATAGAAATAAATAAATCCTTTTTAAAAAGAAAGACAATAAATTCACAAGTGATCCAGATACTAGAAATCACCAGTTTTAGACATTAAAGATTTTTTGTTAGAGATTTTATTGATGAAAATTCAAAACACAAAGAGAAACTTCATTAGTTGATCAGCGAACACATAAAACTGACAACTCTTTGAGTGGCTGTCAGTTAACAGAGCTGTAGCTACCAGCATTCATGCCCCAATTTGTGGAGACAATAATGTCTTTCTCACCAGTGTCCCTGCAATTATATGTCTTCCATATAGCTGACCTATAGTAACTGTCAGCCAACATTAAATCACATATGATTGCATAAGACATTGGAATTATCCTGCTCCAGGATCAAGTCTGATCTACTTCCCTAGCAATGCAGCAGAATCATACTCCTATGGCATCTAAAAAAAGATCAAGTGGGAAGAATCAGGTCTATTTTTGTTATGTTTTCAATCACCAGTAATATATTCTGAGACTAGCAATGCATCTCAGAAAAAAGATTTTAAACACAGAGAAAAGTGTTTACTGATATATTCTTTGCTCGTGGGGATACACAGAAGCAAGGTAGCCAGGTTTCCTTTGGCGAATGAGCATTACACCTCATCCACACAGGTACTGAGTTCAGAAGACTCTGCAGATCCACTTAAGAAGGCTAAAGCTAAAAGCTATGATTCAAAGGAGAACGTGAGTCTGAACCTGCTTTACAGGATTATGAGCACCTGTAAGTCAGATGCAATTATACAGCAGTGTTCAGAACATACGAAACGCTCCAGCCCTGTATCTTCAGACTGCATGGCTTTCACACAAGCTTCGAGAAACAGCGCAGCTCCTGAATTGGACAAAATAGAAAATCGATCTGATGGGGCCAGGAAAGGCGTAGGCACAGGTGATAGCCACTTGCACTGTTCTTGAGACAAACATGCAGAAAATAATAATTGCTCCTTTTAGTTTTAGGGGATGGGCACTATGGCGGAAATAAAACGCCCCACCTCAAGTGGCCTACTACTTGCTGCATCTTAGAAGTTCCCCCAGATCCACATTTCCATCAGTGATGATGGTAAGACCCACTCCCCAAAAACAAACCCTATAAAATCAGCACTGACTTCTTCCACTTGTGAGAACATAGTCATAGAACAAGGCCTGAGGAGCCAGGAAGAAGGGGAAGGGCCCTGGAGGTGGGAATCTTCAGATGAGAAAAGGGGGGAAGGACAGACACATAAGGCTGCCCAGCTCAGCATCAGGCAGAAGAGACATAGCTGAAGGAGTAAGGTGGTCACTGGGCAAAGTCCGCAGTGTGGATACAAGGACAGGAAACGGGAAGCCATGCCTTCCGCAATCAGGTAGGTAGAATGCTCAAATCTGAGAGAGGATCCTTTAGAGTCACTGGCTCTGGGACCATAATCAGAGGCATGACTCCATCTCCAGAAGAGGAAGCTTGAGACCTGGGGAATGCTCCATTCTGACTAAGGGCTGGACATGAAGCAGCAGTGAGCACAAAGGCTAGCCTCAGTCCTTCAGACAAATTCAATGTACAATTCCCAAGGATGACCAACTCCACAGATACTCAAATATCTTCTTCAAAAGGCCTACACATGCCCTCCAATGCATGCTAAATTATCTCAGGGTAATCTATAATACCTGGCAGCTGAGAAACACAGTGAAAATAATTGTTCTGTGTTGTTTAGGGAATACCAGCAAGGAAAACCAGGTCTGTATATGTTCATTATAGATGAATTTATTTCTTAATATTTGTCATCAGCAGTTGGCTGAATCCAGACGCAGCACCATGGGTATGCCCTGTCTGGTATATAACACAGGCGTGAAACCTAGTGTTCAGTCTGAGCTGACTCAGCTGGAAAGAAGGGATGGCAGTGACCAGCATAATCTCCCTCAGGAGACTGAACTTCAATCAGTGGGGGTGTTTGCTTTGATCAAATAAACAGACACCTTTCCTGAATCCCCCACACTCTAGAGTCTAGGAAGTAAATTAAAAACAAAACCAAAAACTTGGTTAGTTCCTTTTCCCAGCACTCTAACAAGAAGCGGGATTTATTTTGCTCACATGTGTGGCTACAGTCCATCATGGCAGGTAGCAGGAACTTGCTCCCCTCTGGACAGTTCAGGCAACAGAACCAGCTTTCCTGGTATTTAGACTGACATTTTTCAGCCTGGAACCTGGGCCCACAGGGTAGTACTGCACAATTTCAAGGCAAGCCTTCCCTCCTCAGTTAAACCTACCAAGAAAGCCACTGGAAGGCATGCCAAGGGGCGGTTCCTCAGTGAGTGATTCCCAAGCCAGACAGTGAGCATTAACCACCTTATGGAGACCGTGGAGTAACCTATGCTATGGCCACAGCTCAAGAGAACAACAGTGTGCAGCACACAGCATGGCAAGGAAACGGCTTCTGACAGCTGGGATAAAACACAAGGTTAATGCTGAAGTAGACATAGGAGATAAGAAACTATCTCGAAGGTCAGCGTGTAGGATGAGCTCTGTGAGTAAAAAGACATTTACAGCCAGGGCTTACAAAATCTACTCAGCAGCAGCAATGTAGATGCTGAAGGAGGGGACTCAGGACAGAGGCAGAACCCACACTGATCACCGCGTGCTGCTGTGCTGCTGCTGAGTTACAAAAAACCAGAAGGTATCACATCCTTTCCACCAGCTCCACTACCTGGGCAACTACAGGGTAGAAAGCTGATGAAGGGGACAAGGACAGAATGAGAAGCGCTCAGAGAAGCAGGAAACATAGCAAGCTCTCTGTCACACAGGAGGGCAGGAGGCAGTGTCTGGAGTTCCTACAGAGGTACTGTTTGCTCGGTTGCTGTCACTGTCTTTAAAGATCGGTAAAGCTGGTAGAATAGGCTAAATAAATCAAACTAGGTAAGCGACAAGCAGAGGACAGGTACACTCACAAATTCATCCCACATCATCAAAATGTCTTCAAATCTTTAAAGAAAATTAATTCCACCTTCACATTCTTTCCCCAGTGGAGCATTTGACAAAGTACAATCCCTACAAACCACTCAGTGTTAATGCTGTGTTCACTGTTGACAAAGAAAGGAATACATAACAAAGTATGGATTTTAACGTCATCATCAATGCACAGACTGTACACACACAGAATGTGCAGTGTGTATGCAAAAATACAGTGGAAAAATGCACACAAGCAATTTTAATGCCAATAACAGTTGTAAGTACAATACAACAGGAAGACGGTAGTTTTGAACTACCCAGACCAATGTTTGAATCAAATGCTTAGTACGATAGCACAGTGCTGGCTGCATACCTCCAAGCATGAATAATGAGCATGCTCAGAAATTTAGAAGCTCCTCTCATCTCCCTTTCGCAAGGGCCTCTCGCATAAGAAGTTCAAACACCCATGCAAAGCTGTAAAGAAAGGTATACAGGCCAAGAACCTAACCCTGAGTGTTGACTGTGAGTCAAAAGTCCTTAAATCACACTTCCAAGCCAAGCCTACAACCTGCCATTCTCTCTAAGTTCTGGGTATTCATGGTGCCTCCAAATAGTTTTATGAGTTTTTAACAGACTGCATGGCCGACATTCACACAGAAAAGGCCCTCAGCAAAGCTGCCTTCCTTCTCTCCTCCTGTTAGCTCATTCTGAAAGCACTTTCTTACACTCTCATCTTCCTGTGGCTTTCCTCTTATCTGGCCTAAGACAGACAGACAGACAGACAGACAGACAGACAGACAGACAGACAGACAGA
>NW_021604598.1:12411488-12428513 GCF_004785775.1 Grammomys surdaster | reverse complement strand
AGACAGACAGACAGACAGACAGACAGACAGACAGACAGACAGACAGATAGATATACTACCTATATACTCTAAGGGCCCAATGGCTAACTTAATTAATTAATTAATTGCTAACTTACCTCTCTGCCTCCCAACAGGCAGTAGCCACTCACGGACCAAAACCTTTGCTGATCACCAGCTCTGTATCTGATTCCATGTGTCTAGCATGTGATCAGTAAATGTTTCTTGTCTCAAGTCATTCTAGTTAACATTTAGGCTGACTGCTGTATGGGCATTGGCTGGCTTCATCCTAAATACTTAGATGTCCATCAATGTCACTTCAAATGTCAGGGCTAAAGTATACCCTATGCAGCATGTACTGCCACCTGCTCAGTTCAGAGGCCAGCAAAGTCTGAGTCGGCCTATCACTGTTTCTAGTGACTAAGTCTCACTGGAACGCACCTATATTCACATTCACCATCTGAGCCACGACTGCATTTCAATGGCAAAGCAGAGCAGCTGCAGCAGAGACCAGGAGGTCTGAAAACATGAATATATTTTGCTATCCAGCTCTTTGCAGAAATATTCACTGACCTCACTATTCACTGGATCCACTCAGAGAGTCAACAACCATGGAGTCCTTACTATATCATACACTGGCTTCTGCCTTTGGGCTTAGGTTTACCATGAAGAATAAATTAAATACAGCCCTATCTTTTGCACGACCCAGGAAACTAAACCGACAAAACACAAGGAGTCAAGAAAGAAAGCAAAGAATATTATAAAATGAGGTAACCAAGAAACAAAAAGAGGGTTCTCTCTAAGAGTAACCACTATGAGTAGTGAGCAGGTGTGTCCTCTTGCACTGGGGGAAGGGGAAATTTTCTGCAGGAAGATGAAAGTTAACCCTGACGCGAATCACTCAGGAAGGAGAAGACAGGCTGGAGGCCAGGGAAAGAGCGGATCCAACAAGAACCTAACTCTGAGGAAGAAAGGCACCTACTGTGTTCAGAGAAGGAGAAGCCAGAGGGCAACACTGACTAGCAAGAAGAGTATGCAGAGGTTACCCCACAGAGCAGCTTATAAGTAATCTTACAAAATCAATACAAAGTTTTAAATTTCTTAATATATTTTTATTATAAAAATGGGAAATTTTGCAAGCTCGGATTTCAGATTCACACGGGTAGCCTCCTCTCCACATCAGCCTCTGATTTTGTAGGTGAAGGGCATAAAGAAAACACAAGGGGGAGATTCTTGGTTTGCTGTTTCCCACGACTCAGGGGATGCAAGGATGGAAGAGTGCACATCAGATCTGTGCTACCTCATCTTCCATGGCTGTAACAACAGCAGCAAAAGTGGCTCCACCTCTGAGCATAGCTACTGCTCCCGAGGAAGGCGCACAGCTATGACCAATGAAGCATCCGGCTCCTCAACCAAAGCAAATGCTGTAAAGCCGACCATTCTCCCAGCTCCACACTGACCCATCTTGTGACACACAGATCCATTAGCTTTCCCTAGTGAACAAAGCATATCAACTAAGCTGCGTAATATAAACACAAAAGTGATGTGTCCTTCCAGTGGTACCAAAAGAAGGGTAAAAGACATAACATTATTAAAGGTATTATTAAAAAGAAATGGAGTTCTGTTAAAACAAACAAAAAAAACCCTCATTTTTACATTACAAATAAAAAGTACACCTTTGTATTAGAGTCGATATTTAAAAAAAAAAGAAACAAAGAAACAAAGTAATAACAATATATTTTTTTAATTGGTCTAGAGCTGGGCATGGTGATGCATTCTTAGAACCTAGCCCTTAGGAGGTAGAGGCAGGCATATTTATGTAATTTCTGAGGACATCTTGGTAAACAGTGAACTCCAGAACAGCCACAGTTTTATAGTGAGACCCTGTCTCAAACACACAACTATTCTAAGCACTTCAGCCATATAAACACACACACTCCATAACTACTTTACAAACCTGACATTAAGACGCAGGTTAAATAAGATGCCTGAAGTGACCAGCTATGGTTTAACACCTTGGCATGGCACCTCTCCATGACATTCTCAGTGCACTGAAGAACGCTTTACTGAGAAGGGGAGACTCTCCTCAGTGTATTCACGATGGGATGTTTTTACCCTCATAAATTTAACTTCTCGTTGCCACTGAAAATATAAAAAAACACCTAAGAACTGCACTGCTAGGAAAAACAATGACAAATAAAAGCTCAGCATCTGATATCTATACCACCCCCACCCCCACCTCTGTAGAGTTGAGACTGTCTAGACTGATTGTAAAATACTTCATTTGCATAAAACTTTCCTAACCTGACTTAGGAAGGACCTCTGGAGGCTAATGAGAAGGGTCCCTGGACATTCTAATCCTTCTGCTCTAGCTCTAAGAATAAATAGATTAGGGATGCCAGGCTTCATGGTAGACATCTATAATGTCAATACTAAAAAGCCTGAGGCAGGAGTATCATGAGTTATGCACTAGCTTTGAGTAGATAGTAACCCAGAGAAAGATGGGGAAAGGAAAAGAAGGAGAGGGCAGGAAAGAAGGAGAGCACAGAAACCAACAAAAGGGATCAGCAGGTAAAGGCACTTACAACCTACCCAAGGCTGGTGACCTGAGGTCAGTCCCAGAAGTAACATAAACATTGAAGGGAAAATGATTTCCATGAGTATGCCAAGGGCATGCCCTTCCCTTAACAGTAAGCACCACAGCACCAACTTTTGTGCACAGGGCTAAATCCTAGCCTCAAACTATTACATGTTCGGCCCGTTATACCTGGATTTAAATGAATTGCTTATATGTCTAGACAAGGCTATGTAAGCACAACCTGGGTCCCATCCTGTTCCCAGTATCTTCAGGCCAGACCTCTAAAGTCCATCTATCATGGTCTTTTCTAAATCACCACTAACATAATAATTGTCCAGAAACACAGTCTCCAAAATTTGGATATTTAAAATATAAAATATTTAATACTTCAAACTATATTTAAGGCACATAATTGTAGTTGGCACTTTGAAGAGTGCCAACATCTACACAGAAACCTGACTTTAAAAAGGAACCTGGAGTTTCCGTCTGCACCTGGGAGCTGACTCTATGCTACAGCCCTCCACATTCCAATCCCACCCAGGGGAAGCTTGTCTCCCAGGAGTGTCGACACACCCAAGCTCACAGGTGAGACCACCACTACTGCCCCAACACCTGGCCCAAAAGGGACCTTCCCAGGGCCCAGTGGATGCAGTGCACAACTCAGCCAGGGACAAGATCCTTCCGGTTTCTATCTACACCTGGGAGCTGGCCCAGAGAAAGCTTGATCCCCCAAGAGTGCTGACACATCCAGGAGCACAGGAGCACAGGCTCCCAGGAGGGATAGGCTCCAGTAAGAGACAGCAAGGCCAGATAATACTAGAGATAACCAGATGGCAAGAGGCAAGCACAAGAACATAAGCAACAGAAACCAATATGACTTGGTATCATCAGAATCCAGTTCTCCCACCACAGCAAGCCCTGGATACCCCAACACACCAAAAAAGCAAGATTCTGATCTGAAACCTCATCTCATGATGATGACAGAGGACATTTAAAAAAGTCATAAATAACTTCCTTAAAGAAATACAGGAGAAAACAGGTAAACAGGAAGAAGCCCTTAAAGAGGAAACACATTAATCCCTTAAAGAAATTCAGGAAAACACAGCCAAACAGGCTAAGGAATTGAACAAAACTGACAGGATCTAAACATGGAAATGGAAACAATAAAGAAATCACGAAGGGAGACAACCTTGGAGACAGAAAACCTAGGAAAGAGATCAGGAGTCATAGACACAAGCATCACCCACAGAATACAAGAGATAGAAGAAAGAATCTCAGGGGCAGAAGATACCATAGACAAACAGTCAAAAAAAAATGCAAAATGCAAAAAGCTCCTAACCCAAAACACCCAGGAAATCCAGGACACAATGAAAAGAACAAGCCTAAGAATAATAGCTATAGAAGAGAGCAAACATTCCCAACTCAAAGGGACAGTAAACATTTTTCAACCAAATTATAGAAGAAAACTTCCCTAATCTAAAGAAAGGAAGGCCCATGAACATACAAGCCTATGGAACACCAAATAAATTGAACCAAAAAAGAAACTCTTCCAATCACATGATAATCAAAACACCAAATCCACAAAACAAAAGAAAGAATATAAAAATGGTAAAGAAAAAGGGTCAAGTAATATATAAAGGCCAACCTATGAGAATTACACCAGACTTCTCAACAGAGACTCTAAAAGCCAGAAGATCCTCGGCAGATGTCATACAGACACTAAGAGAACACAAATGCCAGCTCATGATACTATACCCAGAAAAACTCTCAGTTACCAGAGATGAAGAAACCAAGATATTCCATGACAAAACTAAATTTACACAATATCTTTCCACATATTCAGCCCTATAAAGAATAATAGATGGAAAACACCAACACAAGGAGGGAACCTACATCCAAGAAAAAGCAAGAAATTAATCTTCTTACAATAAATTAAGAAGAGAGCCACACAAACCTAATTCCACCTCTAACAACAAAATTAAGAGGAAACAACAATCACTGGTCCTTAATATCTCTTAACATCAATGAACTCAATTCCCCAATAAAAAGATATAGACTAACAGAGTGGATAACTAAACAGGTCCCAGAGTTTTGCAGCTTACAGGAAACACACCTCAGTGACAAAGACAGACACCGCTTCAGAGTAAAAGGCTGGAAAAATTTTTCTAAGCACACGGTCCCAAGAAACAACTTAGAGTAGCCATTCTAGTAGCCAATAAAACCAACTTTCAACCAAAAGTTATCCAAAAAGATGGGAAGGACACTACATACTCATCAAAGAAAAAATCCACCATGATGAACTCTCACTTCTGAACATCTCTGCCCCAAACGCAAGGGTACCCACATTTGTAAAAGAAACATTACTAAACATCAGAGCACACATTGAACCTCACACAATAATAGTAGGAGACTTTAACACCTGACTCTCACCAATACACTCATCATGGAAACAGACACACAGTGAAACTAACAGGGTTTGTCTGATATGCCCCACAAAGGCCGTGAGGGTTTTGAAGCACAGAGCTGGCATGGTAATGACCCACCAGAGGGAACTTAATGAGTTGAGTGGAGAGATTTTGGAGCCCTGGTGCCATGTGGCCCACTGGTGACAGCAGTAGTGCAGGAACTGTCAATGGTTTTAATACTTCACGCAACACCTATGGTCACCTGATCTTTGACAAAGAAGCCAAAACCATCCAGTGGAAAAAAGACACCATATTTAATAAATGGTGCTGGCTCAAGTGGTGGTCGGCAAGTAGAAGAATGCAAATTGATTTGTTTTAATCTTCTTGTACAAAGGTCAAGTCCAAGTGGATCGAGGACCTACACATAAAACCAGATACACTGAATCTAATAGAAGAGAAAGTGGGGAAGAGCCTTGAACAGAATAGCACAGGGAAAATTTTCCTAAACAGAACACCAATGGCTTATGCTCTAAGATCAACAATTGACAAATGGATCCTCATAAAATTGAAAAGCTTCTGTAAGGCAAAGTACAATAGGACAAAATGGCATCCTATAGATTGGGGGGAAAAATCTTTACCAACCCTACATCCAATAGAGGGCTAATATTCAATATATACAAAGAACTCAAGAAGTTAGACTCCAGATAATCAAAGAACCCAATGGAAAAATGGGGTACAGAGCTAAACAAAGAATTCTCAACTGATGAATCTTGAATGGCTGAGAAGCACCTACAGAAATGTCCAATATCCTTAGTCATTAGGAAAATGCAAATCAAAACAACCCTGAGATTCCACCTCACACCAGTCAGAATGGCTAAGATCAAAAGCTCAGGTGACAGTAGATGCTGGTGAGGATGTGGAAAAGAGGAACACTCCTCCATTGTTGGTGGGATTGCAAGCTGGTACAACCACTGTGGAAATCAGTCTGCCACTTCCTCAGAAAATTGGACACAGTACTATTGGAGGACCCAGCTATACCACTCCTGGACAAACACCCAAAAGATGTTCCAACATATAACAAGGACACATGCTCCACTATGTTCATAACAGCCTTATTTATAATAGCCAGAAGCTGGAAACATCCCAGATGTCCCTCAACAGAGGAATGTATACAAAAAAATGTGGTACATTTACACAATGGAGTACTACTCAGCTATTATAAACAATGACTTCATGAAATTTGCAGGCAAACAGATGGAACTAGAAAAAAATCATCCTGAGTGAGGTAACCCAGACACAAAAGAACACACATGGTATGTACTCACTGATAAGTGGATATTAGGGGAAAAAGCTGGGAATAAAGTGTGGATGCTTCAGTCCTATTTAGAAGGGGGAACAAAATAATCACTGAGGTAGAAGGAGGGTTCTGAGAGAAAGACAGGATGGGGGAAAAGGGGCAGGATCAAGGGTGGAAGGAGATGGGAGAAGGACAGAGGGTCAGGAAATTGAATGGAGGTGTGTAGCAGTAGGGGATGGGGAACTGGAGGTAGCCACTAGAAAGTCCCAGATGCCAGGAAAACAAGAGGCTCCAAGGACCCAAAGTGGATGACATTAGCTGAAATACCCAACAAAGGGGAGAGAGAATCTGTAGAGATCATATCCAGATGTTAGGCACAGCCCCCACCCCCACCACGTTGAGGGATAGGGCCACCCACCCAATTTTTAACCATCTGGGTTAATCCCTACCTAGGGATCCATTCCATCTGCAGACACCAAACCCAGACACTATTGTTGATGCCATGAAGCACTTGCTGACAAGAGCCTGGTATAGCTGTCCCCTGAGAGGCTGTGCCAGAGCCTGATCAATACAGATGTGGATATTCACAGCCAACTATGGAACTAAGCACAGAAACCCCAATGGAAGAGCTAGGAGAAGGATTGAAGGAGCTGAAGGGGTTTGCAACCCCATAGGAAGAGCAACAATATCAACCAACCAGACTCCCCAGAGCTCCCAGGGACTAAACTACCAAGCAAAAAGTACACATGGAGTGACTCATGGCTCCAGATGCATATGTAGCAGTGGATTGCTTTATCTGGCATCAATGAGAGGGGAGGCTCTTGGTCCAGATGCCCCAGCATAGAGGAGTGCTAGGGCAGTGAAGTGAGTGTGGGTTTGTGTGTGGGTGGGGGAGCACCCTCATAGAAGCAGAGGAAGGGGGGAATGGGATAGGGGTTTGCGGAGGGGAAACCAGGAAGGCGGATAACATTTGAAATGTAATAAATAAAATAGCCAATTAAAAAATACAAACAAGAAAGAAGAAACTTACATCTATTTTAGAAAAAAATCAGGAAAATACTAAAAGTGTCTTCATTGCCATTTGGTCAAATAAGGAAATGCTATAATAAATTAATGGAAACTTAATCAATTTTCACTTCTAGACTACATATTTTATGACAATTTGTGTTCCCTTATTCCTTATTCAGTACTTTTCTATACTATATTGATATATATGTATGTGTGTGTGTATATATATATATATATATATATATGAATGAATTATACAGGTATGCATACTACTTTGATACTTGAGCTTACTTTTAAAATAATCATAGTTATAAGGCTTTTAAAGTTCTCATTTCCATGATTGTTTCAAAATTATATGAAATGTAACTCTTTTTTGTTTTGTTTTTGGTTTTTGTTTTTCGAGACAGGTTTTTTTTGTTTGTTTTGTTTGTTGTTTTTTTGGTTTGGTTTGGTTTGGTTTGGCTTTTGTTTTTCAAGACAGTGTTTCTCTGTGTAGCCCTGGCTGTCTTGGAACTCACTCTGTAGACCAGGCTGGCCTCAAACTCAGAAATCTGCCTGTCTCTGCCTCCTGAGTGGAAATGTAACTTTTAAACTTGGTTTTTGGACCATTAGATACATTAACAAGTCTTTCGCCACAGAATCATTATTTGGTTTGAAGTCTTAAACCTGTTGATTATTAGTAAACTTCTGAAACCATAAAAATAAAAAATTTAAAAAATGTAAAAGAAAATAAAAATAAAAAGGAAACTGACTTTAAAAAGACTGGCAGAGAGAGGCATATAGAACCAAGGAATATCAACATGGTGCTAGCAAGCCCACATTCCTGTGCCCAGCTTTCTCTCTGCAAAACGGACAGGCTGTCCTAGCTTCACTTCTGTTGTTGTGATAAAATACCCTGAAAAAAATATAGACAACTTAGGGGAGAAAGGATTTAAGCAACTTACAATTCCAGGCTACAGTCCATCACTGAGGAAAGGCAAGACAAACTTCAAGTAGCTGCACATGAAGACATCCACAGTCAAGGGCAGAGAGAACAGAAATACACTTAGCCCCCTCTGCACTCACACAGTCCTGGACCCAAGCGCAGAAAACGGTGCCAGCCACTGTGCTGAGCCTTCTCCATCAGTCAATGCAACTGAGGCAATCCCTCAGCAGGCATACTTGATCTACCCAGTTCCTCACTGACATTCTCTTCCCAGTGATGGAGTCTAGGGTGTGGCCAATTGGTAATATAAATTCACCATCACAGAGTTCTCCAAACCCACTGTATCTTCTCCATTCAGTGACTTTAAGGTTGCCAGATACCACTGAGGTGGCCAGTACACTTGAAAGGGTGCCAGCTCGAAGGCATGTAAATCAAACAAACCCTAAACTACTAACCACCCTTCATTTGGCAAAAGTTTTCAAGATGCCATACATGGCCATAATCAATTATTCAAGAACCCAATGGCTGGAGACTCTAAATCAGTGGTTCTCAACCTATGGACCAAAACCCTACGGGGTCGATCAAGACAACCTGCACGTTAGATATTTACATTATGATTCCTAACAGTAGCAAAATTACAATTTTAAAATAACAAAGGAAGTAAGTTTATGGCTGGGGGTCACCACAACTTGAGGAACTATATTTAAAAAGGGTCACAGCATTAGGAAGGTTAAGAATCATTGCTCTAAATGTTTTTAAAATATTGTAATTGTAAAAATAAATAAATAAATAAGAATAAATAAGTATTCTTATTTACTAGAATAAACAATTATTCTAATAAATAATTACGGCCAGCAACTCTAACTTCCTTCTGGTAGTCCACTGAGGAGTGGCACATGTGTGTCTGATGAAAGGATGACGCCATGTGGCCTCACTGGAGTAGACTCGGCATAACTGGAGGAAGTGTCACTGAGGGCAGGCTTTGAGGTTTCAGAAGCTCAAGCCACAAACAATGGCTCACTCTCTTTTTCTGCTGCCCTCAGATCCATGCCCTCAGCTCTTCTCAAGCATCATGTCTGCCTGCATGCCACCAGAATGATAATGGACTGAACCTCTGAACTGTAAGCCAGCCCCAACTAAATGTTTTCCTTGTAAGAGTTGCCATAAGAGTGATCATAGTGTCCCTTCACAGCAAAAACTAAAACAGACACCAACAGCATTTTTTTGTTTTTGTACTGTTATGTCAAGTTGA
This sequence comes from Grammomys surdaster, assembly GCF_004785775.1. Taxonomy (NCBI): domain Eukaryota; kingdom Metazoa; phylum Chordata; class Mammalia; order Rodentia; family Muridae; genus Grammomys; species Grammomys surdaster. Next base: position 12,419,051 of record NW_021604598.1, on the reverse strand, counting down.
AGATCCAATCGTCAGAGGTCATCTGGGCTTGTGATGGGCCCCTACTCCTCAAGACTTTCTTTACCACTGGGCAGCTATGTCAAAGCCCTTGTTTGGCCTGGCTGTGGCTTCCCCTGGAAGCACTGAGGAAATCTTTCCTGTGTGCTGACCCTTCTCTTTGTAGACTGGACACTACTTAGAATTCATCGGTTGGGGTCTCCATGGCCTCTCTGAACAAGAGAACAGGTGACTTTCCACAGCTGTGGAACATTTCTAAAGAAGGCCCATAGTCCCCTGGGACCTCATTGACCTTAGAGGGAAAAAGGAAACATATTCTCCTTTTTAGCTCTTCTGACTACATTAGAATAGCACCCACAAGTTTGGTTATTTAATACCCAGAAGATCAGTTACACCACTATGGTACTTTTAACTACTGTGGAATATTTTAGGCAGCTTTTGTAATCATTGAGCTTAAATAATTAGAAACTGTAATACCATGTATACCATGTGGTCTTATCTTTTACATGCCTTAAGTTATTCAAACCTTTATAACTTGAAGTAACTGTTAGGTTTTCCTCATCCTGGAAACATCCATCCAGCCAATGTAATCTTCATATATAAATCCTTCTTTACAAAAATCAATTTCAATCTTTCATCCTTATTACATTTTTTTATTTCTTATTATCATAAGACACAACAGGATTAGCAAATAAATACTATCTGTTGTAAGACTATTCGTCCTGGGAGAGAGGGGAACTAGGCAATGTCTATCCCTCCTCATCAGGTGTCAACGACAGCCAAAGTTCAAGCTCATCAGAGTTCACCCAGGGGAACCAATGCTTTCCTGGGCTTACTTATAGAGAATGGGCAGGACCTTAGTGATGGGAGTGTGGGTGACCCAGAAGCAGTCAGACTAAAAAGGTTTCACACAATGTATGAGAACATTTTATGGACACACAGTGGGGCTCTCCTGCTCTCCTTTTGTCTAGACAATCAGCTGGGACGGCCTGGTCATCTCTTTTTATGAAGGAATATTACCATTTAACAAGTCCCACTGCTACAGTTTTAGGCCATCCACAGCTGAAGGTATGAGGATAGCAGTCATTTAACTTAGAAGGCAGAACAGGATCCCTGTTCTGGATCTTGAAAAACTCAATTATTCATTTACTTATTTTTAAAGAGGCTGTGGTGGTCAAAAATATCCTTAAAGTAACTATTATATATAAAACACATCTAAAAGGTAGACGTAAGTAATTTTTATCTAAATGAAGGACAACCTCCCAACAGGAAAAGAAGTATTTCCTGGAGTCTGAGTAATCAACTCTTAAATTATGCCCTCAAGGGTTAGGGACTATGTTGTAGAACCAGAATTGGTCATGCAGAGAGAAAAAGGCTACTGAGCAAGTCTCCAAAACCTCCCAGGCTCAACACCAAATGGTAGGCTGGGAGTCATGGACATGACAGAACTTTTAAAAAGCAGTTAGGCATCTCCAGATACAGAACTGTTCTGTTAGTCAGAACAAATGTAGGGCAGAAGTATCTTCACAAAAGTGAGACTGCACAAGTGGTAGGGGACCTGGGATTTTATAAGACACAGGAGGGGAGAACGTTGGCTGCTTCTGCAGGACAGCTCATCTACCATCTGGAAGTGGAAGATCCCAGCAGGTTTGGGACATAGGTCTCCTGAGCTCAAGCTCCCAAGTTAGCCAAGTCAGCTTTCCTCTCCAAAGTCTCAGTCCACCTGAAGCTTTTAGGTAATTAACCCTTTAGGAAGCAGGCTCAGTGAAACGGAAACTTGGTTACTACAGTATCTAGACAAATGTTAAAGATAACGCTGATAAACCAGACTCCATTTTAGGCTCAAAGGCCATCTTATACTAAAACAAATTGTGGGACAGTGGCCTGTGAGAGGCAGCTGAGTAACTGGTCCAGTAGGCCTTGAACTCCAGAGACCATCCAGGGACGGGAGTTCAGCCTTGCTCCTGGACCCCTGGCTACTTTCACATAGCTACAGTCCCTTCCACAGAGAAGTTTGTGACCATCGGTCATGTAGCACAGGTAGAGGGTGTGACACAGGCCACAGAGCCTCAAGACATCTCCATATTCATGAGATACCTAAAGGCTAGAGGGCGTAGCCAATTAAGCATTCCTTCCCAGACCCTCATCCTTGCAAAAGGTATTTAATCTCAGGACTGCCCTGAGAATACTGGGATATAGCTTCATCCATTCCCCTCCATGACAATGAACATTTTAAGACCATGGACTACCTCTCTTCTTTGGGGTCCGCAGTGGGGAACTGTGGAGAAGGTCTTCAACTACTGAGCCGGCTTCTAACCTCCTACCAACGACCTCTCTAAGTTTCTAACCACAGAGGCCCAGCAACTCAACCAGGCAAGTTGAGCAGCCATTACCCAGCCAAGCAAGTTGCCATGACCAAGAGTCTCCATCCCACAGGACGCAACCAGAGCTTCCCCCCTCCCCACTTTTGGCTGCTGGTCAATCCAGCCCATACATCCCCCACCCCCATCTCAGCCTTTCTTCAGCCTCTCAGAGGTGCTTGAGAGTCTAAGGACTGAGACCAGTCAGTTCCTGGCTACCTCTTGGCCCAGGGATCCCCAACTCAAGAGCTCTGGCCCCCATCAGATCCTAGACTGTGTTCTCCCTACTCCTGGAGCGGGGAGCCCTGCAGCTTCTCAGAGCCCAACGTCTGCCCAGCATGGCATGGAGTGAACAGGGTCAAATTCCCACACCTCTGCCTCCCTGAGCCACAGCCACAGCCCTTTGGGGTGACAGATGCAGGACCCACAACTCAACCCACAGGACCCACGCCCATGCCCGCACACCACAGCCCAACAATAAGTTAGATTCATTTCTGTTTAAATTAAATCTGATTTTCAAGGATTGGGCTCTGCCACACTTAACTACCTTAACTACCTCTGCCTAACCTTAACTACAAATGGTTCTGTACAACTAACTTGTCGTGCTTATGTCCTGTTTCTGTAATTCAGTCTATTTGCCTTCCAAATCCTCCATTTGGAATTCCCCTATTCCTTCACTATAAAAACCCTTATATTGCCAGACAGTGATGGCTCGCGCCTTTAATCCCAGCACTTGGGAGGCAGAGGCAGGCGGATTTCTGAGTTCGAGGCCAGCCTGGTCTACAGAGTGAGTTCCAGGACAGCCAGGACTACACAGAGAAACCCTATCTCAAAAAAACCAAAAACAAAAAACAAACAAAACACCCTTATATTACCCATGTACAATGCTTATATTACTCTTGAACAACGCTTGATCTCTTGAGCCCCTTTCTTACAGAGAGAGGGGCTGAGTACATGAGGAAAAAAATCTTGCTTTAATAAACTGCTTGCTTTAATAAATTTGGCCATGATGATTTGGGTTGGTGGTCGTTCTCTTCACATCTGTGGGATTAACAATTCATTTTTGGGTTATGTTTGTTTCTTAAATCCAACAGACATAGTTTCCACATAGAAAACTAACTAGTTACAAAAGAAAGAGAAAAAGAGAGAAGAAACAGAAACGAATACCATATCATTTTTCCATAGATTAAGAAGTTTCTAGAAGCACTACTTTGAGTGTTGTTCAAGTCAAAGAAGCCCTGCAACCTCTTCACATTCCTTGTATAGACTATTCTGTGCATTCACTGCAATATCACTGTAGCCTATTTGGAATACAAAGTACTGAGAGTGTCTGCTAAAACATGTATGAAGAGTTCAGCCAAACATGGGGCTTTCAGATTTATTGGCAACATCAGTTTTTTTATTCCCAAACAGTTTAGGGCATACAAACAAATAACAATTTGTAAACTAAACTTTAAGGGATCAATGATGGATTTATGTCCATAACTAGTTACACAAAGAAAGCTACAAACAGTAACAAATTCAGACATGAAAGTGTTACTGGGTTTTCTAATGAGATGGCTAGCAAGCATCAAAACAGAGTGAAAAGCTGTGTGTGGTGTGTCCTTCTGGCCACCAAGCACTTAACACAGCCTACATTGCAAAACCAAAGAAGCCCAGGAGAGAATCATCAAAGAAACACTACCTTAACTCCAAAGGAGAATAAGCTGGACTCCTGTTAACAGTACTGAACCCAGAAGTTCACTGACAGAGACACATGCTACCACAAAGTAGAACTCAAGTGTTTTTTGGATGAACTAGTTGTTCAGCTGTGTTTGCTTATTTCAGGTTGTATTCAAAACTCATGACATCACTTTGCACCCCATAGGGGTGTGTGTGTGTGTGTGTGTGTGTGTGTGTGTGTGTGTATGTGTGTGTGTGTATGTATCAAAACATTTTTAAGTAAAAAGACTAATTCCTATTAACAATTAGTTCTGGGAAGAAAAGGAAACAGAGCCAGGAAGAGAAATAGAGTGGATTTCAATTTCACATTGAATTGAAAACCTAAACTAAACACATCAAGCCATTAACAACCACTAATACCCAATGAAGTCCAACAGGGTGCTCCTACCAGGAGCACCATGGGTGCTCCTTTATCAAAAAAGGCTCAAAATTCCTCACAAAAGGAAAACATCCCAGAACTGTATCTGTGTATCCTGCCGAGTTACTCTAGGATAGGAAGAGAAATATCTTCTTCATCAAGAATCCAGTTTCTATTTTGGACCTGTAGCAGAGTTCTTGAAATAGACCACTGCCACTGTCAACTGGAATTCTGGTTTCACCTCCCAAAAGTAATCTACAACAGGCCCTTCATTATACACCGGAGGAAACAAACATGCTTCATCCCCTGAAGAGGAGGCCAAGAGGATGCTTCACAAAGGAAGGAGCCACTAAAGAAATTCTGGACAAATCCAACGTCCCCCACTCCAGCAGCTGCCGGCTTCCCTTTGCAATTCCTTAAAAAGCCAGCAACAAGTAAGTGTCTACAAGCTAGCAGCTTGTAGTAAACTTTTTCTTTAAGTGAGACTCTCCTAAACTAGCCTTCTGTCTTTGCACGTTCTTGGAATGTACAGCATGGTCCTGAAAGGATCATAGTAGCAGGCAGCAGCTCAGAAGGTTCAGTGAGTAGAGAGAGCACTGTGACCTGAGTTTGACCTCTGGGACAAACATGGTAAAAGGAAAAAACTCATAAGTTGTCCTCTGATCTCCAGATATGTCCTATGGCATGTGCACACATAGAAACACACGCACATACACACACAAATTAATTCTAAAATTATTAATACATCGCCACTTAAGCATGTATACAAGAAAAAGACAAGGGATAAAATAAAGGCAAAAATCTCTGACTTCCAAGATGCTTCTATTTATTTTTCCTTCTCTCAGTTTGTTATTTTAAAGCTTCCTCATTGTCACCCCAAGAAAACTCAAGACTATACCATGGTTATTATTCCTAAGGATTGCCATTATTATCATGAGCCAAAGAATGAAGAAACACAAAGAAACCAAAGCTTAAGAAGTACCTGCTTCTCTCTCCTCCCCTACCTCTTTTCTTTTACTGAGACAAAATCTTGCTATGTAGCACAGGCTGGCCTTAAACTCCTAATCCTCTTGCATCTACCCCCTGAGTCCTGGGATTACAGGCATGCATCATTCTGACAAGCTGGTATGTGCTTTTCTAATGTTCTTGAATGACACAGGTGACCTGGCCACACTCAACCCCAGGGTATCAGGTGACGCGATCACACCTACCCCAGGACAACAGGTGAGCTGGCCAAAAGCTAATGTGGGACAACCGGTGACCAGGTCAGCAGCTCTCCAGGACAACAGGGTTTATCAAGAACAAGGAGAACATATGCTTGCTACCCTGCATTCCGCTCTGCCAGCCAGAGGCCCTGAGCAACTGCTAAGTCCCCGATACTTCAAAAGACAGAAACAGAGGAGACATTGTCCACATGCTCTGTACTCTTATGCTTTAGAGCAAAAAACAAATAGAGCAGTAATATAGGGCCACTGTGCTTCAACTATCGAGGCAAAGAATTCATTTCAACAGGGTCAATGCCTGAGAAGTCATTATTCTAACACTCTAGATTACTGAACAAAGTTATAAAACTTCTAAGCAATTTGACTGGTAAAATAAGCCAGAGCCCAGAGAGGAGGAGGGTGCTGCCTACCAAGTCGCTGTCAGCTCAGACCAAGTGAAGGTCACATAACAAGGGCAAAATGGTCTCATGAGAGACAAATAGGCTCATACCCAGTGAAGCAATCCATGGTGCCAATTTATACAACATGGATGGAAAAAATTCCCCTCTCAGAGTACATTTCTATGTGACCCCTAACATATATAAACCTAAAATGCCCACGAGCTTGGAATTTTCAATACCACGTATGTCCCTATTTTAAGGCACTATATCGAATTCTGTGGAGCTGCTCAGAAGTGGGACCAAGCTGACAGAAGTCAGTCAGTAGGAGCCAGCCTTTGAAGGTACCAGTGTGAGAGTTCTGCTGCCATGCTAGGACATGGCAAGGAGCTACGCCCTTGTCACCAAGGACTGGTCCACTTGACTATGCCTTCCCCACTAAAATCCCTCAGCAGCCATGAGCCCAAGCAAGCCTTTCTCATATTAAGCTGTTTCTGTCAAGCATTTTGGCACAGTGCTGTGTGGTCTGAAAGTAACTAGTATACTATGTGGGAAAAAAGAGAATGGGCACACAGGGTGTGAGTTTAACTAAGCATTAGATGGGTAGAGACAAAAGAATCAGGAGATCAAGGTCATCCTCAGCTACCTGGTGAGTTTGAAGCCAGCCTGAGCCACAGGAGAGTCAAAAACAAAAACAAGCAAACAACAACAAAAACCAGAGATTAGCAATAGGAAGCCTCCCTCACCCCCGCCCCCCATCTCCCACCATGTGGTTGGCTTCTCTAAGTTACACTCCAGTTAAAACTGTATGGCAGACCCAAAGAATCAGTGGCCATCTTAAAAGAGGAAGGTGACTCTAGCTGCTTCCCTGAAGGAGACAGACGATAAAAGGTCATCGAGCAGCAGACTGCAATCTATACTTGCGGCCATGAGTGCCAGTCTAAGTGTCAGTCATAAAGAAGGAAGAAGGACAAGAAGAAACACTATAAAAAAGAAGTTATTTGGTTACTGACACCATAATAGAGATGGGGGAGGTAGTCACCTTTAAGAAAAGAGAATTTAGTTAATAACAATCATCACTTCTGGTACCTTGCTTCATGTAGGTGCTATGCTCAGTACTTTAGAGTATTTAACTATCCCCTTGGCATTCCTCTATACTGGATTCATTCACTGGCTTGTTTGACAGAAGAAAACTGAGGCTTGGAAATAGTCAATTACCTGTGTCTGGGATGCCCTCTAAAAGTCTGTCTGTGAAAATCAGCCTCAGCTTGGCACTACCAAACGATGAGAACTTTAAGAAGTAAGGCCTAGGGCTGGAAAGATGACTCAGCAGTTAAGAGGTTCTGAGTTCAATTCCCAGCCACCACATGGTGGCTCACAACCATCTGTAATGGGATCTGATGCTCTCTACTGGTGTGTCTGACGTGGGCTACAGTGCACTCATATGCATAAAATAAATAAATCTTGAAGAAGAAGGAGGAAGAGGAAGAGGAGGAAGAAGAGGAGGAGGAAGAAGAAGAGGAGGA
>NW_021604598.1:12345900-12411388 GCF_004785775.1 Grammomys surdaster | reverse complement strand
AGGGTGAGGAGGAGGAGGGGGAGGAGGAGGAAGGGGGGAAGAGGAGGAAGAGGGGGAGGAGGGGGAGGAGGAGGAAGAGGAGGAGGAGGAGGAGGAGGAGGAGGAGGAGGAGGAGGAGGAGGAGGAGGAAGAGAAAAAGAATTAGAAGTGGTGGTGGTGGTGGTGGTGGTGGTGGTGGTTAGTAGTAGTGGTGGTAGTAAGGCCTAGGGGAAGGCCTTCAAGTCATCAGGGCATGTGCCTTCCGAGGGCAGCAGGATCCTGTTCTTTCACTCTTTCTGCGCCTCCCGTAGCAATATGTTATCTTGCCTCTGTGAATTATACATTGACCTCCTCAGAAACTCGCCACAGTAAGGAAAAGCTGACCACACTCTCCAAGGTTCATGAGACCAGTGATCAGCAGAACTGAAATGGAAATCCTAGTATACAGGGTTAGTTTTACAGTCCACACTCTTCATTACTGGGGGGTGTAGCCTTAAGGTTATCAGTTGGGAGGCTAGGACAGTAGACACTGATTCCACAAGGAAGAGCCATGGCAGCAGACCTACAGAACACAGGAGGGCTGCAAATAGAGTTTCTGAGACAAATATCAAGTTGTCTTTCACCTCAGAGCGAAGCATATGGCCCGAGTGGAGCTATGTTCTTTTCAACAGAAGGGCAAGTTCCTGTGAAATCTACTGGAACCACGATGCCATCCCTGGCCTTATCTCCGGCATAAGCACACTCCACTGGGAACCAAGGGGCAGAGAAAAGCATTCCACCTGAGCCACATCTGTGGGAGGCAACAAAGCCAGTGACCTTCCAGAATGCTTCTGGCCCTCTGAAATTAAGTAGAGACCTTGATCTAAGTGTTGGCTGTCAATGTATGAACATTCTCTTCCCCAGACATGCATGACACATGACTAGCTTTAAAGAGAGGACAGATCAGATAACACATTCTAACGCAGACATTCAAAGTCTGTGAAGGACGACTGCCAACTCAAATTCTACAGAGTCACTGATCTGGAGCTCAGTAGAGTGACAAGCAGTGCCATAAGGGAATCAAAAACAATTCCCAAGGCAAGGAGCAAAGGCATACATTAGCAGGAGCACTGACTGGGCAGGTCGAAACAAGTGGCAACCAAGAAGAAACTTAGAAGTCAAAGACATAACCATTCAGCCATCAAATCCACTGTTGTAATTAGCACTGACCAAACCTCCATTAACATCCCTGTCCCATCCCTGACTCCTCAGGCATCCCATCACCATCATCTGTCTACCTGTGCAACTTCAGTACGCTCCCTCCAACGTGACCACACTGGACCCTCCACACGTGATATGGCATTGCTATAACGTTCTACAGACAGATGCCTCAAAGTGACGTTTACAGTGTCACTAAGGGGTAGGAGCACATCAAAATCCACATCGTCTCACATGCTAGGAAGCAATTTCTGTCTATTACATCAAATATCATTTGCAGAAGAGTTTCATGATTGCAGCATGAATTTTATGTGCCTCCTTTAGGTTTCACAGGAGCAAACTTCTAATATTACTCTGTATGCACTGGTAGAAAAAGTTTCGAGACCGGACACTGTGGATGCTTCTGTCTAGATGGTGATCAGGATCCAAAGGAGGAAAGATTACAGACTTGTTCAAAAAATATGTGTTGTGTGTGTGTGTGTGTGTGTGTGTGTGTGTGTGTGTGTGTCGAGGGTCGGGGGTGGAGGGGGAGGTTCCAACATGAATTCAGTTGTCCCATTCTCACCCACTGGTCTTGTCGTGGTATGTGGGTCACTTAGGTTTGAATCCTGGCCTGACCAGTGGTTACAAAATGAAAGGACAGTAGTTTGTAAAATGAAAGGACAACATCAAACAGATGGTAAAGAATTACAAACTCATACCTTGGCAGAGCTTGCTCAACACAGCCCCTGGCATATAGCAAGGGACAGACACATAGTAGATTCTATCTATGGTTCCAGTCTGTCATAGCATTGCCCAGCTGTTACCAAATCCAAACTTATCAGTCTTTGCCTACTACTCACATCTGAAAGGATACTTTAATCTCTGTGAAAAAATAAGACATTTGGTTTCCCAGTTAAAGACCCATGAGAAGTCTGATCAAAATCACTGTACCTGTCATCTGCACAGGGACAGGCTCTGGTTTTCACTGCTCTGAAAACTCTGGGAAGAAATGAAGACGAAAACCAGCATAGCAGGTCCCAGTTAGCTGGTTCCCAGAAGGGGTTCAAGAACACTCATGTAACCTCCTTCATCTAGGAAGTAAATACTTGTGTATTCAGCAGTCACTCAAATTATGAGAAGGAATCTGAGAGGGAGGGAAAACAGGTCTGACCCAATGTGGAAAAACCAGTTCTAGAGAACAGGCAAGCAGAAATGTGGAGCTGCAGACTGAGAAGTCTGTCTGGTTCCCTTCTCACTCCCTGGTTCCAACAGAAGCTCCTGAGAGGCACCTTACTTGCACCACCCAGCTACTACAGCAACTTGACAATCTTAATTTCTGATCCACCTCTACATTTCAAGGAGGCATTTCAAGGAGTGGAGACGGTGGGTTGTCATTTTACCCATGGAATGTCAATCAAATATACATAAACAGCCAGGCACAGTGAACACACCTATCATCTCAGCATCACGACAAGAGCAAGGTACTTAGTGGGAACACTTAGAACCCAAGCAGTCCAAGGCAGAGACCAAGCACACAATGGCACCTAATGGGTACACTTAAAACCCTAGCAGTCCAAGGCAGAGGCCAAGAACACAATGAGCACCTAGAGGGTACACCTAGAATCCCAGAATTCACAAAGGAAAGCAGGAAGATTGGTGGTTCAAGGACAGCCAGGACTCTAAAGTGTGACTCTGCCTTGGGTATAATATGTATATATTTTTAAATTTTTATCTATATTTACACATACATACATATGTGTATATATGGTGTATATATATATGAACTTAGAGTTCACTTTCCTCCTACTTTATTATTCTGCAAGTATTTTAAAGACAAATATATTTATGTATTTCCAAAATGTGGAAATACCATGTATTATACATGTCGGGATAATTATATGTAATTCACAGACAAAAAAAAAGTCCTGTTTCAATGTTCTATTTCTTCTTCCCTTCCCAGTCCTATGGGGGTTTCTACCATTATTTTTATTTTATTCCAAATAAATTAAGCTACTTTCACACTGTAACAAACAAACAAACGAACAAATGTTTTTACTAATAGAGCCAGAACTTAGAAAGCAATGTGCTGCCCTGACTCCAGAGTCCAGGGGTTTCTCCCCACAAGCACTGTGCAGAAGTGCCTCCCTCAGAAGTTGTTCCAGCTGATGCCAGCAGCAGTCATTCACAAGAAACTCAGCTACCTGGGACCCCCTCCCTTGAAGGCACATTAAAGGCACACACACTAAAGAATGACCTCACTGGCGAGCTGGTCAGCAACTCCATGGCTCACAGCCATCTACAATGCGATCTGATGCCCTCTTCTGGCACACAGGTGTGAGGCAGAGTACTCACATACATTAAATAAAAGAAGAAATAAAGAAAGAAAGAAATCTTTTTTTTTTTTAAGGAAAGAAAAGAATGATGTCACACCAAGATACTTGTCACAAGCTACTACCCCATGTTCCTCAGATCCAGGCTACTTCCCAGAGAATCACAAACTACTATTTATACTTTGGGCTGTAAAAACCACCTCCACCCCCACCCCCACCCTACCCCCACATCTCTTCAGTGTCCTACATCTGTCTGGCGTCCCTCTCCCCATGACAAATGTCTAGCTTTTCTGGCTTCCAGCATCTGCCTCCCTTTGAAATTCACATTTTAGATGCTTCCCATGTTTATGCATTTTTAAAAACTTTGTGCAGCCTTTCTCCATTGTGTGTCTGTCTACTGTCACTTAGGAAGCATACAGAGGGCAGAGGGTTCCCCTGTACCTCTGCAAATCAACCTTTTAAATGACTCCTAGAATCCAGTGTTACTTTTAGCTCAGCATTCTTCTAAACTAGTGTTGTAGAAACAAATTCAACTCATTCATCCTGAGCAGATGTCTTCTCATAATGTTGAAATCTAATTTAATTTTTTTTTCAAATATTTAGCTTGCTCTTTCTCCTAACTATCTCAGAGATAATGAGAGAAAGGTTTTTGAAATGTCAGCCTGCTGGGAGCCCAAGGATGGATGCAGGCAGTGATTTCCACCAGTGCTCAGACAGAACATCTCAGACAAGCAACAGAACCTTGGCCAACCAGGAACTCACACCCTGTGTAAGAGTTCTGCTAAGAAGTAGACATTAAATCAAATCAAGAGCAAAGTTCCATTCACTGGAACTAAAACAAAACATGGTGAACCTTCATTAAATGCAGGTGACAACGTGACCTGGTGCTTCTTCTCGTACCAAAGATGCCACAGTCACAGAATCGCAATGTCTCCAACAAAGGGACACCACATCTCACAAGCTCTGTGAGTACAGTTAAGAGCAGCGGCAGCAGATCATTGTGCTTGCGGAAGGTCACTGTGAGACCACAACAAACGTAACATCACATGGGTCAGGAGTTGCCAGGGCCAGACACACTATCTTTCGAGCCATTCTAAACTCGCCTTCATGGGCTGCCGAATGGCTCAGTGGGTAAAGTACCTGCTCAGCGAGCATTCAGACCAAATGCAGATTTCCAGCACAGAGGAGGCAACAAGCAGAGGATACCTAGAGCAAGCTGTCAAGCTAGACTAGCCTTATCTCTGAGCTCTGGAATCAGCTGAGAGGTCCTGCCTCAGTGAGCCCACAGTGGAGAATGACTAAGAAAAGCTCCCAAAGTCACCTTGGGCTTACACACACACTCATATACATACATGTAACATGCATATACACTCTACACATACACCCTAAAAAACAATTTCACAATACAGTAGAGATGTGTCAAAAGGCAGTAGGTACCTGCTTCTAGTAAGGAGGCTTCAGCAGTTAGTGGACTAGGTGGGCCTGGATCAGCACATTGGTGAGGAGATAGAGAAGTATGAGGACCTGGCCCTAAACTGTCCTGACAAAGGTGCTATCAGGTGGCTGTACTCCAAGAGCCCTGAGAACTCTGTGGGTCTTAACAAACTTTTCAGGATACCCAGTGTGTCAAAATGGTTTCAATCAAAAGAAGGGGGTCTCACAGAACTGGTCCCCCCAAAATTTACAGACAGACAACTGAGCAAGCATGAGTCAAGTGATTCTGATGCCAAAAAGAGATGGAGGCAAGGTCCAGCTATGCTTGTTCAAAAGAGCCTCCAGACACAACCTTACTCTCGCCTTTGTCCTCGGAACAAAACACTCAAAGTTGAGACTAGCAATGGACCAAGAGTACCTACCACTCACCAGAGCATCCTGAGTATATTCTATATGTGGCAGTGGGTGGGAAGCCAGGACAGCTGGGACAAGCAGATTTTAGTGCTTCTTGGCTCAGGTAGTCCTCTGGGGGAAATCTAAGCACACACTGCAATGGCAGGGACAGTTAGCACACGGAGTGTCCACACACAAGCTATCTTCAGGTCACAATCTGTTGTCACTACCTGTCCTAATGAGGGTTTCTATTGCTGTGATGAAACACCAGAACCAAAAGCAACTTGGAGAGAAAAGGATTTATTTCAGCTTACAATTGTAGTCTATCACAAAGGGAAGCCAGGGCAGGACTCAGGGCAGGAACCTAATAGAGGCAGCTAAAAAGGAACACTGCTTACTGGCTGGCTCCCCAAGGCTTGCTGAACCTTCCTTTTAAATTTTCTTTATTTTAAATTAAAATATAATTACAGCATTTCCCCCTTCCCTGTCCTCCCTCTAATCCCTAACATGTCTCTCCTCCATTCCCTCTCAAATTCACAACCTCTTTTTAAAATTATCAGGGTTACACAGATGTAAATGGATAACTATATAAATACAGCTTATTGCATCTGCTTAGAGCTACTTGTATGTATGTGACTACAAGGCCCACTGTTTGGAACTGGATAACTTTAATTAGGGGAAGACTTCCCCAGAAAGGATAACTTCTCTGGGGAAGACTGATTCTCCTTCTCTTAATAATCCTGTGTGCCCCTAATTCTTTGTGTGCCCCAAAAACTGTCTATTGTTATTCTCATTGTTTGGGCCTTGTGTAGGCAGCCATATTGTTGAGGTATCTAGGTATAGCATTCCTGTTGTATTGAAAAGACACAATCTCACAACAGATTTCCTAATCACCTAGTTGCTTTCTTATACAACAACCCAGGACCATCTGCCTCATGGAGGAACTACCCATAGTGGGCTGGGGAACCCCACATCAGCCCCCAATAGACGTGCCTAACTCTAACCAGGGTACTATGCTCTCTTCCTACTCCCAGTTATTGTAGTTGTTTTTAAACCTGCTTTCTTTCTTTAAAAATATTATGTTATGTTATGTTATGAAAACTAGAAAGACAATCATTACAAAGCAGCTCATTTATAATCTTAATGCCTACTAAAGTTACTTTTCAACTGTTTTGAATATGGACATTAATAGCAATCATTTATTAAAAGCTATTTATAGACAACCAAGAGAATGTTACATAAATATAAACTTACTCTTTATTGCTAAAGCAGAATTATCCTAAGTACAGGATTTTATGATGTTTTTACCCACCATGTAGTAATAATTCCCACAGAGAATAATAAATACCTACTGCTGAACATTTAGGTTAGTTCTTTTTTGAGGCATTAAAATGTTGTACTGTATTATATGTATAGGTATGTACAGTTCATAATGCACACTAGCAAATGCTATTTAATATAAACACACACACACACACACACACAGGCTTGAGGCTAGAGATTGCTCAGTGGTTAAGTTCAATTCCCAGCAACCACACAGTGGCTCACAAATTGCCTGTAACTCCAGTTCCACAGGATCCAATGCCCTTCGATGCCTTCTTCTGGCCTCTGTGGACACGGGCATATATACATCGTGTATCCAAAAATGGATACACAGATATGCATGCAGGTAAAAAATTCATATACATTAAATTAAAATTTAAAAATATTTAATTAAAAGAAAGACTAGGCTGTGAGCAATACAGCAGCAGTGGAAGGCAGAAGGCCCATGAGACGCAGGAACGTGGCCCCTGCAGACAGAATGACAGAGCAAGAAGCATTAGCCATGGACTGGAACACTCACCTTCAGTTAAGTTAGCAAGCAGTTAACCTCAATTGGAAATTCTTTCCAAAAGCAAAACCTTCCCAAAGTACTTGGTGTTTGGGAAACTATTAAAGAAATATTAAGAAGTCAACCTGACTTGAGTGGAAACTTTTAACTCAGCACTGCCAGGCACCCAGCAAATGCTATGCACACTTTCCTAGTAAAACCAACCCAGGAGGCACTTGCCTCTCCAAATGTCCCCTCTCCCATTATTATGAACCATCCACCCATCCTCCTATCCACCTACAAACTGCAATAACAGCTTTAAAGCGGTAGTGTGGAACTGGAACAGAGGCAAGCTGATCAGAACACAGAGAGCCTAAAGACAGGTGAGTGGGAGAAAGAGTTCGTGGTGTAGATCAGAATTAGCATCACCGCCCCCTAGACTACTTTATAAATGGGACTGAAAAAAATTAACCTTGCTACTTTAAAAAAAAAAGTAGAAACATGCCTCTTTTTTTTTTTTTTTTTTTTTTAAAGATTTATTTATTTATTATATATGAATACACTGTAGCTGTCTTCGGACACACCAGAAGAGGGCATCAGATCTCATTACAGATGGTTGTGAGCCACCATGTGGTTGCTGGGATTTGAACTCAGGACCTCTGGAAGTGCAGTCAGTGCTCTTAACCACTGAGCCATCTCTCCAGCCCTTTTTTTTTTTTTTTTTTTTTTTTAAAGAAAAAAAAATTTCTAATCAAGATATAAGGAGGGGGAAATGGATGGATGCCAAAATGACAAATTCTGTTCAGAACAGTATGATGAAGAAGAAAGTTTAATGTAAAATGAGACTTTTTTAATGCTAGGGACCAAGCTCCAGGGAAAAAGATACTGGAAGCATCGAAAAAAATCAAAAGAGAGAGTGACATCTATAAATTAGGATAGAAAGGCAGGAAAGGGTCAGGGAGCCCTAGTAGAAAAATCAGTGAAGATGAATACATGGCCAAATCAAGAAGACATGATAAAAGGGAACCCCACATAGTTAACAAGCACAGCATAGGACACATGGCTGTGTTCACAACCAGAAAAACTACAAATTAGGGTGCAGGCATGTCTGTGTCTGGGTGGCTCCACCTGCTGCATTAGATTGGAAAAAAAATTATGAAGTCAGAAAATGTGAAGCTCCAGAGAGAAAGTGGAAGCAGCAGCTGGTGACAGAGTGAGCCAGAACAGCCAGCCCAGGTCTGAGCCAGCAGTGCTTCCAAACAAGGCGTTCACACCAGTCAGGGTCAGCGGGGACAGAGCTGCACAGGCACAGGGACGGGTAAGCGAGGAAGAGAAACAGACCTCAAACGCTCTCCATGAACAGTGATGACAATGTACATGAACTGTGCATTACCTGAGCGCCAACAGTATACAGAGAAGGGAGAGGAAGCAAAGAGGATGCCCAAGCCATATCCTCCATGTAAACAAGAGGGACTGATTCCCCAACTACCAGTCACTGTGCCCATGCTGTGGCTCCCAGTATCAAAGGTGACATCCTTGATCTCAGAGTTTACAAAACTCTGAGATCAAAAGTGAGAGTATGGTAGCCACCACAGAGGAAATAAAAACAAGGACTGTAATCATCATAAAGAAAGAGATGCTACTTTGCAGAAGATCCCCAAAGAGATGGGGGTGTTCAGATCTGCGGTAAGAAATTAATCAAGGTCATGAAGTGCAGTCCCACGTTACTACAGGTCAGCAGTGACCATGAGGTGACTGCCAGGAACTTCCTGTAATTTTACTCATGAACAACTTTAAAACCCTGGTCCAGCTTGGTGGCACATGCCTGTAATCCCAGCATTTGGGAAACTGAAACATGTAGGTGGAGTGTGCCAGGCTAGCCTCAAAAACAGGGAGAGTGTCAGCGACAGAGTCTAATCATTAACATGCTGATTAAGCAAGCCTGAGGGCCTCAGTGGCAGCACTCCTGACAAACAGCCAGTGTGGTTGTCCCACACTTAGAATCCCAGAACAGGGGAGGTGGAGACAGGTGGAGATCAGGCTGGCTGCCCACCTACTTGGCAAGCTCCATGTCAGTGAGAGAGCACTCAAAACGCAAGGTGAATGACTCCAGAGAAACCGCACCCCAAGTTGTCCTCTGAACACATATACACTCAAATGAACAGTCACATTTACACATGAACACCAACATACATACTCGTACATACATATACACAAAACATAAAGAGACCATCCCTTTAAAAATAAAAATAAAAACAAAAACAAAAACCAAACCTGGTGTATTAAGGCCGGACCACAAGACTAACTCTGAGTCCAACATACTCTAACAAATGAATTCAACATTGGAGAGAGGCACCTTCAGTATGAATAGTTTACATTCCTAAAAATTGCTCCTGTAGTCAAGAAACAGTAACTGAGTTCACATATTATTCCACAATGTAGGGAAATGAGGATAAATGTAAAATTCCCTGTCTTTAAGGATCTTCCTTCAATTTATAAGACTTGGGAGTCTCACTGTTCCATACTCTAACAGCTTTCTGTGACTAAAAGCCAACCCTTATCGCATGCTCATCACCTGCTAAGCACAGTTCTAGGAGCATGAAGGTTCACTTAATACCAACATTAAGATACTAGTATTCACACTTCTGAGGTAAAAGCCTGAGGACATGGCAGGGCACTGCAGTCACGAAAAAGACCTACAGAGGATTAAGGCAATCAGTGCTCCAACATGTACAGGGAAGGGGCTGGCAAGGACCCACTCCCGGCTGAAAGCTTAGGGACGAGGGGAGAACCTCATACCCATACACATGTAGGCAGCACTACCCGGAGTCGGGTAGGAAAGCTTAGGAACGAGGAAGAGGAAACAGAAATGAAGCTGGGGATCCAAATGGAATTAGAAGAGCAAAATGGGACGCAGCAGGTCTAAATGCACTGTATTCATGCATGACATTACCAGAGGGGTTGTGTGTGTGTATTTGTGTGTGGTGTGTGTATGGTATGTGTATTTGTGTGTGTGTATATATATGTGTGTGTGTCTGTGGTATGTATGAATGTATGTGTGTGTGTGAGATGTGTATATTTACATGTATATTTGTGTTCATGTTATATGTGAGTGTGTGGTGTATTTGTGTGTATGTGTGTGTAATGTGTATCTAGGTGAGTGTATGTGGTTGTGTGTATTTGTGTGTAGTGTTTGTGTGTGATATGTGTATTTGTGTGTATATACAAGTCTGTGTGTGTGGCGTATGTGTATGTGTGTAAATATGTGTGTGAGTGTGCGTGGGTGTGATGTGTGTATTTATGTATATATTTGTGTGTGGGGTGTGTGTGTTAACTGGCCTAGGAAATGGCAAGGCTAAGATTCAAATCAGCATCTTTCAAACTCCAAAGGCTGTATCAACAATAATACTTGCATCCCCTCTGAGATCCATTCAATGGTTTTCAACATGTCGGCAACACATTACCTTGAACTTACCAGAACTTCAAGAAACTCTGGGCCAGGGTAGCAGGCCACATTTTCACAACACCGACAGATGACTTCCGGGTTAGAAAATCACTAGCCTACTTTGCACAAAGGGTGAAACAATCACCATTTTGAAAAACTCTAGATAGAGGGTTTTGTCCTAGTGCAAATGAAATAGTGCATTTTTCAAAATAATGTCAATTTATTTCCTCGCTACCCACAGGGCCCAAATTTTCATCAGCTTCTCTCCAAAACCAAAAGCCTAATCTTTATTCTGACTGTGCCACACTAGGGAAAAAACGAACAAGTCACAGGGCCCATGAGCAGGTCAGTGGGTAGGGGCATTTGCTACCACGCCTGAGGACCTGAGCTGGATCCTTGGAACCCACATGGAGAAGCAGCTCCACTTCTCCTTTGACCTCTACCCCTCACTGTGGCAAGTGTGTGCAAGCCAGTGCAAGTGTTATGGGTGAATACATAATGTAATTTAAAATTTTTTAGCACAACTCATGTCTGAAAAAAAAAAGTCAAGTACAGTTGACCTCTGCACCCAGTATGTTTCCCCATCCAAGGATTCAACCAACTGTAGATGGGGGAAGCTAAGGGTAGGTAGACTGTCTTAGTTGTCATCATTCCCTAAAGAATATAGTCTAACAGCTACTCGGGTGCCATTTACACTGTATGAGGAACATACCTGGTTGCCCTTGCCATCCTATCTAAGATAAGAACTGCTTTATCCAAAGGACAGTGGTTTACTCATCCCTTTTCTGCAACAACTAATAAAAGGCAATACAATCAACAGCAAGCCCAGCTAACAGCTCCAGTCACCAGAGAGAGGAAAATGCCTACTCATCTCTCCTTATAAAGCAAAGTGTAGAAAAAGGTATTAAGTGACTGCATAAGGAAAAACACTTTCACAAACCTGGAGGGAAACCTTACCTAAGTCTCTATTCACAGTGAGTGGCACACAGTCTTACCACAAGCACTTTGCCACATCTTTTAAAGAACAAACCTAAGAAAAGAAAAAGTCAAGATCCCCACAAATAGCTTAGCCCTATGTTTATATAAACCCTCAGCAAATCACAGCCATTTGTTGAAAGTTCAAGCTTACACAAACACAGAGCAAGAAGTCTTCACTCTGGTCTGGGTTCCTGACCATGAGAAGGACCAGGAAGCCCACTATAGTGGTTATTTATCAAAGTGCTCAAATTTCGATCACTTTAGATTAAACCATCCTGCCCTTCCAAATAAGCTTACTAATAAAACTCACTGAAGTCATTCACTGCCACGTAAAGAACAGCTACCCTTCTACACATGCCTCCTTCTACACACGCCTCCTTCTACACATGCCTCCTCATCACTGAAATGTTTATAGAGTAAAAGGAATTATAAAATTAAAATTAAAAAAAGCTGTCAGTAGTGGCACCTGGTACACCACCCAGTGGAACTTGTGTATTATCCTAAACAATTTTGGAGAAACCTGCAAAATCTATAAACACACAGGATGGAGAGAGGTTTGGTAGAAACAGGCAAATCTATCTCCATTTCCCATATTCAGGAGAGCTGGGCACAAGGAAGGGCTTCAGGCTTTAAGAATAATAGATGCAAAATTTTTTATTACAGAAACTTTTGTTTCAAATTTTCAGTTGACAGTGTTAAGCATAAGCACCAAAGCAGAAGATCGAGCCTGACCCAGCAGCCCACATCTGTAATTGCAGCACTCAGGAGACAGAGGCAGGAGGATCACTTCAAGTTCAAGGCCAGTCTGGGCTACATAAAGACCCTGTTTCAAAAGGGTTTAGGGTAGAAAGGAAGGGAAGGGACAGACAGACAGATGGGATCCGGAGCTTAACTTGTGTAAGGTTATCTTGTATGCTTTACAAGTAGGATACATCAAAATGTAGTCTACCTGAAACATACCACGGTGCATTACATAAAACACAGAAAGGATTACTTCATAATAAGACCATAAGAAATATCATGAGACATGTCAATGTTCTTAATTTCTTTAACAAAACTCAACAGCCAGCTAGAATTCCCCAATCTGACATCAGCCCATACTGACCCTTTAAATTCTTTTGCTTGAGTCATTCTAATTTAAAAAAAAAAAAAAGATTAGTACATTTTCAACTCTTCAATAATTGTAAAAACTTCCCCAAAAGTCATCTTATAACCGATATTTCAGTTATATTCCAGACCAATTCCCAAAACTCCTGAAAGGCACAGCTGAGTTAGGTGTGCAAGCAGAAAGCTCTAGAGTTTTGCAAAGGCACATGCCCAAATATTTCAGTAGTGTCTCATGAAGCACAATCAATTCCACTTGTTTTCTTTTGCCTGTGTGGGAAACTACCTTTCTAGGAACTTTCAAACTGTCTTAGTAGCAGCTTGGAAAGCCTAAGAGACAGTATTTCTTGAAAATAACCATTTCTGATCCCGTACAGTGCTTAATAATTAGAGCCTAAACCAGATTCCCTGCTATAGTTTCCTTCGTCGCAATATCTGAAAGTTCTTGTGATTGTAAAATGGGCAAGCTCTGCACATCTTTCCCGGGAAGAGTAACTGGCAAACACACCTAAGTGTAACCTGTGTGCACCTAGTCAAGGACACAGTACTTCAAAAGACATCACTGCAAAACAGATGCTAACCCTCTTCACCTGTGGACATATGGCAGACTGGGCAGGTTAAAGAAAAGCTAGCAGCCATTCGAGGTATTGCTTCCTAAGAACATCCAATCACGTGATAAATTGCCCAGGATTTGCCTGCCAAGTATTCAAGTATTACTACAGGAGCAGCAGGTGCAGTCCTGAAGCCTAAAATCCAGACTGTTTTTTATAAAGCCTTTTCTGTTTTAATGTTGTTGGTTGGAGAAGAAAAAGAAAAGAAAGAAAAGAAGAGCGAGACAGACATACAGACAGACAGAGACTGAGACAGAGAGATACTGGGGAAGAAGCAGAGACAGAGAGACGACAGAGGGGGGAGTCTACTCCTACCCGTGGTCCACCCCCACAGTGTTCTCAAACCTGCATGGGCATCGTCTGAACATTCCACCCCTATCCTTTCACCCTTTCCTCCCTACTTCAGCCCAGACAAAGGTGAGTCACCAGTCACTGCGCTCGGTCCACTTGTCACTTAGGTAAATGTCCCCAAACAAATTCCTAACAGGCTACTACTGTAAGTAAAAGAGCAAATAACATTACAGTGAACCCCGTGAACTCCGCACTGCCTAGAGTCTAATAAACCTGAATTAAACAGTGTTCAAGTAAAGACGTTTACCGGGCCAAGAGGGTTGAAAAAAAGGCTTTTCACTACTTAGCACGCCCTTGTCCCACAGTCCCCGATCCCGCAGGTCTTCCCGCCTAGGCTCTGTCGCCGCGTCCCAGAGAGCCCCAGGGTCCCAGGGTCCGCCCGTGCCCGCACTCCCTCCTCTGCCGGCGTCAGTGCAAGGTGCTACGGAGAGGCGCCTGGAGGCCGGCAGGGGCTCCAGGGAGCGCGGCCGCAGGAGCCGAAACCACGAGAGGAGCCGCAGTCCCCGGACCTCCTACCTACTCGGCAGCCGCAGTCCACGCGCAGCTTAGCTCCGCAGCTCAGGATCACAACTAAGGACAATCGGGCGGCAGATCGGACCCGCTGCCGCAGAGCAGGATGAACTAGCCCGTTGCACCCGCCACATCTCCTGCCTCGGCCCCGCCCCCAGGGACGGGGCCTCGGGGCGGGGTTTCGAAGCTCGGGGGCGGGCTCTAGCTAGGAGGGGCTTTGGCGGGGCGGGGCCTGTGGGCCTATGGGCCAAGAGCAACACGCCGTGTCAGTCAAGGAGTCGGCTGATGGATTGCCTAAGGAAAGGTCGTCTCAGAGCTCTTTCATTGGTTGACAAGGGCAAACATAGCTTAGCCCTTATTGGTGGCGGCACTGTAGCTCCTCCTCTTCATCCCCGCCCCGACCTGCGGCTGTGTTTGCCCTTGGCTGCCCGGGCCCAGGTAGCTGTAGGATGAGGTGCAGTAAGGAGCTAGCAACCTCAGAAGAAAGCTCCAAATCCTGGGTTCCCTGCGCAAAATATGAGCTCTACCGAGCCCCTACTATCTTATGGTTTTTGTAAGACCTTTTGTTGAATAACATCCCATCTTCAACTTCAATATTAATTTAGTGAGGCTGCTGGGATATATTTTAAATTCTACATAAAATTCAGAAAGATGTTGTCAGAAAAAAAAGCTATGCGATATTTTCACCTTTGGAGAGACTGGAAGTGAATTCCTTACTGCTTGTCTGTGTTCCTACAGAGAAGGCATTACTTTCAAAATTTTTAATAAACATTGTTTTAAGAAAAATAGAGGGCTGGAGAGATGGCTCAGTGGTTAAGAGCACTGACTGCAATTCCAGAGGTCCTGAGTTCAAATCCCAGCAACCACATGGTGGCTCACAACCATCTGTAATGAGATCTGATGCCCTCTTCTGGTGTGTCTGAAGACAGCTACAGTGTATTCATATATAATAAATAAATAAAATCTTTAAAAAAAAAAAGAAAAAAAAAAAGAAAAATAGAAAAATGAATAAGGGGAAAAAACTTGGGAGATATGCAAGGGACTTGATGTTCTATGATAGAGGAAAGTACAATAATTACATCCTTCATTATCTTGAAAAAAGAGCACAGGATAACTGAGATGTGTCTATCCTTCCAGAATATGTATGTAACATGTAAAATAATATGTAGGTAGAATTATTATAGCAGGATTTCCTGATACAAAGAATTTTGTACTAAATAAATAAATCTTTGGCCAGAAAAAAAAAAAAAACATGAAAAGAAATTCAGGTGATACAGTGGAAAGCTCATGTGGAGGAAATTAAAAGAAGAGAATGAGTTTCTCTTCTGTGATGTGATGGAATATAAACATTGAACATTAAAAGTTAAAGGAGACATAGGAGTTAAGGATCCTGCGCTTAATCCAAATAATGGGGATGCTAGCACATTTCCAGCCAGCCCAAATGTCTGGCACCTTGGCCAGTTAAGGTATGAAGCAAATTCGAATTTGCTACAGCTGCCAGGACAATCTCACAAATTCTGAACAAGCCATTTCCAACAACCCCACGAACTATGTAATAGTGAACAAGACAGCTCTCTGCAAAACTCTACTTTACTTGGCTTCCAGACATCCACTACCATCGCATGAGAGCATCGTGATGCCACTGCACACTGACGGGACAGATGACAGAGGGAGGCTGCCGTTGTTTCTTCAGCAGAAATCCTGGAGGAAGAGATCTAACCCAGCACCACAGTCTCATAACTTTTCTGATGGCCCTTAAGTAATAAAAAAGTCTTTTAGTTACTTTAGCTTAGTTCCCTGGTAGTGTGTCTGCCTAGCTGTGTAGGGTCCCTGGTTTGATCCCAAGCATTGCAAAACAAAACAAACAAAACCCACACTTCCCAGCTAGGCAGCTCTGTACTCCCATAAGGGAAAGGAAATCTGACTCTGCATCCCCAGGATAAGGAGGAGGAGGAGAATCCAGAGCTGGGACATTCATTCCCATCTGCTGTTGCCAAGAGGTCAATCTTTGAATTGACTAAGGATTGACAGAAGCTTGTGTTTCCCTTCTCTGCCGTTTTCAGTCATTCTTACAGACCTGTACTTGTGCAAGTGACTGTGCCTCTCAGGAGCTGGTCTCTAGTTGTCACCTCTCCCTTTGTTTCCTGCAGCACACTTTGTGTGGATTGGTCCCCAAAAAGTAACTCATGCATGCATACCTTCCTCGCATTCACGGAAGAACAGCTCAGCCCTCTACAAACCCATTTCTCCATTCTTTCTACTCCACTCTATGCCAATGCCTGAGCTTCTCAACTTTAGATGGATCGGGTCAAGCTCAGATGCTCTAAAACAACTAGGAGCTGCCTTTGCCGTCATATCAAAATCCCTCCAGTGAGATGGGGACAACACTGTAGAAGTTACAAGATTATAGCTTTGCTTCTTTGGAGTTAGTTTCTTCACTGAAAAATTCTTCACTTCCTCTACTCCACCTCCTAGGGTCTTCTTTTGAGTGAAGAATTTTTAAGAGTCACTGTGACAGTGAGGGATGGAAGATGGGGGGGTAAAGGAGTGAGGAATGGGGATCAGGGGACTGGGGACAGGGAAAGGGGCTTTGAGGTTTCAGAAACTCGAGCTAGGCCTAGTTTTTCTCTTCCTGTTGCCTGCTGTGATCCAGATGTAGAACTCTCAGCTTCTGCAGCATTATGTATGCTTACACGATACCATGCTTCAGGCTATGACAATAATGGACTAAACCTCTGAACGATGAACAAGCCCCAATTAAATATTCTCCTTTTTAAGAGCTGCCATGGTCATGGTGTCTCTTCACAGCAATAGAACATTAACTAAGATGGACCCCAAGTGACTAAAGTTCCTTTTCAGGTTTGTTTCTTACTCAGGCAACTTCAGAATTTCATAACTATTTTCTCTTACTGCTTCAGTCAAAACTATGTATAGCTTGTTATACTAATATGAGTCTCTAAAAACCATTTCAGTGCATTAACACCAAGAACACGGGCTTTAAAAAATGTTCCCATAAGCCACACTCAAGTATAGGTCTATTTGAGTATGAGAACAACAGAACACTCACTCTTGCCTGTCAGTCTCCTGACTGAGGGAAGCAGCTTTGGTCTGTAGCCTGAGCATAGGCAATCAGACCTATATTCTATTCAGAGATTCAAGGGCACAGCTCTCCACATTTTGTCTTTTTTTTTTTTCTTTTTATACAATGACTTATATAGAAGTCCAGGCTGATTTCAAACTCATTCTGCAGCTAAGCACTATAGCTTGAACTCCTGATCCTGACCCTCCTGACTCTACTCCTGAACTCTGGAATTACAGGTCTATATATAGCACCACACTTGGGCATTTCTGTTTTGGCTTGAGTTTTCATTTGGGTTGAGTGTCCTTTTTTTGGGGGGGAGGGGAAGAGGGTACTTTGAGACAGCCTCTCAATACATAGCCTATGCTGGTCTTGAACTGGCCTCAATCAATCTTCCTGCCTTACTGTCTAGAGTACTGGGATTATAAAAGGGTCCAACAATGCTCAGCCACATTGGTCTTAACATTACAGTTACCAAGAAAATGTGTGTTCCTTAAACCAAATTATTACTGCATGTGAGTAAGCTGCTGCTCACAACTTGTGTTGCACACCTAGCTCTGTGCTCTCCAGTTAGCACACTGACATAGGCAGAAGACACATGTTTACCCAAGTGTAACCTGGTGAGGCAACTAGCTCATTAGGGCTCCCCATAGGAGCACAGGTGACCCAAAGGCAGCTGCATCATCATAAAGCCCACCGTACCACACAAGCTGCAGCCCTAAAGCCCACCCCAGCTCACAAGCTGCGTCCCTAGAGTCTCTCTCCAGTTGGGAATAGGTACACCTAAAAGAATCTCCTCCGGCACTTGTTAATGCTTATATGAGCGTAGTGGGGCTGGCTTGTGAGTCTTATAACTTTCTGAGCTTTCTGTGCCTTCCAAACTTCTTTTACTTCCTGAGTCTCATGCCCCACTCTTAAGAGGGAACTTTTAAATTCAGAAGAAATAGCTAGGCACCATGATCTGCTTTGAATCTATCACAAAATTTTCTCCCTCATTTTTATTAGATTTTAGTGTGCACACACACACGCACACAACACAAGAGTGCACATAAGTGCAAGTCAGAAAAGAACTTGTTACCACTAAGCCATATTGCAGATGCCGCCTCTCAAATTTTATCTATGTTCTACTACTTGCCTAATAGGTACATGACTCCCCCCCTCTCTGCTTGGTGAGGTCCCCTGGAGGTCCCTCATAACACACTTCCTTGCTACACTTTCATAAACCTGACTACATTAGCTTGACCTAGTAGGATTTGGCTGTTGGGAACTGTCCTTAAGAATTTGTTCTTGAAACCAGGCATGGCAGCACGGGGCTTTAATAATAGCAATTGGGAGACAGAGGCAGGAAGATGGCAAATCTAAGGCCATCTTGGGCACATAGCCAGACCCTGTTTTTAAAACAAAAGGAAACAGAACCAACAAACAAAATGGAAAGATTTGTGCTGCTTATAGCACAGGACTAAGAGACAGCAGTGTAAATTTTCATCAGGCCCTGGAATTCATGAGCCTCTTCTCTATTTGGCAACCCTCCCGAATGTCTCTCTTGAATATTTTGCAATCTGCTGCTTTAGTTAAGATAGCTGTGTTTGAACTCTCACCTAGTGCCTCTGAGGAGGTGGGGTTAAGCAAGACACCTGGGTACCTGGAATATTTGAAGTTGGATCACTACTGCTATGTGGATACATTTATGCAAACTCATGTATTGGCTTCGGCGTAGAAAGTGACCATATGAGTCCTGTCAAATGGTCAAGAATTTTCAGTCTGATAAAAAAGGAATGTTGCTAATTGCTTCAGTCCTAGAATGCTCACTTATGGCACCTCAGTTGGTAGTTTATTCTCTGACTGTTCAAAAAAAAAAAACATGCCCTGTAATATATGTTAATCTGCCATGGTATGGACAGCCCCTCTAAAACTTCTCTTGACAGTTCCTTGTCATTAGGGCCATCCTGGAAGGGAGGATGTTTAAGAGGTAACTAGGTCATGAGGTCATCACTGAATCAGTCAAGCCATTACTACAGGACTCAGTTAGTTGTAAAAAGCCAGTTCAGTTTGCCTGGCTTCTCCCTCCAGCACTTCGGGGGCTTCTCACTGTGTGAAGCAATCTTCCATGATAAAGAACAGCAAAGAAGCACTCTTAGGTACAGATGAGGTCTGGCTATGTAACCTATGCTAAATGGAACTTGGTTTAGGCATGTCCTTGGCTGCCAGTGCCTCAATATTGAACTTCCTAGACTCCTGTGAGGAATAAGATTCTTTTCTTTACCATCTCATAGCAACAAAATTGGACTAAGGCAGCCTCTGATTGAAATATCGGCATATATGTATGTAAGTGAATAGGTGTACATAGATGTATGTGTGAGAGCACATACTTATCACATATATACACGTATGGATAACACACTTAGATTCTCATAGTAAACCGATTAAACCTCCAACACACTAGAAATCACAATTCTGATATGGTTTAGAATGGTTTTTAAAACATTCATCATGTATAGAAGTTGGAATCAGACACACAGTACTGTTTTGTGGTGAGGTTCGGTAGAGTGGAGAGGGGTGGAGTACATATGTGTATATACTTGTTCATATGTGTATGCATGCATGTGTGGAACCCAGAGACTGACCACAGACGTGTCCTGCTACCTAGCTTTCTGCAGTGCCAGTCCCAGCTCAGGTCCCCATGCTCGCTGGACAACCACATTGCAGACTAAGGCATTGCCTTGGTCCCTAGAAAACAAGCTTTAGACTCATTTATTTTTAAAAAAAACAAACCAACAAACAAACACTAAATTGAACAATAGGTTCTTGTAGCTCAGGTCTCTAATCTCAGCATGTTGAGAGAGTGAGGATTGGAAGTTTAAGGCCTGCCTGGATTAACTTTATAAACAGGAGACTGGCTGACCAAAACTCTGTCTCAAAGTGTACCAGCAACAGCATAATTGCATTAGCATGCTGAAGTCCTTGGATTTCATCCTGATATCCACCACCCCAGATTAAATCCTGGTACAGTTGAGAGTACTTTTACATGTTGTCAAAAACCACCATTCTCACGTGCTAGCCATTCTCATGGTGTAAAACCAAACGCAGAGTATAGAGCATTGGCCTGTATCATAGGAGTCAGTATTTTGCATTCTGAAAGATTTGGCATCGGTGGAACGGTATGTGGCTTACATGTTAAGTAGTGAGGAGCTTGTGCTTAATTAAGTGGGGTTGCCTCTGTGCTCTTGTCCTGGAGATCCCAGTGGAGCACCACAGGCAAAGTTACTCCCTAGCTACTCAGGTTTCCTCAGAAACAACTCCGACTACACCATCCTTAATTAATTTATACTGACCTAGAAATAAGAAGCTTTCAGTTGACTCTCTACTTAAAAGCTAAGCACCTCCTTAGTCCACACAGGGAACAGGGCACTCGGGTACTCTAAGCAAAATAGCCATAGAACCACAAGACAGAGAAGGGGAGGGGGAACTTCTGATAATTATGAGTTTAAGTTCAAAAATATTTAAGATGATACCATGTACCCAAAAAGATAATACTGATCTATTCAACAGAGAATGTAAAACATGCATAATGCCTCTAAAAATTTGACTGCAGAAGCTAGGTCTGGAGGTGCATACCTGTAATCTAAATACCTGGGAGGTCCAGCAGGTGTGTTGTGAACATACAAAAATGCCATAACAAAACACATTGATTTGACCATATACGTGCTAATAAAGCAAGTGGGAAAAGGAAATACATAAAATAACAGCTTCATTAGAACAAAAGCAAATGAGAAACATAGCAAGTTTGAGTCTGGAGCAACCATTCCAGTTTGACATTAAAGCCAATGGCGTGATCTTGGAATCCCAGTATACGCTGAGGCTGGCTCCTTATTGATAATATGTGTAGAGATTCATCTACCAGCCAGCCACCCATTGGAAGTTATGCTGAACAAGCACAAAATATGTGAAAATATCAACTGATTTGCCACCATTTCAAACTCAGGTTTTTTGGTTGTTTTGTTTTTTTTTTTTCCATTCCATGGAAAAGTCCAAGCCACTAACTCTTGCTTTTAAGCAAAAGTAGGTTTGAGAAAATGGCCTACTTTCCTGCTTGGTAGCACTTGGCAGAACCAGGTGTGACCCCTCAAAGCTGCTGTTTGCTTTGCAGTCTGCCTCATAATATGCCTGGCTTGATGCCATCATCCGCCTTACCCCACCCTCACCATCGAGGTACTCGGGTTTCACCTGCAGATTGGATCGGCTCTATTTTGTCTGAGACAGGGTCATGGTATGTACTGAACTAGATGATCTTGAAGAACTTGTTGGAAATTGTAGGAATTACTTTAAATTAATATATGATATACATTTATGTTCACTGACTTACACCAATTTGAAATATGTATTTTTAATAGAAAAGAGTCAAGTCTTTCATGTAAGAGCATTCCATTGTAATACATTAAAATCTTCTACCCTTAAGGAGCTAGATGGCTTAAGTATGGCCAGCACATAGTGACCCACTTCCAAGAGTGAGTATGGAAAAATGAGAAGCAGAGAGGAAATCACCATGGACAAACCTGACTGACACTACCTCAGGCTTAAAAGGCCTGTGGTCAACATGTGGAGTCTTCCTCCTCAAAACCATGACCTCAATCTCAACATGAAACAACTATAACCCAGGTCCCGCCTACAAGGTAATAGCATTCCCACAAAGTACCGAGTTCATCAAACAACAGGGAATTCTGAGACAATGGTAGCCAAGGGAGATGTGTAACAAGAAAATACACTCTTGTGAATAAGAATCGAGAACAGGGAAAGGACATCACATAATCTGAGGAAATCTGAGAGGCATATCGCTTTAATGACAGTGTGCCATACTGATTCATGGATTATAGCAAATGTACTATAGAAATGTAAGATACTTAAAGCATAGAGTAGGTACAGGGAAACCTGCTACTTGTCAGGTATTGTCCTGTAAATCTTTCTGGAAATCTGAAAGTGTTTTAAGAAACAGATGACTTTTAAAAGAAAATTTGTATTAATGTGTCTATACATCTAAAGACAGAATGCTGAAGTAATCTGAAGTCTGAAGACCAGCTCAGACAGTCAGGTCCCCATTCCCCTTCAGTGCTCAACCTGAATCACTGGGCTCCATCTTTGCTCAGGCTTCAACTTTTCAAGTCCACATTTCAATTTCCTCAAAAGGAAAAGGCCTGGTGGTTTCATCATGGGAGGGAGTTTCTCTGGTCGAATATCCACACCTATGTTTGAGTAACCCTTTCCACGGGGAAGAGCAGTGGGTCCAAACAGCCCCCTGGCATCTGAAACGCTGTGAACAGAAGAAAGGACTGTGGGTGTGGTGGACAGCCTGTGACACCTCCACCACCAGAGGGACTGAGGTGGGATGAGGATGATCGTGAGTTCATAGAGAGACTAGATCTCAAACTCAAACCAACCAAACAACAACAGAAATTAAAAAGAAGGCTTGATTGCCTGCTTCCTCAAACACAAAGCTGAATGTCTAAAACCAAAGTGCATCTCGGTCATTATCACCTAATAGAAAAACCTCAGAACTGACTGGGAAGCTTTAGACATTGTGAATGAAAACTCCCATACACTGTTTTCTCTAAAGATGAGTTAGCTCCCATATAATCTCACCAACTTTCTAGACTTTTAATCAGTGTGCATTGTATTTAAACAACAACAAAAACAAATAAACAATCAAAAAGCTGTGTTAAACTGGAAAGTCTGAAATACTCACTGCCGTGGAGACCAGGGCAGGTCTGGCTTGCTCATGCAGGGAGCTGAGCCAGATACCTACCAAAGAGGAGACAGCAGGGAGGGTTGATGCTTTAAAGCTACTATCTTCCACTGACCTCTTCAACCTGGGAAGTCAGTGCTTAAGCATAAACTAGGAAAGGCCCTTCCTCAAGATAGCATCTCTATCGATGGAGAATGCTACCAGAAATGGCTTTGATTAGAATGACACTTCACTACATCTTTAAGGAATGAATGAAGTGAAAATACACATTTCAAAATAAATACAAAGGGGTGGATGGTGCTCTGAAGCTAACTGGGCCCTGAGCAGTGCAGAAGCTGCTGGCTATTGCCTGTAGCTACAGGCATCAGGCTCTGAGGCACAGGTTTGGCAATCGAGCGCTTCACACCTGTATGTAATTCTCCCAACACAGGGAACCTTCCAACACTCATGGGTAACTGATGGTTTGTTTATCTTGGAATAAATAGTCTCCAACTCTTGGGCCAACCCTATACTTGCAGTTTCCTCAATCAGAACAAAGAGAATAGTAACATCCATTGCACAGAAAAGCAGGAAGCAGAGAACCTGACAGATGAAGACTCCTCCATGGCTGCTTAGCTGGTTTTCCTTCCTTGCTTATAGGATAGAATCCTGGGACTCTCAGGCAAGAGTCAGGATTCTCTGCCAAGGAAGAAGGCTGTGGAAATACTTTTACATGCACAGCCTTCCTTGTCTTTCTATATGTAAGCAGTTGGAAAGGTTCTTACTTGTCTAGCCTTAGTAAGGCAAATCCAAATATCATACAGCCTCTGTCCACTTCTATCTACCAACGAGCCAATTTCTAAATGTGCCTTCTATCATCTCCCTACATTGAGATTTGGTATCTGTTTTAGTTTGCTTTTTTTGTTGGTGTGCTAAACATAATGACCAAAAACAACTTGGGGAGGAAAGGGTTTATATCAGTTTACACACCCAGATTGGAATCCAGCAGTGAGGAAAGCTGGAGGGGGATACAGGGGAAAAGAGAAAAGATGCTTTCTCAGAGAGCTTTCTTATATGGCACAGGCTTACCTGCCTAAGGATCATGCCGCCTACAACTGGGCAATAGGCTGGGCCCTCCCACATCAATTATCAATCAACACAATTTATCACACACATGGCCACAGGCCAATCTGATTCTGCAACCCCTGAAATAAGGCGTTCTCAAATGACTCTAGGCTGTGTCAAGTTCACAAGTGAAGCTAACTAGGACCATATCCTAAGTTAGCTATGTTATAGGCCATACTGACTACCATGAATAAATTCAAATTCATGTGTGTGTACATGTATAGTCTTCAAATTCTTTAGATTTTTAACTTTAAAATATAGGACGCATATACAGTCTTGCTATATAGTCCAGGCTGGCCCAGAAGTCATGTCTTTCTGCTTCAACATATGTGTGGTATGTGGTGTGTTGTTTGAGACATGGTTTTATATTCTGAAGTCCAGGCAGACCTCAAACTTATAAGATCAGAAGAGATATTGAAGTACTGAAAATAGAAAACACCTGTCAAGGCTTGAAACTGAAAGGCACCCCTCCCCCAGCCACATACACACCACAAGCTCTTGCTTTGACCACTCAGCCCCTTTTCCATAGCTCCTGACACATTGTGAAGGCTATGGTGCCTTCAGGAGGTAGGATCTGGCTGGTGGCGGAAGGTGCCTTTGGAAGTTCCACCTCTGACTCTGACTTGCTCTTACTGCTTCCTAGTCTCCCGTGGAAACAAGCAGCTGCTACCACAAGCTTGCACCACCACTGTGGACTGAGCCATTCTGCCACAACTTCCATGCTAGGGAAGACTGAAACCCTGAGGCAAAATGAACTGGTCCTCTCTTAAGTGACTCAGGCATCCAATCACTGTTGTGGAAAAATAAGGAAGGCAAAACAAGCTCCAAAAATACACATTTTAACCTTCTGTTAACCTCTGTCACCTGCAGGGGGAACTGGTCTGTGTAAGGCCTTCTTATACCTTCCACTCACACACAGGTCACATCTCTGCAAGGGAATCTGTTCTTGACCCTGCAGAAGGGAAGTGAGCGCTGGAGGTACCTGAGGAGGACATTCTCTCTGGTGTTGACCAAGAGGGAAATTTTCCAGGCAACAGTGAACTGGGCGTGTTTAGAGGATCGTGAGATTGCCAGGAACAAAGACTTGGGTGGAGACAGGCCATCACAGTGTGGTGACCTACATTGGCAGGTTGAAAAATCTGGACCCTGTCCTAAAACCAGGAGGAGTTGCTGAAGATTTTTTAGCTTGAAAAGAAAACTTATTTTCAGAAAATTAACTTGTTTGAGGCCAAAGGAGGGGGGAGAGAAATGGGTTATTGGTGAAATAATTGAAACTTCATTGTTTTACAATGAAAATAAGGTCCTCCTAAGGAAAAAAGTCAAGAGTAGGCAGTGACCACACTGAAAGAAGCACACCCTGCAGACACATTGCCTATCTCTCTACAAAAGCAGGAAAATTAAGCAAAGACAAAATTCCCTTCAACAGACATGGAAAAAAAGAAGAAGCTATGAATTTCACATGAAAGTACAGTTGTACTTCTGCCATTCACTGATAGTAGGGTGGGTAAGTGTGGGGACTAAGGAGCCGACAAAGGGAAAAGACCTCTTCTTGCCAAGATTTTTAAAGCCACCTACCAAAGGACAATAGTCTTCCTTCTTTTTTCTGAGAAAAGTTCACAATATCATTAAACACATTTACAATCAAAACATGTTGGGCCTCCTCCTGACCTATTTAAGGAGTCCTTTGACCTTTTTGAAATTTGTTCTCTTATCTGCCTGTAAATCTCTAAGTCAGCTCTTAAGCCTTACCTTCCTAAGTTCAGAGGACAAAGGGGACAGGACAGTTCTAAACGGCTAAAGAGCCACCAAAGTCATATATAGAAATAGTTATTTTTAAGACTCTTAAACATGGCATTTGTCTTAGTTTTTACTTTTTATACTTATTTATTTCTTTAGTGGGGGGGGAGAGGGAGAGGGAGAGAGGGAAAGGGAGAGGGAGAGGGAGAGGCAGAGGGGGAGGGGAGGGGGGAGAGGAAGAGGGGGAGAGGGGAGGGGGAGAGAGGGAGGGAGAGGGGGAGAGAGGGAGGGGAGAGGGAAAGAGGGAGAGGGGGAGGAGAAGAGGGAGAGGGAGAGTGGGAAAGGGAGAGGGAGAGAGGGAGAGCATGTGCTGTAGTTATATGTATAGGTCAGAGGTCAGCTCAGCTAGGTTGTAATCTTCTTCCCCTAGGTAGACCTCAGGGATCCCCTCGGGCTGTCAGGCCTGCTGGCCTTACTTGCTGAGCCATCTCACACACCCAAACAAGACATTCTTGAGAGACCCATACTGCCTTTTTCTTGCTTCTCACATCACGCTTAAGTCTGTATGAAAATCTTTTTCTTGATAAATCCAAACCTTGGTTCAAGCTGACTCACTGGCTCATCACACAGCTCTACTCTGCAGTAGTGTGTGGAAAAGATCCTGGCTTCGGAAGCTCAGGGGTCACTGAAAGGAACTCAGCCTGCACAGGCGCAGCAGCGTCGGGCTGTGGCTCGCACAGGAAAAGCCAGTGACCGTGATTACCCTCCTTCCGTGTGATCTCAGTTTCCTGCTGCCCTCATTTTTCCATCTCCACCCAAACTACCATCTCATTTTCCCAGATGTACATCGCAGGCATAGGAGGTACTGCTGCTTTCAAAATTAAGAAATGAACAGGAGGCAACAGATAAAACTTCCGGCTCCTGTTCAGGAACCACAACAGCCTTGCCTTGATGGCTGAATGTCAGATGAAGGAGGGGACTGCCTTCCACCTTTGCAAGCCCTGCTGGCACAACACTGAGATCAGCCATTAAGGAACAACATGTTTAATTCGTAAATGTGTTACGGACCATGGTGATGAGGGTACTCTATGAACAAAACATGAAAAGGGAGAGGAGTCCCCTCCTTATCATTCTTCTGGGATAGCATATTTACAGCTTAGCTGACTGTGAGGATTGACCGAGAGTGTAGCTGTTGTGATCTGAAAGTCTGTGATCCCCTTCCAATTCGTAGAGGGCGTTTTATACCCTCCAGGTGAAAGCACTGTAGAGCGGGGCTGTTCTGACGGTGATTGCGGTGATTGCGGTGATTGCGGTGATTGCGTCACGGGAATCTTCTGAAAGATACCCTGGAAGACTGCTTTGCCCTTGCCGCCTGCGACTGGAAAACATCGCCTTTAAACCGGGGCTTAGGCCTTCTGCAGACCCCAAGTCTGACAGCATCCTAGTCTCCAGAACAGTGCGAAATTAATTTCTGCTGTTTAGTTTACTGTGTGTATGAGTGTGTGCACATGGGTGTCTATGCCTGTGCATGTGTACACACATGTATATGTGCGCTGCACAAGCAAGGAGATGATGTCAGATCCCCTGGAGCTGCAGTTACAGGGCCAAAGGAGGTTCTAAGGACTGAACCTGGGTCCACTGCAAGAGCAGTAAGTGCTCTTAGATGCTGGACTGTCTCTCCCGATCAATTTCTGCTGCTTGTAAGCTAACTAGTTTTTGATTCTTCGTAACAGCACACTGAAAGGCCTTAGACAACAGCAAATACAGTTGCATGCCAGGAGTGACCCTAAGTAGCTGGTATATGATTTAATTCAAGAATTTTGGGGTGGTTTGGGGGGTGAAGGGGAGAGTGTTAGTTAGGGTTTCTATTGCATTGGGTTGAACAATTTTCTCCTACAGTATTCTACTGTCTTAAGAGTATAGTGTATGCTTGTTATCACAGTATTCAAAAGACACGGACAGGTATGCACGTTTAGGGGTAGCCTCACATCAATATTTTGTCTCAGAAACAAAATTTTTTACTTACAAAACCAATAATGTCTCATGTTCAGTCTCATAATATACTAGCCAAGCAAAAGTTTGAGTAACTTGATCTTTATTTTTAAGATTCAAAGGTGTTTCTTTTACAATGTGGTATACATACACAATGGAATCCATAAAGAAAAATGAAATTGTGTTGTTTGTAGGAAAATAGGTGAACTGCAGGTGGTGATGCTACATAAACTAGGTCGCACAAGGAAAGGCAAATCTAACATTTTTCTCATACATGGAATCTATTTTTTCAAAAATGATATGAAAAGAAAAAGACACTATTAAGAAAAAGGGGGGCAAAGGGGGACTAGAGAGCATAAAAGATGTGACTATAATCCCAACACACTGTGTGCCTATGTGCAAGTGTTGTAATGAAACCAATTATTTTATACAACTATGTGTGAAAAAGATGTTTAAATGGCTTGAATTTCTTTACATATTAAATAATAATATCTAGAGACATTTGTGATGTTTAACATTACCACAAATTGAAAATCTGATACTGCTGGTGTAATTAATTTTTCACATTCAGTTTCACAAGCATCCAGAACTCTGTCCACAGACTATAAATTCCAGGTTTAATAGATTTGTCGGTTTCCTTCTAAATGTAGACATTTTTATACTCTTTTTGACAGATGAAGAAACAGGGGGGTTAAATGACTCATCTATGGTACTAAATGATATAGCTGAAATC
Source organism: Grammomys surdaster (assembly GCF_004785775.1). Classification (NCBI taxonomy): domain Eukaryota; kingdom Metazoa; phylum Chordata; class Mammalia; order Rodentia; family Muridae; genus Grammomys; species Grammomys surdaster. The sequence continues at coordinate 12,382,882 of NW_021604598.1, read as the reverse complement.
CAAACCAAGAGTCTGGTTTCAAAAACTTGTGTAATGTGTGTGTTTGGTGAATATGTGTGTATATGTGTGTGTATGTGTGTATGTGTGTGTGTGGTATATTTGTGTATGTGTGCACGTATGCATGTGTGTATATGTGTGAGAGGAATATCTCTGTTTGTGTGTGTGTGTCTATATGAGAGTGTGTGTATGTGCAAGTGTGTATGTATGTGTGGTGGAGCACAAGAGTCTCATGTAGGACAATCTGACACTGGGTTAAATTTATATCCAAATATGATCTTTAATTCTAGATCCTCTCTATCTCCCATCCACAGCCCTCCCCCCTTTTTGGTGTGAGTGTATGCTTGTATGGTTGTATGGTATGTCTTTGTATTCTAGCAAGGGACATATACATGTCATATACACAGGAGGCTGTCATTCAGATCCCAATATTTGTACAGCAAACACTTTACTCTCTGAGCCATATCCCCTATCCCCAAAGCCTTCTCTTAAAAACAACACATAAGCTGGGTATGGTGGTCCACACCTTTGATCTCAGCACTTGGGAGGCAGAGGAAAGTGGACCTCTGTGATTTTGAAGCCAGCCTGGTCTACAGAGTGAGTTCCAGAACAGCCAGAGACTTTATAAAAACAATAGTACATTATTTATGTGTGTGTTTGTGTATGTCTATGGGTATAGCATGCTGCAGTATGCATGTGGAAGTTAGAAGACAAAGTGTGGGAGTTTATTTTCTCCTGTCAGGTGATCTCTTGGATAAAACTCAAATCATCAGACTCAGCAACAAATATCTTTACCCACTGAACCATATTTCTAGACTCCCATACCTGTTCTCAAGCATATAGCATAGAACTTAGCACAGAGGTAGAATAATTTCTACCTTCATTAAGAACATACTTAAACAGAACATTCTGGTCTGCAGGAATGAGGTTAGCTATACAGAACATAATAGACTTGCCCCTCTAGACTTCTGAGAGAAAAGAGGCTTTCTGAATGTGGCTGCCATTCTAAAAGGGAACAGCACAGGCTGCTGGGAGATGTGATAATGTACAGAAATGTTCTTGAGTCTGTGAAAAATCTCTATTCTCATTTGTGTAATCCCATACTGACACTGCAATTTCTTTCTGCCTGGCCACTGTCACCAAAAGATTCATAGGACAGAAATCAGTCAGCAGAGCCTGGCAGTGGTGGTGCACACCTTTAATCCCAGCACTTGGGAGGCAGAGGTAGGCAGATTTCTGAGTTCGAGGCCAGCCTGGTCTACAGAGTGAGTTCCAGGAAGCCAAGGCCTCACAGAGAAACCCTGTCTCAAAAAACCAAAAAAAATAAATAAATAAAAATTAAAAAATTAGTCAGCAGAAAGAAAAACACCACTGTTGCCCAGGAGAGCCGGGCAGCTTGGAATGACTACAGCTGCTACTTCTCCTCGTCATCATTTCTAAACTTGAACAGCCAGTGATGACAACATGGCGGAGGTCCTTCAGGCTTGCTGTAAATATTAATAACATTAAAATGGACGATAAAGTTAAGAAACTTGACAGTCAGCATTTTAGGCTTAGCATGAAAAGGGGGTGTTGATTGTTAGAAAGCCTCCATAGCAATGCCCAGTGACAAGGACTGGGAAAGAAGCCATGCCTGGAATTGTGGGAATAAAGCCAGATGATGCACTCTTTCCATGGTCAGCCTTGTAAATACATCTTTAAAAGCCATGTGCCTCTAGCATAGTCTTGCTGTTTCCAGGCTCCTCATTCTTTAACCTTCCCCTGGCACCATACTCCAGGTTACAAAAGCAGCAAAGCTAGGCGATGTCACAGCACACAACCAAGGTCAATACTAGGTTCACCCCAGGCTCTGTCTACTCATCCATGGTGCTCTCAGATCCCTCAGAGGAAAAGATTTGGCATCAGGTACAGGGAAGAGTTGAGTTCTGGTGGCTACTAAGCCTAGGATTTAGCCCCGTGGATCAACAATGTGCCAATCAAACAGTATCCTCTGCCAGCAGGAGATGAAGAGGTCAAAGACACCTGGAGGGTCTGGACACATTCCTCTCCAGGTCACCAGCCTTGGCTTGGGAAAGGGGACCATGTGACCAGCAGTGCTGAAAAATACCAATGTGAACCGTCGAAGGGAAACCAGATGGCTTTAAGCCGGGAATAAAAATAGCTCATCACAGCCTAAACTCAGCAGTCTTAAGATCTCCCAGGTTTGATTTCAACTTTCATAGAGGTTTTAATTTTTTTTTTAACTAAACCATGGGAAGCTCCATTTGATTAACAGAAGAAATGTATCTGTCTTTCTTATTTATCCATCAAAGAAAGTCAGGCAGGCCAATACTATTTTCAGTTTGATATAGAACTTCCTTAGGTCGTAAACATAGCTCAGTGATACAGTTTGTGTTTATTATGTGCAAAGGCCGTGGGTTCAAGCCCTGGCACAAAGAAAAACTGTATCTTCCATATATAGATTAGTATGAACAGCTGGATAAACAGATAACTGAAAACATTCTTTTAGGGCTGGGCAGTGGTGGCACAGACCTTGAGAGGCAAAGACAGGTGGATCTCTGAGTTCAAGGCTAGCCTGGTCTACAGGATGACTTTCAGGAAAGGAAGGGCTAAACAGAGAAACCTTATTTCAAAACAAACAAATAAACAACCCCCCCAAAATAAATACATAAAATAAAAATAAAAACTTAATTCAATGACATTTAATGAGTCAAATTTATAGTCTAATCTCACTTTTGATTTGTTCATTTAATCATTGCCTTTACAGGAGTTATTTAATCTATCTCCAAGTGTTCCACTGAGGTTTCTATTTATTCCAGAGCTGATGAATCATAGATCATCTAGGGACATGTTTGGAGCACAGATTTTCAAGTCAAGAAACAAGTGAAAGTTTGATCCCCAGACAGAGCCTTGTAAGAGAGCACACTGGCAGCCATTGTCCACTGATTTTAGTGTGCATGTGTGTACTGGCTGTATTAAATAAAACAGAGGAGGCTGGAAGAGTTCCATGGAAAAAAAATAGCTTGGATAACAACTCCTTACAAGATAAGAGGAACCTAATGGTATTTGGCATGAGGTTCCTTCATCCTTGACCTAGAGAACAAGAACATGCTTTCCTGTCTTTGAACTGTTAAAGCCAAGAAAAGCTTCTGTCTACAGCCAGTCTGCAAAGATGCTCTTGTCCTCGAGCACAGTGTTGTTCTGTGCTAAGAACCAGGAATATTTCTCTCATTTCTCTTCAACTTCTGATACTTTGTTCATATGATAGAGGTATTTGGCTTGGTTTCTATTGCTGTGATAAAAACCATGACCAAAAGGCACTTGGAGAGGAAAGGGGTTTTACATTGTGTAGGCTAAGGTCCACCATGAAGGGGAGCCATGGCAGGAGCTTAAGGCAGGAGCTGATGCAGAGGCTGTGGAGAAACATGCTTACTGGCTTGTACCTCCTGGCTCACTGAACCTGCTTTCTTTTACAACCCAAGACCACTTGCCTAAGGGTAGCACTGCTCACAGCAGGCTGTGTCCTCCCACATCAATCGTTGATCAGAAAATTGCACCAAAGTCTTGCTTACAGGCTAATCTGATAGGGATGTTTTCTCTCAACTGAGATTCCCTCTTCCCCGATGACTCAAGGTTGTGACAAATTGACAAGAAACTAACCAACATAAGAGTCTTGATGCTTGGCTAATAAATGAAAATCTCAGCTCTTCTTGATTTAATCTTAAACTCTTTAAGGGGAAAAATAAAATTGAATTTAATCAGAACCAACTTTTATGAGCCTGCGAAGGTTCTGTATTCAACTTTACATCTTATAAGTCATAGAATACTTTCTTTATGTCTGTGCAAAATTTTAATACTGAGTGTCTTGAAATTAAACGTCATTCCAAGTAGACCTTTTGTGACAGTTTGTCTATGAACTGTCCTATAAGCTCACTTGCTTGAACACCTGGTCCCCAGCCAATGACCCTGTTTTGGAAGGTTGGAGAACCATTAAAAGGTAGAACCTTACTAGAGGATTTGAACCCTTCATATCCTGGCCCTCTGTCTGTTTCCTGATTTCCTATGCAACACAACCAGCTGACCTTGGCTCCTACCATCATACCTTCCCCATCTCAGTGGGATATTGAACTGACAGACAGAATAAATCCTTTCTCCCTTAAGTTGTTTTGGCCAGGTTATCTTATCACAGCACCAAAAAAGTAACTAATACCACCCCTACTCTCCCAAAATGTGTGAAATATGACAAAGATGTGAGACTGAGGGTGTAGCTTGGTGGCAGAGTACTTACTTTGTATGACTGAGGCTTTAAGATTCAATCCAACACCATAAAAAGAAACAAATAAGAAAGAATTTGACAAGAATAAGGTTTACCAAGAAAAAAAAATACTAATGTGGTTTTCTCCTAAACTACAAAACTTTTACATTAAAATTGACAAATATATTGACCAAGGATTTACCTGAATACATTGCAATTATAATTTCAGCATTGGCATTTTCTATACATCTAAACTACATCTTGGTATACAAAATAAAATATACAGGTTGAGTGTAGCTCAGTGGTAGAGCATTTGCCTACCACATATAGGTTCAAGTCTCATAACTGGAAGAAGATGAAAAAGAAGAGGAGAAGGAGAAGAAAGAAGAAGTATAAATTCAGTTTTATTTAATTCAGTGACTTTCCATTTTCCCAAATACTATGTGGTACTGGTGTGAAATGTTTCTACTACATACTGGCCCACCAACCTATCCTGTTACACGTTTATTTCTTCTTATTGACCCACTCTCTAAGCCACTGTACCTTTTATAGTTCACGATGTGTTAAGTAGAATAATATATTGTAATATCTTTTATATTTGTTATACCACATACTAAAATACATTATAACGGCACTCATCTATCCTTTTTTTTCCAGGATGGTCCTAATACCCTGTTGACTGTCAATGGTTTATATACTAGTATTTCAAGTTCCCTTCCCTGCCTCTTCTCTTCCACTTAAGTGGGATATATTTTGAGATTGTTCATCTTAACAATTTTGATTTACTGATTTAGATGATATCATCATTTCAAAACATAGCTTGCCCTAAAGAAAAACTGTCAATATTCTTTGAATACTAGTTTATTATGTTAATTTCCAAGGATTTTGTATCTTTGGTTTCTTGTTGAACTATCAAAATGTACAATCTGAAATGACATTTTGGGTATAACTGAATCTATGAACTCTCTCTACACATCCAATTAACTTGAACAACATTTAAACCCCATCCAATGAAAGGCTTGAAACACCCTTTTGGCAGTTGGCTGGCACACTGTGATCATCCACAACTCTGTGTCTTCACTTCCTCCTTGCTCTGGGTTCATATGATGGGATGATGAGGTGGCATGCTGCTAATGACTTCCCAGTTCGCCCCTCACAGCAGCCATGACCACACACCTATCCACGTTCACCAATGACCATCGTTGTTGCAAAGATTTCACATTGGTAAAGTAATACGTGTGTCATTCTAATGCTCATTTTAACAATTGAGCCCATAATGGTTTTGAGAACTGATTCGAAGGCATTAGAAAGGAAAAAAAAAAACAGGTAAATTTTACATGAAAGCTACACCTGTGTGGCTTCTTCCCTGAGATTGTCCCCTGCTCTGTTGCCCTGTGGGTGCACATGAAAAGCTTCCGCCCCAAGGCTGCTCCATGAGCCTTTGCAATACTGAGTGGCAGGAACTCAAAAGGAAAGCCCTCGTTTTACTGGGCATACTGTCAGAGAATGAAATACAGGGATACTTGAGTGGATAGATATTGACACCAATAATTCTGGAATGGAGGAAATCACAACCAAAATCTGAATCTGAACTCTTAAATTCTCTGCTGAGTTTTAAACTGGACATATATTGGACAAACCTATAGCTGGAAAAGCAAAAAGGCTGGTCAGGGAGCAGTATCAGCTATTATCACAGAGCAAGCAAAATCAAAAGGTAGAGGGATTTAGTAAATACCTCAAAGTTCCTTTTGAAAACTGAGAAACACTATGCCTTACAAGGGGAAAAAATCCTAGAAATAAAGGAAACACACACACACGCACACACACACACACACACTATAGCCACTTAACTATTTTCAAGACCAGAGATTTCCAAGTGTCTTACCTACAAAGCTCTGCAGAGAAGTAAAAATTACCACAAATAGGAAGAAACAGGTAAATATAACCCTATAGAAAAATAGTCAGCAGAAACATTTTCAGCTGACCAAGATATTAGAAACAGCAGGTATGAATATTAATACAGCTATTATGAACATATTCAAGAAATACAAAGGAAAGATATTCATAAGAGAAGATATAGGACAATATCATTGGAGAAGTGGAAACTACATTTGAAAAAGAAGAATCATATGGCAATTTTGTTTGTTTGTTTGTTTGTTTTTTGTTTTTCGAGACAGGGTTTCTCTGTGTAGCCCTGGCTGTCCTGGAACTCAGTCTGTAGACCAGACTGGCCTTGAACTCAGAAATCCGCCTGTCTCTGCCTCCCAAGTGGGATTAAAGGCGTGCGCCACCACCGCCCGGCTGGCAATTTTGACAAGTACAATATTTAACGTTAAAAAGAATTATTTTTATTTTTACTTCTCTTCCCACTCCTCTCTCTCTCTCTCTCTCTGTCTCTCTGTGTCTGTGTGTCTGTGTGTATATTCACACATGCATACATGTACCCTCAGAGACTGAAACAGGGTACCAAATCTCCTGCAGCTGGAGTTACAGGCAGTTATGAGATGCCTGATGTAGGTGCTGGGAAATGAACTTAAGTCCTCCACAAGAACAACAAGAGATGGTGTGGTCAGATATCTTATGAGGGTTCCACTCAACATTGAACTTGGTAAAGTATGTTTCTATACTGGTCAAAATCACGTCTCCAGCAAGCTGTTAAAAATGAAACCCAAACTCATTTCCTATGTGAATAGCATGCTTTGGGATGCCTCTGCCACTTCCTTCAAGTCTAAGAATGGTAGTTTTGATATGATTGAAATTGTCATAAATGAAGGGAAAATGCCCTTGAAGCAAATATACCTTTTTCTGAAGTTTTTATATCACTTACTATTTCTGTTGCTGTGATCAAATACCCACGAAGAAACACTTAAGGCCAGAGGGGTTTACAAGGCAAAAAAAGATTAACTTGAGCTCATAGTTTGAGAGGATATGGTCTATTATGGTAGGGAAAACATGGTGGCAGGCTGTACTGTGGTGGTGGGAGCAAGTGCTAGCTGCTTCTTTACATCTCAGTAGAACAGGAAGCAGGAGGTGGAGTTGGGGGCCGTCATGAGGTGACAGCATGTCTTCCATGTCCCATCATGTTGTAGTGCCACAACAGATCCAAAACAGCAGAACCATGCAACCGTGGATTGTAGCTTCTGAAGCCAGGAGTCAGAGCGAACATTCTTCCTTGTAAGTTCCCTACCTCATGTATCGTGTCACAGTGATGGAATACATAAACACAGAGTTCTCAGCTATTCCTGTGTGGGCGAGCTACTCTCAAAGCCATACATCATGTCCTCACTTGTAAAAGTATTGCTGTGGGGCCAGGCTATAGAATCTCATGCCCTCCCCCCTGCAGTGACTCACTTCCTCCAGGGAGGCTGAACCTCTTAATGTCCTACAACCTTCTATCAGCACCACCAGCGGGTGAACGTGTTCATATACATGAACCAATAGGGGAGATTTCCAATTCAAACTATAATGCATGGCTTCCTGGTTTTGTCAGTGAAGCAGCTCCGCTTTCCCAAACAAAGTTGGGCACTATTTCAACATTTCTGAGATGAATAGCTAACTGCACAAGGGAAATTGAGAGAGCTGTTGGGAATATATCTCAAATAGTTAAAACACAGATTTAAGTCAACTAAGATACAAAGCCAGGCCAGAAGCCTAATAACCTGAGGAAATGGAAGCTTTAGAGGTGGACGTTTCTTAATAAATGTAGATGGAGTAAAGAAAAACAAACAAACAAACAAACAAACTGGAGGCAGGGAAAGACTTTGGGAGGCAATATTCTTACAAGTGGGCATGGAAGACAAGCCGCTCACCTCATGACCATCCTGAAATACAGACTGAAGAGCTGGGATCTCAGTATCTCCTTCAAAAACCTAACACCAGTTGCCTAACTTTGTTTCCTAGGCCCAATCGCTTCAGGTTTCCACTGCCTCTCAGTGGGATCCTGGCTGAAGACCAGGCCTCTACTGCTCGACACTTCGGGAACACTTCTACACCACAAGGACATGTGATCATGCACATTCATTGGCCTTTGCCTTTTCCAAAAACAGAACCATTCTCTCCTCAGATCTGCTCTTCCCCATCCCAGAAAATTCCTCCATCTACCAAGTCATGTGATATCAGGATGGAATGATGACAGGAGTCATCTTTGCCTTCCTGCCACTCCTTCATTCTCACACTCACTGTTACCATGGGCTGTTGACTTAGCTTTCATAATCACGTTTTGTGCTGCTGCCATCTGTTTCGTGGCACACTCCTCTGAATTGAAGCACTCTCTCCTTGAGGAAGAAGGAGGCTCAGGAGACACAGGGAGTAAACAATAGGTAATTTATGGGGGGAGCAGAAGTTTGCAAAACCTTTGAGATCCCTCCCCACTGTTATGAGAATACTAGACTGTGGGAGAGGAAACTTTGAACAACAGCAGAGGAGCAAGCCTTGACTGCCAGCTCCCTCCAACTTGCATCACCCCACTTAAGTTGATACTTTTGGGATGCAGCTGATTTAGGGTCACCTTGCTCCTTGAAAGTCAGTAGTCTTAATATGAATACATTGGTTGGACATTGGCATAATTGATACTGTGGTCCCTTTCTAAGGTATATCTTTCTAGGTGTCTTCCCTGGGGGTGGGGGATCTGTCATCTAAATAGAGGTATTTCTGAGGTGCTAAAATATCTCCTTGCTGATTCTGATTTCCACTCTTGCCCACTCTGTGGATCAGATAGGAAGCATCCCCATCTGATGCTCATGAGCAGAAGAATAGGGGTCTCCAGCTGGTAATCGAACTAATGTGCCCTCCTAGAGAGAAATCACTCTGAGCCCCTAGAGATGAACAGGGAGATTTAATAACAGTGAGGAACTGTTTCCAGCTACTGTATAAAAGGGAATCAGCCCTCACCAGATAACCCTATCAGTTTATATAGATTCATGGCCTCAAGCTACACTTTAATCACACTTAAGGGCAGGCCCCAAACTAACTCAAAGATATCTTTGGAGATTTTTTGGTATCATATTGCTTTGGGCATGTTTTCACCTTACAGGTCTTCTGCTGTAAGGGTCCAGGATTCGCTGAAGAATGACACCTTGGACTCAAATAGAATGTAAACACAAGTAGTGTTTTATTCTGCAGAAGTCCAGCGAGCTAGGGTCTCTCCATTACCAAGACAGAGAGACACCCAAATGAACTTGCAGGCCTGATTTAAAGCACGTTAGGAATTTCTGTATTAGCCTCTATGTTAATCTGTTGGGTCCATCTCTATGGACATTCCGTTACTGGGGTGTGGAGGCTGGAAACTTGCTCGGGAGGTCTGGAACTGTTACTGAGGAAGTACCTGAGGAAGTCTGGAAACTGCTGCTGATGCATTGTTCTTGCTTCGTGCCAGGTGGATGGGATATTCCATTGCCTGGATGCTAAGGCTGGAACCTGAAGTTTTTTTCTATTAGTAATTGACTTGCCTGGACTTGCCCAGTTTTCAGGCCAAGTCTTTTCCACTACCAATTTGAAGGCTGTCATGGAATCAGCCTAGCCTTCTTACTGCTTGTATATTATGGTTTCTGATTTTGTGTTTTAAAGGGGTGTGTGTATGTATGTGTGTGTCTGTGTGGGTGGTATAGCTCTGTGTTTGTGTGTGTTTGTGTATCTCTTTGTGTGTCTGTGTCTCTGAGTGTGCATGTATATGTGTTGTTTGTGTCTGTGAGTGCATGTATGTATGCATGTGTATGTGTGTGTATGTGTGTGTATGGTGTAGCTCTATGTGTGTGTTTCTGTGTGTGTCTGTGTGTATCTGTGTATGTATGCTTTTCTCATGCACTTTGTTTTTGTTGTTGTTGTTAGTTTGTTCATTTTGTTTTACTCTTGTTTGTCTTAAATTTGCTGGTTTGCTTACTTAAGGGAGAGAAAAGGAAGGCATGAAGTTGGAAGGGTGGAGAGGTGGGGAAAAACTGGGAGGGCATGAAGGACTGGAAACTGTTATCATAATATAATGTATGAAAATAATTTCATATTCATAAAAAAATTAAGGATAAATCAATAAACCCTTGCCCTTTTAAATTGTTTTAGGCATGTGTCACAGCAAGAGAAAACAGAAAGCTCATCCACTTTCAGCTTTTCTCCATTCCCAGCCACACTGACCATTTAAGAATGTAAATCCAGGCTGGAGAAATGGCTGTGGTGGTTTGAATAACAATGGACCCCATAAAGATACATATATTTGAACACCTAGTCATCAGGGAGTGGTAAAAATTGAGAGGAATTAGAAGGTGTGGCCTTCTTGGAGGAAGTGTTGGGGGATGCTTTGAGGTTTCAAAAGCCCAAGCCAGGCCCAGTGTCTCTCTTCCTGTTGTCTTCAGATCCAGATGTACAACTCTCACCTACTTCTCTAGAGCTGTGTCTGCCTGCTTGCAGCCATTATCCCCACCATGATGATAACTGAATAAACCTCTGTAAGCCAGCCCCAATTGAATGGTTTTGTTTATAAAAGTTGCCATAGTTGTGATGTCTCTTCCCAGCAACAGGACAGCGACTAAGACAATGGTTTAGCAGGTAAATTCAATCCCCAGAACCTACAAGACAGAAGGAGACAATCAGAGAGAGAAGCAGACAGACAGAGTCAGACAAAGATAAAACCAGAGAGAGGAGTTTAGTTTTATTTTTGTCCTAGCTTGCTTTCTGTAGATGTGATAAAACATTTTAACCAAAATCAGTTTGGGGGAGGGGTGTATTTCTGCTTACATTTCCATCACTGAGGGAAGTCAGGGCAAAATGTGAACATAGAAGCTCAAAGGAAAACCACAGAGAAAAGATGCTTACTGGTTGTCTCTCTGGTTTTCTCAGTTAGCTCTTTTATACATTCCAGACCCACCTACCTAAGGATGGTGCTACCTTGCTTAACATCAATCAAGACAACCTCATGGGGATGACCAGAGTCTAACATGATCTGGGAAATTCCTCAACTGAAATCCCTCTTCCCAGGTTATATTGACAATAAAAACTAGTTAGCGTCATGCAGTCCACTAGATTATAAAATCAGTGGGGACGTCACTGTTTACCTAGCTCTGGTCTATTACACACAAACTCCATTGATACTAATAAGGAATGGATGCAGAGAATAGCCTTTCACAATGGGTTTTTGTCTTAGAGTTTTACTGCTGTCAACAGACCATAACCAAGGCAACTCTTAGAAGGACAACATTTAATTGGGGGTGGCTTGCAGGTTCAGAGTCCAGTATCATCAAGGCAGGAAGACGGCAGCATCCAGGCAGGCATGGTGCAGGAGGAGCTGAGAGTTCTACATCTTCATCTGAAGGCTGCTAGCTGAAGACTGAGTTCCAGGCAGCTAGGATGAGGGTGCAAAAGCCTGTGCCCACAGTGACACACCTACTCCAACAAGGCCAAACCTCCAAGTAGTGCCACTCCCTGGGCCGAGTATTTTCAAACCATGACATTTCACTCCCTGGCCCCCATAGGCTTGTTCAACCAAATGAGTCTATGGGGGCCATATCTAGCCATATCATAATAAAAAATTACATTTAGTCCAACTTCCAAAAGTCCCCATAGTCTATAGTAGTCTCAACAATGTAAAAAGCCCAAAGTTCAAAGTCTCTTTTATGATGCATCCAATCACTTAGTTGTAATCCCTGAATCAAGACAGGAAACCAACCAGGCAAACTCCGAACTCTGAATCTCCATGTCTGATGTCAAAGCAGTTTTCAGATCTCCAACTTCTTTTTCATCTTTGTTGACTGCAACAAACTTCTTTTCCTGGGGTGGTTCCACTCCCTGTTAGCAAGCAGCATTCCTCAGGAGATATCCTATGGCTCTGGCATCTCAAAAATCTTGGGGTCTTCAAGGCAACTTCAATGTTACAGCTTCTTGTTTCAATGTCTGGGATCTACACACGCTCCTCCAAATGGCTGGCATCACTTCTCTAGCTCTGCCCCCTGTAGCACTCTAGCCTTAGGTTGATCCACTCCATTGCTACTGCAGGTCTTGTGGATCATCCCATGGTACCAGCATCTCCAATACACTGGGGTCTTCTGCTGCAATTGAGCTTCACCAGTATCCTCTTAAAGGCTCTGGTCATGGTGTCAAGCCTCAAATTCTTTGCATGACCCCTTCAGTCCTGGACCTTCAACTGAAACTGAAAGCTGCACCTTCACCAATGACCTTCCATGGCCTCTCTCAGTATCAAGCCTCAGATGCTCTTCATGACCCCTTAATGCCTTCACTAGCTTCCTCTTTTCCAAATCCTTCACTGCCTAGGATGTTTTGTACATTAACAAAAATGTAAAATCTTGCACATTACCAAGTCCAGCTGCAGCATGAGGTACAACCTTGGCTATCTCTGGAACACAGCTTCTTTGTGCTTCAGAAAACACTTCCCAGAAGATTTCACCTCAATGATGCTGGTTTCTTCTTAATCACCAGTAATTTCTTAGCTCCAGCTAACCAGCACCAATTGTCTCATTGGTCCCTTCTATTTTTTTCTCTAAAGCCAGGGCCACGTGGCCAAAGCTTCTGTGTTCTGCTGCTTGTAGGAGCTGGAACATGGCCCCCTGTTCTATTACATTATCACTAGCTTCCTCTTTTCCAAATCCTTCACTGCCTAGGATTGGTTGTCTGGGATCTTGCTCAGAGGTCTGCATGCCTGTCTCCTGGGATTATAGGTATGTACCACCATGCATGGATTTAAGCTTTTCTTCACCTAGAATTTGCTGTGTCTCAGGCTGGCCTTGAGCTGAGAGATCTGCTTGGCTTTATCTCCTGGGATTAAAGGTGTGTGCACCATGCCTGGAACTAAATTTAGCTGGGTAGGATCTTGTCCCCAAATACCTTAATCTGTTATCTCCTAGAACATAGGACTCAGTTCCATTTCACTTCTTGATGCCCCTTTAATACTCGAACCATATATTTTATATTTTTCCTTTCTAAGCTTGCTATGTTTATTCAAAATGTTCTTCATGAGACTTAACCAGAGAACAAAGTCTATTATTGGTATTTCTGAGACTTCCTTTGTCAGTGCAATTAATCTGAGTCTCTTCACCTTAGCCTCAGGCAGACTCTTCAGACAAGGGCAAAAAGTAGTCACATTCTTCATCAAAATATCACAAAAAACTGTCACTTAGGCCACATATTGAAAATCTCCACTGAAACCTCTTGGGCTAGGTTCACACAATTCAAATCACTCTCAGTAACAAAGTCTTCCATATTCTTACTAAGATAGCCCATTTAGCCCCATTTAAAGCATTCCACTGCTTTCAAATCCAAAGTCCCAAAATGCACATTCTTCCAAACAAAAGCATGGTCAGGCCTATCACAGCAATACTCTCCAGTCCCCAGTACCAACTTCTGTCTGAGTTAAGGTTTTAGTGCTGTGAACAGACACCATGACCAAGGCAAGTCTTTTTTTTTTTTTTTCTACTTCGTCGGCAAGTCTTATAAAGGACAACATTTAATTGGGGCTGGTTTACAGGTTCAGAGGTTCAGTCCATTATCAACAAGGTGGGAGCATGGCAGCATCCAGGTAGCCATGGTGCAGGCAGAGCTGAGAGTTCTAAAACATCATCTGAAAGCTGGTAGTGGAATACTGGCTTCCGGGCAGCTAGGACTAGGGTGTAAACGCCCACACCCACAGTGACACCCCTATTCCAACAAGGTCACACCCTCTAATAGTGCCACTCCTTGGGGCAAGCATATACAAACCATCACAGTTTTCTTTTTCTCTATTAAGGATTGATATCAGGGCTTGCACAATAGGCAAACATCATGCCACGGAGACACACCTCAGCCCTCTTCTCAATTCATTTGGCCTTTGCTCACCTCCCACTCAGTGTCTCTTCATTGCCTATGCCCTACCTTCAGTGATGCCTCCCCCACTCCACACCACAGTACCTATGATAATGGAAGCCTTAGGCTAATACACTTACAAGTCCCTAACATGAAATACAGGGGAGGTCTTCTTTGAAATATTTACAATTAAAATGAGTTCTAAACTCCCTATCCAGCACCAAAGAGTACCACTTAACTCCAATTCCTGCTCTTGTGTTTTTGCAGGCTGTAGAAACTGTAATGTAAGCTAAAGACATCCAAAAAGGTCATTTTTTAGTTTGTTGGTTGCTTTTAAACAGAAAATTTGAACAATTGTATCCTTACATTGTATTTTTCAGCATCGTTGAGGCCACAGGGCATTCATTTCAGAATTTGGACATTTAGAAATGACATGTTCTGCCAAATCCTGTATAAACGAGTTCGATGCTCCTGGCTCGCAGTCACTTGAAGGACTTTTGCTATTTATGTAGCTACAATGTAGGTATGGGTTCACCACCCATCTCTCCACAAAGTCCCTTTCTAATCACCAAAGATTAAGGGTTTTCACTTCAGAGCAACTGATACTGGCATACCTTTATTTCATTATCACCATGCTTTAATCAAGTTAGGTAGCATCTGAGGACTGTGTTCTCTCAGCTTGTCGAAGACGTGTGTGTGTGTGTGTGTGTGTGTGTGTGTGTGTGTGTTTGTGTGTGCTTGTGCATGTGTGCATGTATATGTGTGTATGTATGTATATGTGTATGTGCGTGCATGTGAGTATGTATATGCATGTATGCATGTGCATGTGTGTTCCTGTGTATACATGTATGTATATGTGTGCATGTATATGTATATGCATGTGTGCATGTGTGTTCTTGTGTATGCATGTATATATATATGTGTGCTTGTGCATGTGGGTATATGTATGTGCATGTGTATACCTGTTTGTACATGTGTGTATATGCGTGCATGTGTGTGTGTGTGTGTGTGTGTGTGTGTGTGTGAAAATTCCAAGTAGCTTGTTTTAGGTTCAGTGCTTCTAATTTCTACCCCTTATCCCTATTCTAACTATATTTCATCCTTATTGGATTTAACAGATTTATGATAAAAAGTAAAGTAGAAAGGAATTTATTCAAGATCTTTTTGTAGTCTGAGTGGCCATAGTTGCTATGTTACAGTTGGAAGTTTGTATATGTTTTCTAATTTAAATAATCTGTTAGAAAGTGAGTAGTATAAGCCTGATAGAAATTATTATATGTACCTAGAAAAATTCATGGTAACACTGTGTGTGTGTGTGTGTGTGCGTGTGAGAGAGAGAGAGCACTTAAATCGTGCATGCATTTTGCAATTTGTGATCAGTTATAAACCTCAAACCACTCTGCAAGGTAGTTCTTGTCATTCGACATTGTGGTGAAGGAAACTGGGTCACAGAAGATTTAACTATGATGTAAAATGTCTGAAATCTGTCTAAGATCTGAACCCATTTGTATCCGACAGAAAGTAAAGTCTATGCTTATGACATCGTGTGTATCTTACTTAACCAACCCTAAGAGTTAGAATTCCAGTATACCAGAATGTGCAGTTTTTATCCCAGTTCTGTAACTATATAACCATGTTTCACACACATTATAAATTCTCAACTGAAATAAATCATTCAGAAGTAACAGGAAGAGGGTGCATGCAGTTATGTGATGTTCCATTATGTAAACTTACAGATTTGCGAAACTAGAATAACACAGGAAATAATGTAACTAAAGTCTGGTAGAAATTTGGCAATGCAAATAATTTTAATCTCATTTCTTAGAATGTCACTTTTTCCAGTTGGAGAGAAACAGTTTCCATTTGACCAGAGACACGTGTAAACACAATCCCCCCAGGGAGCATGATGCACAAAATTCCTGGAATTCAATTTTAAGTCAATCTAGAGAGAAGAAAAAGCAGAAGTTTCCTCCCAAACATCCAAAATTTGGACTGAGTGAAACTTTTGTGCACAGTTCTTGAAACAAAATTTTAGTACAACTGAAAAGGATTTCGAATATTGAACATAAACAAGTGGGTGTGGTAACATGTGCCTGTAATCTCAGCCTCTGGAAACACAGGCGGGAGGGCTATAGTAAGTTTAAGTTCAGTCTGAGATACAGCGAGTTCCAGGCCAGCTGAAATTTTACAGTGAAACTCTGACACACACACACACACACACACACACACACACACACACACACTGTTGAATTAACTCATCCCCTCCCCCACCCCATCCCCATGCATACACACATGGTTGAATGAATTTTGGCTTGGGATTAGGACACAATTTCCAATAATTTCTAAAATGACCTTAAATTTTCTTCTACCATATTTTTCTATATTATTCATGTAAAATACTATTCTTAGCATTGAAGACTTTCTGCTTTCAGAAGTGTCTAATACTTAGTCCAAATTAAGCCTATTAAGAATATATTTTTATTTATTCTTTGAGAATTTCCAACATGTACACAATGTATTTTTATTTACCTCCCTTCAACTCTCCTTATGTCCCTTTCCCATTTCATGCTTCTCTCTCTTTTTTCTCTTCTCTTTTCCCCCTTCTCTGCTTTCTTCTTCATAATGCACTGAGTCCAGCCATACTGCTGCCAATATGTACCTGGGTGTGGCACTATCTACTGGAATAACCTAATGACCACACCCCCAATGAAAGAGATTGTACCACAACTCTACCAACCATTAACTGAGGACAGTGCCTCAGAGAAGTTCATAACCTAATGCAGAAGAACCACACAGGAAGTCAAATGGATATGGGCTTGTAGTATTCTCTAAGGGTAACAGAAAGAAATTTAGAGTAGTTTTATGAAATGTGATTAACTTAGTCCCAACCTTTTTTGTGTGTATTTGTTTGTGTAGATATGTAAGTTTCTAAATCCATTAAAAATCATATGCAAGTGTTGTCCAGGACACAGGGAGAACACTATACGAGGGAGGAGTCAGCTAAGCAGAGCTTATGAAGACTCAGAGAGTTCTGCCAGAGTCTGTACTAGGTCCTATGCATGTATGTTATGGTTGTTGGCTTGGTCTTTTGGGGGGACTCATGATAGTGGGAGTAGGGGTATCTCTGACTTTTTTTTTTTTTGCCTGCTCTTGGGACCCTTTTCCTCCTACTGGGTTGTTAGACTTGGGCACGCAGCTTAGAACAGACAACACCAGACCAAATGGTTGGGGGGTGGGTATTCAGGACAAAGGGCAAAGGGCAAAGGTGGGGGGAGAGAAATGGGAGAAGATGGCAGAGAAAAGAGAGCAAGGTCAGGGAGTTCTGCCTATTTATATGGGCAGTGACGTAGCCTTTTCCCAGGTAAAGGTGAGGTAGCCAGGTGGATTCTGGGAATGTATGGTAGTTGCCTTGACAATGATGTAGGGTCACCTCAGTTGCCTAGATGTGATGTCATTGGGTTCGGGCCTGATACCAACATGGGTAGCCTTGCCCAACCTTGATGTGAGAGTTTGTGCCTTGTCTTGTTGTATCTTGTTGTGTCATGTTTAGTTGATGTCCCTGGGAGGCCTGCTCTTTTCTGGGGGTAGATAAGGGTGGGTAGCATGGATATGTTCGGGGATGATTAGCTCTCAAGTGGTCACAGGTGTGGGATCCTGTTGGGCTGTCTTGTGGGTCCCGCATGTCTTCTGCTCCAGGTGGCTCAGGGGGGCACATCACCGAGAGAAGCAGAAGCGTGGGATCTTTGATTGAGTTGGTTCCGTGCAGCACCGGGTGGTGTAGGGAGTTCTCACTCAGTCTGAAGCTCCGCGGGGGCACAGAGCTCTTGGATGGGAACCCCTGGACAAGAAGGCTTGTGGGGATCGACTGGTCTCAGATTCCTGGGCTCCCAGGTGCCGCCGGAATCCACAGAAGAGTTGAGACTGGGGGCATGTGAGAGGCAAAGCTCTGCTAGGCTAACTTGCTTGGATCGTCAGCCCCATGACTGGAAGCTGAGAGGTCCTCCAGGCAGGAAGTTAGGTGCGGTGGCTGCAGCTATAGTGGCTCATTCTAGGCCTTCCCCACGGTTTCCCACGGTGGGCCCCAATAGACACGAGGAAGTCTGTGGTTTTTACAGGTTTTATTTTCATGACAGATGGTAGTTGAATCTGGATGCATCCCCCTGAAATTAAGGGCATACCTGAGTTAAATAGGGAGGGAGGAGTGTCTGGGGAAGGATGCTTAATTGGCTACACCCTCTGGCCTTTAGGTATCTCAGTAGTATGTAAATCTCTTGAGGCTGAGGCCTGTAGTCACACCCTCTACCTGTGCTGGGTGCCGCAAACCTCTCTTAGGGAGGGGCTGTATTGCCTTACGTGACTGAAAATCATGGGTCAATGGTGTGTCAGGAACCTGGGGTCTGGGGTTGTGGCTGAAAATCTGCCGTTGTCCCACTAGGGTCCAGGGTTCGAGGCCTGTGCCCAGCCAGGAATCAAGCTATCCTTTCACTGCCCCACAGATTTGGGAGAGGAGGGAGGTGGAAGTAGGAGGAGTAGAGGAAGGGGAAGCTGTGGTCAGGATGTATTGTATGAGAATCAAATAAATAAAAATAAAAGAATCTGCAAGGCCAACTTATTTATAATACTTTCCTGTGTGTCACTGTATGGCAAAGGCTTATTTGATGCTGAGGTAATTTGAAATAGGACAAAATCTCTTAAACTATCAGATAATTGGACCCATGTGGTTTCAATTCACTCTCCAAGACCCACATGGTAGAAATTGAACTGAAAGTTCTTATCTGACTTCCACTTGCCGCGTGTCCACTCATATACATATACAAATATATAAATTTAATTTTTAAGTTAAAGATATGCAAGAGGCTTCATCATTGGTTACTTATACATCACTATGAGTAAATGCCTGATAGGAAGAATTCATTTATTTTGACTTATAGATTCAGAGATCCAGGCCGCCATGGCAGAGGTGGTATGACAGGCAATCTATGTCACACCGCGATGAGCAAGGAAGTGAAACACAAGCTGAGAACTAACCAGAGTTCATGTCCATGTGCCAGTGATCCGCTTTCTCCAGTGAAGCCTCACCTTTCAAAACTTCTAGTACTTCTTCAAACAAACAAAATCAGCATCAGGGACCAACCATTAGAGTCACCACTGCATGGCACACATTACATAGTCAGACCACAGCACTCAGGAAGCCACTAGGACCAGATTTCAGCATCCAAATCATGAGGCTTGCTATTGTGCTGCTCCTTAGAAGCTCAGCGAGGCCACAGAGGGAGGGACAACCTAGAAGATGTATTTCTACAGTTGTTGCAAATAGTCAATCTACAATCATATCACTTGGAGTAGCAGTTTAGCTCTAAGTATTGCCAATGTCTCACTCTGTCTGAATTGTCTGTGTTATTCCACAGTATCTTCCCAAATGTTACATGTAGAAACAGATACTATCAGGATGAAGATAGTGGGAGACTAATCTGGGTGACTCACTCACTCTTCACTACTTATGAAAGTTTGGAGAGGGAGGAGACACAGGGAGGAGTGCTGCCTACTGGCTTGCTCTTCATGACTTGCTTTCTTATATAACTCAAGACCACCTTCACAGAATCACTGCCCCCTATAGTAAGATAAGAACTACCAAGTCAATCATTAATCAAGGAAATACTCTACAGACTTGCCTATAAGCCCATCATATGGAGGTGTTCTTCATTTGAGATTCTTCTTCCAGATATGTCTAGGTTTGTGTAAAATAGACAAAAACCACCCAGCACAACCAGTAATCCAGTGTTGGGGAGCAGAAATAAGATCCCTGGAGCTTGCTACTAGTCAGTCAGTCAAAACAATGAGCATCAGTTTAAGTGACAAGACCTTGAAAGTGACAGAGAAAGACAATTGAAGCCAACCTCTGGCCTCTGTGAGCATGGTGGTGGTGGTGGTGGTGTGTGTGTACGCACATTCACACACAGTTACCTTGAAGAAAACTGCACATGCCAGCACACACCTATCATCCTAGCACCTGAAAAGCAGAAGCAGGAGGCTCATCCCAAGTCCCAGAGCAGCCAGGCTACATAGTAATTTTCTGGCCAGCCAAAATTAGTACAGTAAAACCCAACATCAAAGCCCAGAAGTGAGATGGGGATGTAGCTCAGTTGGTAGAGTGCTTTCCTAGCATGCATGAAGACCTCAGCTTGCTTTCTAGAACTATACAAACTGTGCATGGTGGCACTTCTTTGAAATCCTAGTTTGGGATACTTGAGACCCATTTCAAACAAAATACAGTGGAAATCTCTGAGGATATTAGAGACATATGTGAGTTAGGGGAATATTTCAGTCTGATTCTGTCCATACATACACAACATTGCTCTGTGACCCTTAAGGGTTTAGTCTTTATCTTCTTATTTGCTGATTTGCTGCACAAAGCCTGGTGGTGAAGCCACTAACCTCTTCTTAGATTGTCTTTCAGTCAGCAGACTGGTAGTGTGTACCTTTTCTTTGGCAGTGTGTACACTTCCTTCCCTCTGTGGGTGTAAAAGTTTTGCTGTCTTTCATGATCTTGGACTCCCTGCTCAAATTAAGCCATTCAGTCTGATTTATAGGCCCCTTCCCAATCCTTTAACAATCACAAAGTCTAGCTGCTTGTCTCTCCTGAGTTACTTAACCACATTCCCCCAACACAGTAGCTATTTTCTCTTCTATTTTCACAGCCTTCCTTTGCCTTCTACCCTAGCCCTTACTATAAACTGGAGCATGC
Source organism: Grammomys surdaster (assembly GCF_004785775.1). Lineage (NCBI taxonomy): Eukaryota > Metazoa > Chordata > Mammalia > Rodentia > Muridae > Grammomys > Grammomys surdaster. Next base: position 12,362,108 of record NW_021604598.1, on the reverse strand, counting down.
TGACCTCTTGTTTTCAACCTAGACACTAACTTCTCAGGAAGCTTTTCTGAGCACCCACTCCCAGATAATCCTGTATCTCTCTCTACCACATTCGGTGTCTTCCCAGATTCTTCTCATCATTGTGTGTGTCACTACTTGGTAATTCCTTGTGTGTTTGTTGCTTTTTTATTCCAGTAGAATAAACACAGTTTGATGTCACCTAGCAAGAATGATGTGTCAGTGACCATCGTCTGACACAGGCTGTTCAGCTTCTCTAACTGCAACATCTCAGACCAGGGCATATTTCCACTGCAATTGTTTCTCAGGTTAATACAGAATTGTGGTTTTGATTAAAAAAAATACCATAAGTCAAAAATGTGCCATCTTTACTTCACTTACCAAACGTAGCTGACACATGCTATTCTAAATGTGTTCAGTACACATCCATTGACCTACAGTTGGGAAACATTACCTCACATCCTACCTTAGTTACAGTTTTACTGCTGTGAACAGACACCATAATCAAGGCAACTCTTATAAGGACAACATTTAATTGGGAGTGGCTTACAGGTACAGAGGTTCAGTTCAGTATCATCAAGGCAGGAACATGGCAGCATCCAAGTAGGCATGGTGTAGGAGGAGCTGAAAAGTCTACATCTTCATCTGAAGTCTGCTAGCAGAAAACTGAGTTCCAGGCAGCTAGGACTAGGGTGTAAAAGCCCGTACCCATGGTGACACACCTACTCTAACAAGACCACACCTTCAAATTGTGCCACTTCCTGGACCAAGCATATTCAAACCATGACACATGGGCTGGGGATTCAGCTCAGTGGTAGAGCAATCCTAAGCACACCTGAGGTCCTTTGTTCAATCGCAGCACATGAGATATTATCTAACACAATTATTTCCCTAACTCACATATTGTTGTAAAATAAAATATTTAACATATCACTTAATTTATGAAATACTGATTTCAAAGAAAAAAAAAAGCTCCCGTCATAGAGTACTATAGAGTATGGTTGTCTTGGAACTGAACTGCCTTGGCATGGCAAGAGAGTGCTACACCATGTGTCATCAAGCTGGGAAAAGACCAAGACCAAAAGTATGCTTTTGCTGAATGTGTATCAGTCTCACATCACTGGAACAAAACATGTCTCATGTCAGACCACTGTAAGTCAGAACCGTGAATGGGGAGTTCTGCAGGATTCCCAGATGGGTCCTCAGCAACCAACCAGCAGCTTCACTACAAACCCACGCCCAGGATTGCCAGCTGGCTTCTCCTCTTCCCTCAAAACATTCTTTGTATCATTAAGATCCAACCTTCGAGCTTATTTTAGTTCTTGCCAAGGACAAACAATTTGGTCTTTGGCATCTTTAAATTTCTTGTTTCTAGAATGAGGATACCTGTTGAAATCATTATACAATGAATGAATTGTATACAAAGACAGGAGCAAAATATAGACCAAGAGTTTAGAGGAAACCACTAGCCAGAGGTAGAAATGGAAAGCTGAGATGACAGTGTCCATCTATACATGCTAATTCTCCAGACATATTGGGGGAGGGCAGGGATAGAAAGCCCTGGGTTTACAAGAGTCGGAGAAAGCAGGACCCAGCTGAATTTTATTTTCAAGGTACAGGACAGGATAATTGCATGTTAAATAGCTAACGTCTCTCTACACGGGTACCAGTAACAACATATCTGTAGCTTTAGCGTAGACCTTCCTAAAGTCTTTTTTTTCCCCCTTTGGTTTTCGAGACACTTCTCAAAGTCTTAAAACTATATTTTCCACAGATGACTGTGGCATTTTGTGTCTATTTTACCGTCAATGTCTCAGGAAGCCTTCTAGGTGTTCTCAGTATTTGAAAGTTTTTTTGACTTAGGCAACCATTTGTGTTAATGGTTCTTCACAGGAGATGAACTTTGACCTCCCACTGCAGCCAGAGTATGATTGGCAGTTTGGTAAAGGAATGCCTAAGCTATTAGAGGAGTTAGGGTGTGTCTGTGAGGCCATTTGCAGAGATTTGCAGATCCTCTCAGGCGCTGACCTAATGAAGAGGCTATGCCTAAAGAGTTAATAATAACACAAAGGCACTACTGGGAATTGGTGTCAGAGGAGGTAGACACGGAACCATGTCTGTGGGACTATGTTTCACCACGGCTCCTTTCCTTTTCTTCTCTGCTTCTTTCTGCAGAGGCAGACAGCATTTCTCTGCCATGTACTTCTGCCACCATGAAGTTCTTCCGAAACCCATGGAGCATAGCAAGCATGAGCCAGAACCAGTAATTCCACCCCCTGCCTGGTTCCCAGGCATTTTATAAGTTAACTGCCTCATAGCTGCTCACAGGACAGCTTTACTCCTTTCAGAACCAGGGCCTTTGCATGCTGCCTACAATTGTCTATAGGAGCACTGTGAATTGAGACTCTTCTGGAAGTGCCCCAGAAATAGGAAGAGAGGCACCTCAGGTGAGCAGCCCCGTTCCAGGCAGATGTGTTTGAAGAGCCATCTAGCCCTGTGTACCTGCTGTGTGGACCAGGGTTCTTCTGCAGCACTTCACTGGGTTTCTGCACGTTTTTCCAGCCTCACGGTGAGCTTTATCATGGACAGTGTGAGCTACCCATGGTCTTCCGATACAGTCCCATTTCACTTGAGAAGCCAGTTATTGAGTGAGTCTGAGCCTGAATGCAGTCTCTAGTCGGTAATTGCCATAACCATTGTCTTGCAGTAGCTTGCTGGCCCACTATCTCACTCTGCCTCACAGCTTTTGTAAAAGTCAAATTACTTACACTAGCATCCTTGCTTTGCCCTGAGTTGTTACAGAATATGACACACTTTCGGGCATAGTCTTTCTTTCTTTTTTTTTGGGGGGGGGGGTGCGTAGTCTTTCAAACTGTGTCTTTACCCTATCTCCCTAACTTCCCCCATCCAACTCCATGCACTTCAGTTTAAGCTTAGTAATTTCAGGCCCACTTGCCAGCGCCATCGTTCACTAGCGATACATCTTTAGATGATCTTGTCCACGATGAGCCTTGTTTTTCTCACTGTAGAGTGGACTGTAGGGCTGAGGAGGCGGCTCAGTGGAAAGGTGCTTGTGCAAGCCTGATGACTTGAGTTCAAACCTACAGAGCCCGTGTAAAAGCCAAGTGCGGGAGAGTCCCAGGACCCAGAGATATGCACACGGACACACAGACCCGGACACAAATGTATGCATTCACATGCACACATTCTTATACATACTCGTACAAATGTACAAATGCACAAATACATGCACAGAGAGAGACAAATGCATGCAACACACACACACGCACACACACACACACACACACACACACATGCATCATATGAACTCATACTTTGCTATGACCCAGCATAGTGAGTCCTCTTATTTTGAAGTGTATTATCTCCAGGTTTGTCCTTATGTGGCAATGTGGGGGGTGATGGTTAGGCCACTGGGTGCACCATTTTCAAAAGAGATTGAGGAGAGTAAGCTGATATAAGGGGTAAGCCTGCCCTGCCCTGCTGTCTGCTTTCTGTCTCACTACTAATGGCTTACACAGGGCTGGAGAGATGGCTCAGTGGTTAAGAGCACTGACTGCTCTTCCAGAGGTCCTGAGTTCAAATCCCAGCAACCACATGGTGGCTCACAACCATCTGTAATGAGATCTGATGCCCTCTTCTGGTGTGTCTGAAGACAGCTACAGTGTATTCATAAATAATAAATAAATAAATAAATAAATAAATAAATAAATCTTTAAAAAAAAACCTAATGGCTTACACATTACAGAGGACCCCTGCCACCAAGCAGTGTTCTGATGAAAACTCTCTTGGAACATAAACTCGGCCACTGTTGATCCCCAGAGACCACAACAAATGCACAGATACATGCCTCTGTGTCTCTTGTGGATTTCCTTTCTAGTCAGATCACAGGAGTTATCCTTCAATGAATCAAACTTCTTGCCAAGCCATCTTTTGGCCAAAATTCATTTTCCTCTAGTTAACAGGAAAAGGGAGAAGATGAAATTCCAAGTCTCTGTGTGGGTATGTGCATGTAAGCACACAATACCTGAAGAGGCCAGAAAATGGCACAATAATCCTCAGAGCTGGAGGGTTTTGTGCTTGTGAACCTCCAGATGTGGATACTAGGAACAGAGATCTGATCCTCAGGAAGAGCAGTAAATACTCCTAAACACTGAGCCATCCTCCAGCCCCTCAAGCATGCTTTTAACGTAAGCATCCAAATCAAAGTTACCAGAATGACTTTAACTTCAGAAAAGAAATAGGGAACATTAAAAAAGGATACTCAAACCCTGTCCAAAGAGAAGTTATTGCAGAGAGTTCAAAAACACAAAGTTGTGACCAGCAAATAAAAAGTTATTCAGGCTTGTATGGGGACTAAGCGTGGCTTTCCCCCAAACATTCCTATGGGAGTCTTGAAAGGAAATGAGAGTTTTCATCTGCAAATGATAACACTGTAAGCATTTCCACTGGTAAACATGAGTTAGCTTTCCATCACTGTAACAAAATACCTAAGGTAATAAACTTACAAGGAGGCTGGTGAGATGGCTCTTTATGCACCCTGGTTGCTCTTCCGGAGGTCTGGAGTTCAATTCTCAGTAACCACATGGTGGCTCACAACCATCTATAAAGGAATCTGATGCCCTCTTCTGGCATGTGTATGTATATGCAGCAGAGCACTCAGAAAATAAATATATTAAAAAAAAATAACTACAAGGAAAAAGTTCATTTTAGTTTGTGGTTTTTGGAACGTTCAGAAGCCAGGACAAAATCTGGATCCCAATTTCTTAAATTTACTCCTATCTGCAAAGACCCTTTTCCACGTGAGGAAACATGAAAACTGGAGGAATTGAGGCATAGACAACTATTTCTAGGAGGCATTATTCCATGTTCCACAAGATGGGATGAGGAAGATTTCTCAGCCTTAGTGATGCATTCCTCACACCTCAAAGGCGTTCTAAACTAAGAATTTATTCAGAAAATATAAAATCAGACTGGGAAGAGTAGCATATTAAACCTTATGTGTAAAGATTCTAGCAGGAGGGAGAGGACCCTAGAAAGTAGCAGCAGTGGTGAGGGGTGCTTGCATACTGTAAGCCAAAACTCATTATTTCTTAAGTTTTGCTAAGACTATCTCATCCTTAGAGAAAGCAGCACATGGCAGGGCTGGAAGAAACGAACCTTTCACACACATCCAATGTGATACCTTCATGTCTACATTGTCCTTATTGTAAACTAAGACTATTACTTAAACTTCAATGTATTATGTGAACATTGTTTTAAAAACTGTGTAGATGCCCTTCAAAGAGTGTAGCAGGCCCAATTAGCTAGACTCATGTTTTAAAGGCTTGTTCTGCAGCAAATGACAATACTGAGGAGTCTGCGGAACCCTGAGGAGATGGGCCTTGGCGGAAATGTTTCTTCTAGGAGCAGATCACTAGGTTTAGGCCTTTGAATATTATAGCCTAGCACTGAGTTCTTGTTACTCTCTGCTTCTTGGTCTGTCATCATGTCAACAGTCCTCACCCCTCCACTACAATCTGAAACATCCCACTAAGCTGTGATGATTCTAGTCTCTAAAACCACAAGTCAAACGGACCCTTTCTCCCGCAAGCTGTTTCTGCCAGGCATTGTGATCACAGCAAAACAAAAGTGCCGTGACAGATGTGACAGTGTCCACTGCCGTGACAGGTGTGGCAGGTGGGACAGGTGGGACAGGTGTGACAGTGCCCACTGCTGTGACAGGTGTGAAAAGTGTGACAGGTGTGGCAGGGCCCACTGCCATTACAGGTGTGACAGAACCCACTGTCATGACAGGTGTGACAGGGATCACTGCCATGGCTGGTGTGACAGGTATGACAGGACTCACTGCCATAACAGGTGTGACAGTGCCCACTGTTCTTTAAGCTGAGGACACCTCTGGCTATATGAAGTAGATGGGATGACTTAGCCTTGGACCTAATGATGCTCATTCAGCTAGGAGGTGACAGCTGGGTCCCCAAATCACACAGAGCAGTGCTCTGACTCTGTCACTGTGAGGTGTGGGAAACCTGCTGCTCGGTCCACAGTGCCTAAGTCCATAAGGCACTGCACTGGGAAGAGTGGAGAGAAACAGAAGCCAATCAATCAGGGCTGTGTTTAAATTACAGAAGGAACCAGTGGTGAGGGCTGCCTCGCCCTGCCCTCCCCCATACCAGCATGTCTAACTATCAATGCTCTATGGAGACCACCAAACAAAACTATATATTTGTCCAATTAATAAGTACTCAGGAGTCTGTAAAAGAAGAAAAGAAACAAGGAAATGTCTGAAAATATCAGATGACAGAGAATAAATTAATAAACAATTTAAAAACCTGAAAACAGGACATTTATTTCCTCCTCCTCCTCCTCCTCCTCCTTCCTTCCTTCCTTCCTTCCTTCCTTCCTTCTCCTCTTCCTCCTCCTCCTCCTCCTGCTCCTGCTCCTCCTGCTCCTGCTCCTCCTCCTCCTCCTCCTCCTCCTCCTCCTCCTCCTCCTCCTCCTCAACATTGTCACCCTGCTGAAGTCCAGCCTGTCCTGGAACTCACTATGTAGCCTAGGTTAGCCTTGAATTCCCAGTGATCCACGTACTTCAGTCCTGAGTGCTTAGATAACTGGTTTGAAGCCACCATGACCAGCACTAGGAAACAATTTAAATGAATAAATACGTCCAAATGGAGTTCATTTAATAAGAAAAACTTTATGCCAAAATAGAACCCCTGAAATTTTAATGAAGAAAAATACAAATGAAAAAAAAATATGGTGAGAAAAAATAAATCCATGGAAGAAACAAATAAGAAACTTTTACAGATAATTTCCTTGACTTTAATGTATACTTTAAACAAATATAATTTCCAAAAATTAATAGCTGAAGTGAAAAACTGAAAAAGACTGGGAATGTGTTTTCCTGGCCCGGGTCCACGTCAGTTCTGCGTGTCTCTGTAGCCTGAACTCTTAACCTCTGCTTCCTTCTGTTTTCATCCACTCCTTCCTCTGGCCTTACTCCACCTCCTACCTTCTCACACAGACCTTCCTGGGTCACTACCCTTCCTTTCCCTTCCCTTCCCTTCCCTTCCCTTCCCTTCCCTTCCCTTCCCGGGACTATAGGCATGGACTACAATGTCCCGGTGTACACCAAAATCCCTGTTCTCAGATCAAGGTTTTGGTGGTACAGAGTCAGTCCAATGTACATTAATATGCATACATAACACACAAATATATGGACAGATGATAAGGCTAATAAAAACAAAGCAGAGGTTGGGGAGATAGCTCAGAAGTAATGGTCTTGTTGTGCAAGCATGGAGACTGGAGTTTAGTTCCCAAAACCCACAAAATTACCAGGCTAATGTGGCAGCCTTCTTGTAAGCCTGGTGCTAGGACTTGGTAACAAGATCCCCAAAGCAAGTTGATTATGTAGACTAGCAGAATTGGCAAGCTCTGGGTTCAGCAAGAGACCCCACCTCAGTGACTGAAATATAGAGTAATGGAAAAAGTCACCTTTCATCAGCCTCTGTTTCCACATACATGTACACATATGTGAATACACACTACATACAGATATACATGAAGAAGAGGAGGAGGAAGAAGAGGGATGGAAGAGGAAAGAAAAGAATCCTATGATTATTACATTGGCTAGTTATCTACATCAACAGTGGTTACACATAGGGACAGTCTAACCCTTGTTTAATCCACTCAGGAAGGCATTGTCATGGCATTGTCATGGTCACAGTTTTACATAGACCACAAATTGAGACAGAGATGAGTTTAGGAAAGTTCTCAGAGCTTCAAAGAAAGGAAGCAGATGACCTGGGGTTTGAATCTAGAGTGTTGCCTCAGGATTGATGCATTTTATCTGCAAACTGCAAACTTACAGGAACTTCAGCCCATGGTCAGCTGACATGAAAGATTTCAGCTCTGTCCTGTTTACTTCAGCATGTCATGCATGCTCAAGCGTCTCTGTATTCATTCAGACTAGTCATTGCGTCTTGTCAAGCTCCCCATCTTACGTTCTTTACATTTTCATTAGATAGTGTCTTTAATCCCCCCCAAAAGAAAGAGGAGGAGCAGGAGGAGGAGGAGCAGGAGCAGGAGGAGCAGGAGGAGGAGCAGGAGGAGGAGCAGGAGGAGGAGGAGGAGGAGGAACAGCAGGAGCAGGAGGAGGAGCAGGAGGAGGAGGAGAAGTCCGGGGTTGGTGTGTAGCTCAGTGGGAAAGCCCTTGCTCAGTATGTGAGTGAGGCCTGGGTCCCCATACCCCACACTACAGACCAAGGAAGTGAACAGTCCTGCGAGAACGAATGGGTTTTCTTTCTTCCCTGCTTAGATAACACTTCTTGAAGGAGACTTTTAGCCATTCTATGACATCAGTGCCATCACCACTTTTATTCCCACCCATCTCCATGGCTGCATTCAACCAAACAGGCTCTCTTGGAGTGACTCATAAACTGTTCTGGTTGTGTAGAGAAATCTTATTTTTTAATTTATTTTTTATTGGATATTTTATTTACATTTCAGATGTTATCCCCTTACCCCATTTTCCCCCTCCCACCCAGGAACCCCCTATCCCATCCCCTCCTCCTATTTCTATGAGGATGTGCCCCCACCTAACCCCTCACTCTCACCTCCCCACCCTCGAATTCCCCCACACAGGGCGTCTAGCCTTCATAGGACCAAGGATCTCCTCTCTCACCTATACCTGACAGGACCATCCTCCCTTACATATACAGCTGGAGCCATGGGCCCCTCCCTAAGTGCTCCCAGGCTGGTGGTTTAGACCCTGGGGGCTCTGGTTGGTTGGTATTGTTGCTCTCCTCATGGGGCTGCAAACCCTTTCAGCTCCTTCAGGCTTCTCTCTAACTCCTCCATTGGGAACCCCGTGATCAGTTCAATGGTTAGCTGTGAGCATCTGCCTCTGAATATGTCAAATTCTTGCAGACCTCTAAGGAGACAGCTGTATCAGGCTCCTGCCAGCATACATTTCCTGACATCCACATCAGCGTCTACCTTTGGTGATGTGTAGAAAAATCTTAACCTACCTGATCTACCAGAGTGCAGGGGGCAGAGAGGCTGGAAAAGGTATTACACACACACACACACACACACACACACACACACACACCACACATAGCACAGCACAGTACATCAAGTTGCTGCAGGGCTAAGCATCCTCTCCCACTAAGACAGTCCATTTAGGGTTGCAGGATCCATGGGCAGGCAGGCAACAGACCCAGGAACAGCCCCTGCTTCTGTTGTTGGAGGACCTAGATGATGACCAAGCTGCTCATCTGCTACCTATGTGCAGGGACCTAGGCACCTGTGCTTACTCTTCTGTTGGTGATTCAGTCTCTGGGAGCCCCCAAGGGTCCAGGTTAATTGACTCTGTTGGTCTTCCTGTGGAGTCACTGTCCTCTTCGGGTCCTTCAATCCTCCCAACTCTTCCATAAGACTCCCTGAGCTCCATCTACTGTTTGGCTGTGAGTCTCTGAATCTCTTTCCATTGGCTGCTTGGTGGAGACTCTCAGAGAACAGTTATGCTACGTTCCTGTCTGCAAACATAATGGAGTATCATTAATAGTATCAGGGATTGGCTCTTGTCCATGGGATGGGTCTCAATTTGGGGCGGTCATTGGTTGGCCATTTCCTCCATTCCTGTTCTTTCTTAGTCCCTGTATATCTCATAGGCAGGACACATTTTGGGTTGAAGGCTCTGTAGATGGGTTGTTGTTCTTATCTCTCCACTGAGAGGCCTGCCTGGATACAGGAAGTGACCAGTTCAGGATCCATATCCCCCACTGCTAGAAATCCCAGCTAGAGTCACTCCCATTGACACTCCTGGACCTCTTCCCATCCCAGGTCTCTGGCACATTCTAGAGATTCCCCTTGCCCCAGCTGATCTCCCTTCTCCTTACCATGTTCTTTCTACATATGATCTCCCCCCAGACCCTGATTCCCTCTCCATCCCCTCTTCCTACCAGTTTCCTCCTTCCATCAACCTCCAATATCTATTTTGTTTCCCCTTCTAGTGAGATTCAACCATCCTCCCTTGAACCCTCCTTGTAATTTGGCTCCTTTGAGTCTGTTGTTTATAGCATGGTTATCCTGTACTTTATGGCTAGTATCCACCTATAAGTGAGTACATACCATGTATACCCTTTTGAGTCTGGTTTACCTCACTCAGGATGATATTTTAGAGTTCTATCTATTTGTCTATGAAATTTGTGATGTCCTTGTTTTTAATAGCTGAATGATATTCCATTGTGTAGATGTACCACATTTTCTTTATCTATACTTCAGTTGAGGGACATCTAGGTGGTTTACAGTTTCTGGCTATTACAAATAAAGCTGCTATGAACATAGTTGAGGTCCTTGTGGGTTTATGCCCAGAAATGGTATAGCTGGGTCTTAAGGTAACTATTTCCAATCTTCTGAGAAAACGTCAAGTTGATTTCCAGAGTGGTTGCACTAGTTTGCAATCCCACCAGCAATGGAGGAGTGTTCCTCTTTCTCTACATCCTCGTCAGCAAGTGCTGTCACCTGAGTTTTTGATCTTAGCCATTCTGTTGTGTGTATGGTGCAATCTCAGAGTCATTTTCATTTTCCATATGACTAAGAACATTGAATATATCTTTAGGTGCTTCTTGGCCATTTGAGAGTTCTCTGTTGAGAATTCTCTGTTTAGCTCTGCATCCCAGTTTTTAATTGGGTTGTTTGGATTGTTGGTGTCTAACTTCTTGAGTTCATTATATATTTTGGATATTAACCCTCTATCAGATATAGAGTAGGCAAGAATCTTCTTCCCAATCTGTAGGCTGCTGTTTTGTCCCATTGACAGTGTCATTTGACTTACAGAAGCTTTCAGTTTTTTTATTTTATTATTAACTATTTATTAATTATTAACCTTAGTGCCTGAGCCAACTGGTGTTCTGCTCAGGAAGTTGTCTCCTGTACCGATGAAGTCAAGGCTATTCTCCACTTTCTGTTCTATTAGATTTAGTGTATGTGGTTTTCTGTTAAGGTCTTTGATCCACTTGGATTTGAGTTTTGTGCAGAGTGATAAATATGGATCTATTTGCATTTGTCTACATGCAGACATCCAACATTTTAAGTGTGTGTGTGTCCCACAGGCCAACTACAACTATAATTCCTCAGAAATCATCCACCTTATTTTAAGATGCGGTCTCTCATGGTTTGGCCAGGCTGGCCAGTGAGCCCTGGGTAATTATCTCATTTTTATATGAACTGTAACCTCTAAGCAAATGGTTTTTAGATCCATATATCTTCCTTTCTGAACATGTGAATCTCCAGACCTTCCTAGTTGTTTCTATCAGTATGTTTTGCCTTTAGACAACCACTGGACACTCTGAAATCTCACCAATACTCTTGGTCCTCCCAAATACGCTCCAGCTTTCTTCCAGGTGTTGATGAAACTGTTGTGCTTTATGAATTCACCTGCTTTCTATTTTGAAAGAGAAAATATCTTACACTTGATATGCTTAATTGATAAAATTGTCATAATTTTATAACAAATTACTAAAATGCATAGATGCATCATATTCTAGGTGCCTGAGTCTCTGCACATTCTGAATCATTTAATCTTCACAACTCAATGAAATCCTCGTAATTATTAACTACCATCTTATAGCTATGAAAATTACAGGGCAAACATCTAGTCACCCAGATAGATAATACATGGGAAAGATATCAGGTTTTGAAACCAACTTTTATGAAATCATATTTAGGGATACTCGAGGGTGGGTGTAAGGGAAGTTCATGAAGATCACCTGAATCAACAGTGAAGGTACCCCCCAGAAGTGGGTTTGGAGGTGTCAGGGGGGATCTGCTCCTGCAAAGCAGAAGCTAAACCTCAAAGGCAGATGATCCTAAGGCAGGGTCAACAAAAGATAGACCAGGCTGGAATGGCTAGCCAAAGAGACCTGCACACATGAGAAACTAAAAGCAAGGATAGCCCAGGCTTTGACAAACAGATGAGAAAAAGGCTTGGGCTGAGCGCCATGCCATGCCCACCCTCTCTGTATTCCTGTCTCCCTTCTTCTACAGTCCAGGGTGATGACTTTATCACCATCTTGTAAAACAAGGTCTTCATGAACCAGAAAATGTTTTTAAAATGTGGAAATTCTAACTCATCCTATTCTTTAAGTATAAATTATTTTTTTAAAGAGGTAAAATTAGGCTCTCTGCTCAAAGAGGTAAAATTAGGCTCTCTGCTCAAAGAGGTAAAATTAGGCTCTCTGCTTAAAGAGGTAAAATTAGGTTCTCTGCTCCTCCCTGTTCCAGAGACATCTGCATCTTCTTGTGCAGTGTCAGCCTTGTCCCATAGACAAAATGGTGAAGGTCAGTGTGAATAGATTTGGCCGTATTGGGCCTCTGGTTACCTGAGCTGCCTTCTGTTCTGCACTTGGCAAAGTGGAGATTGTTGCCATCCATGACCCCTTCACCGACTTCAACTACATGGTCTACATGTTCCAGTATGACTCCACCCATGGCAAATTCAATGGCACAGTCAAGGCTGAGATGGGAAGCTCATCATCAACAGGAAGCCCATCACCATCTTCCAGGAGCGAGATCCCGCTAACATCAAATGGAGTGATGCTGGTACTGAGTATGTCATGGAGTCTACTGGCATCTTCACCACCATGGAGAAGGCCGAGGCCCACTTGAAGGGTGAGGCCAAAAGGGTCATCATCGTCCCTTCTGCTGATGCCCCCATGTTTGTGATGGGTGTGAACCACAAGAAATATGACAACTCGCTCAAGATTGTCAGCTATGCATCCTGCATCACCAACTGCTTAACCTCCCAGCCAAGGTCATCCATGACAACTTTGGCATCTTGGAAGGGCTCATGACCACGGTCGATGCCATCACTGTCACTCAGAAGACTGTGGGTGGCCCCCCTGGAAAGCTGTGGCATGATGGCTGTGGGGCTGCCCAGAACATCATCCTTGCATCCACTGGTGCTGCCAAGGCTGTGGGCAAGGTCATCCCAGAACTGAACCGGAAGTTCACTGCCATGGCCTTCCATGTTCCTACCCCCAATGTATCCATTGTGGATCTGGCTTGCCACCTAGAGAAACCTGCCAAGTATGAGGGCATCAAGAAGGTGGTGAAGCAGGCATCTGAGGTCCCACTGAAGGGTATCCTGGGCTACACTGAGGGCCAGGTTGTCTCCTGTGACTTCAACAGCAACTCTCACTCTTCCACCTTTGATGCTGGGGCTGGCATTGCTCTCAATGACAACTTTGTAAAGCTCATTTCCTTGTATGATAATGAATACAGCTACAGCAACAGGGTCATGCACCTCATGGGCTGCATGGCCTTCAAGAAGTAAGAAACCCTGGACCACCCACCCCAGCAAGGACACTGAGCAAGAGAGAGGCCCTCTGTTGCTGAGGAGTCCCTGTCCCCAACACTGAGCATCTCCCTCACAATTTCCATCCCAGACCCCCATAAATAACAGGAGGGGCCTAGGGAGCCCTTCCTACTCTCTTAAATACCATCAATAAATGTTCGCTGTACCCCCCCACCAAAAAAAGAGGTAAAATTATTCACTGGTTGATTGTTTTTCTTTCAGCTATAAACGGAAAAGAATGGGATATTAAATTATAGAAGAGTAACTTATGAGCTTAACATTCTATAGATAAGGGATATATATATATATATATATTTTTTTTTTTTTTTTTTTTTATATATATGGCTTACATGGGAAAAAAGAGACCATTCAAAATCAGAGTCAGAGTTGTGCAATTAATATGACTTGACTATTTAAAAATCACTTCTAGTCCCATGTATTTTTTTTAATTATGTGTATGCTTGTGGGTATGTACACATGAGTGAATGTATAATCAGAAGCCAGTAGAGGGTGCCAGGTTCACCTGGAGCTCAAGTCAAAGGTAGTTGTGAGTTGTGTGACCTGGGTGCTGGGACCCAAACTCAGTTGCTCTGAGGAACAGAACTCACTCTTACCCTCATCCCCACATCATTTTAGATAGAACTGTTTTGGGGGCTGGAGAGATGGTTTGGTGGTTAAGAGCACTGACTATTCTTCCAGACATCCTGAGTTCAATTCCCGGCAACCACATGGTGGCTCACAACCATCTGTAAATGGGATCTGATGCCCTTTTCTGATGTGTCTGAAGACAGCAACAGTGTACTCATATACATAAAATAAATAAATAATTCTATAATGTATGCCTTGTATGTATGTATGCCTTCTGTAACAACCTTGGCTAGTCTTTCCTCTCCCTCCTCCAATTCCTAATAATATACTGTGAGAGATTTAAAATCTGAGTATGTTATATATGTGACATAAAACTTAATTGCCAAGAGTTGATAACACATGACCAGCCCTGGAAGATGCTGGCATGTGGAGCCCTCTAAAGGGAAAATTGCTTCTGAGTTTCAGGCTAGAATGTCACCGGCAGTAGTTGTTTATAAAAGAAACACAATCTGTGTCTTTTTCCATTTCCAGTAGACATGTGACAAACTGTTCATAAACTGAAGAGACTGTATGATGGTCCTGAACATAATCAATAGCATCTCAACCATGGAGAAAAAGCACTTCATAGTTTAATCAAAATATACAGACCAAACAAGTAAATACATGTTTTACATATCCAGACGTAGAAAAAGAGTTGAGAAAATCCATCAAAACCTGACTGACAAGTCTCCTAATGCTTTAGAGTTCCCCATAAAAATTAACTTATTATGAAAACTAAACCAATTCCTTTTATCTGTCACTCCAAACAACTGTATAGTCAACACACAGAGGTACAGCTGTGGCATACAACCCTGTTCAAAGAAACAACCTGCAAATCCAAAGTTCCCACTCCCCTGCAGCACCTAAATTTTAGCCATTATTATCTCTTACTGACCCTTTTATGTATAACTATTCTATGTGCTAGATTGACCTCTTTAATTCTTCTTTATCTTTGGCATTGTGTGTATGCACGGATGTGAGTTCCTGTTACACACAGGTGTGCAGGTGTGTAGAAGCCAGTCAGAACTGACATTAGGTGTCTTCTTCAATTTCCTCTCAACTTTATTTTTGAGACAGTCTCTAACTCAACTTAGAGCTCCCTGACTCAGCAAGACTGGCTGGCTTCAAGCCCAGAGATCCCCTGATGATGAGTACATGTAGTCCAGGCTAGCCTCATACTCACTATTTGGCTGAAGCTGACCTTGATTGAACTCCTGATCCCCCTGGTTCTATCTTCCAAGGCCTAGGACTACAAGTAGGTGTCCACCACCACATACAGCCACTTCCCTTTTCTGGAGTTTTCTGTCACCCTGTAGAGAACTCAACTCAAACTCTTCAGTCGAGGAATACATTCATCTGGTCCCCTTCTTATTTCCTTGTGTGTTAGGCTCACTGCATTGTCTTTTCCTTATTCTTCCTAGCTCTGTGTAGCTTCCGTACTGGTGTCATCTTGACAGAAGGGAGTCAGCTGCACCAGCTCAGCTTCTTGGTCCTTGGAAATTAGACTTGATTCCTGATGGCATAGGTCCATCTGCCTGGGTAGAGTGCCTGGTTCTTGAGCACTGTTCATCCTGCCTTCAGAAACTGTCAAAACTGATAACCAGTGAGTCTAAAGAGAGGCTCAGTTAACACTTATAAGCTCTGTCCTAGGCTCAGGGGAGCCTAGTCCGTGGGCTTATTCTGCTCGGTGTTTCTCTATCCATCTCTGCATTTCTGTCCCTAGCAGAAAAGAGGACTTGGCCTTCTCCACGATGGCCTGATCCTAACTGGGCTCTCTGCATCCCTGTGACTTCTATACTACATTAGCAGCACATTTTGTAGCACAGTGCCCTGCTCATTAAGATGAACAATCCAACTCCTGCCCATCTAAAGATAGACTTGAACTACTTACCTTTTCATGCTGGCCCTGGATTCCTGCCTCACACTGGCTTTCCAGGCCTGTGCTGTTCCTGTCAGCCTTAGGTTGCTAAAATGTCATGTATGGGGCCTGGGAGGCTTCATGTGGTCCCATAGTGTTTTTCTTGCCCTCTAACTCTTGGTGACACTATTTCTTTTGCTTAGAACACTCCAGTGAATATTTAAGTTTCTGTTCCCTCTCCCTCTCCCTCTCCCTCTCCCTCTCCCTCTCCCTCTCCCTCTCCCTCTCCCTCTCCCTCTCCCTCTCCCTCTCCCTCTCCCTCTCTCCCTCTCCCTCTCCCCCTCCCTT
>NW_021604598.1:12294364-12340900 GCF_004785775.1 Grammomys surdaster | reverse complement strand
ACTCAAGGAACTAAAATTCTAGTGTGGATGGCAATAATAAGCAAATGAAAACTACATATTGAGATTGAGAGACAGGGCTGGGTAACGGCAACTGTCTCTAACTGTCCAGGGAAGGATTCGGTTCGGCGTCTGCTGGTGGAGGAAATGTCCAGCAGACAGCAGAACAGTGCACAGTGTGATAGTCTAGAAACTGTCAGGATCTTGTGATTCTATCAGAGGAGTGTTGAATATTGATAGAATATTGTGAGAGCCGGTGAACATGCAGGGATATGATGCCCAAGGATACCAAAGCTCACAGGGGACTTTGATGAGCCAGGAATTTGGAGACACATGCCTATAAAACCAGCACTGAGGAGGCACAGGCTGGAGACTCAGTTCTAGACCAGCCTGGTTTCCTACGTGAGATACTGCCTCAAAGATCAAAACTACAATATGAGTGAGGGACATTTGCATTTTATTCAAAGCTTAGGGGAAAGCAGCTAAGCAGATGTATATAATTTTCAACTCTATTTTAAAAGCCTACTCTTGCTGCTGTGTAGATCACCGACTAAAGGGACAGTAGGCAAGATGCAAAGTGTTTCCCCTACTTTGTGCTTTCCTGCCACTTGGCAAACTGTGTTCAGTTTGCACTAACCACTGTGTGTTCCAGTGATATCCTCAAATGCTTTTGCAAGCCAAAACTTGTAAAAGTAAGACTTTGTCTTGCTATTTTTGTTCGCTTGCTAGTTTTAAACTCCTTGTGATACATTCTCTCCCCAGGGTCCCCTAGGCATGTGGACAGACTACAATAATCAGTTGCTTTTGTGCCGGTGTCCCCATAGTGCCAAGTTTTACATCTGCATGGAACTCTGACATATTCTCCTCGGAGCATGTGGCAGCTCCTGACCTCTGGCACTGGGGATTTTTGGCAAAAGCCTTTCCACAGCACTGATGAAATACTTTCTGTGTTACTCCATGACAAACGGCTCTAGTAGACGGGCTCTGTCAGGCCTACGGGGGAGGTGGACGTTAAGCAACCTCCTTTGAGCTCCCTCCCTTAAGCTCTGTAAGAAAACAGCATGGCCCGTCCCACACAGGGAAGCATTCTGACAAGAGCACCCCACTGGTTGCTGGTTCTCCCAGCTTTTCCAAGTATTCGGGACTGATCTGCTCTGCGTCCTAATGTCTCAGTTGCCTTGGCTTCTCTTGATCCTCACCCCTGGATCAACACTGTAACGGGATATTTTCCTGCTACACTGTATTTGCAATGGAGCTCTATGACTGGGCCGTAGAAGAGGTAGGTGGAGAGAGGAGAGAGGAACGAACATAGAGGAACATAGAGGAAGATGTATGGGTCGCTAGTCTTGGGTAGCAATTCATATCAAAAGGTTAGATATGACAGTTCTAATTGCGTGGGTATCTTGTGTATTGAGCATTTCCAAATATATGAATCTATTAGATAAGCTTTAAGCTTTAAGATTCTCATTTCTACCCGGTACTGTGAGCATGGCGGATATTGTCTGAGGCATAGCCAAACATTACGAGGGTGGCAGAGTTGAACCGGGGGCCACGCTTTGGGACATGGACTTCACGAAGCTGATCGGTGGAGGCAGCCATTACGCTGACGTCTCGTGGGTCTAGGGCAGGTGCTCCTGGAGCCTCTGGCCGCTTCTTGTGCAGGAACATGGCAGGCAGTCCAGGTAGCTAGCCAGACCTTGCCGTGGCTTTCAAAATATCACTCATATCACAACACCCCCCTATCATCTGTTTGGGACACACTCTTCTGTTGTAAAACAGAGACCTTTTCTCAAAGAGCAGGAAGAAATTTGTCATTTTAGAGATGGCTATTTACCCTTTCCAGACCCACCCCACTCTCTGTTTCTACCCAGAGTCTAGGGACACTTCCCTGATGTCCTCTGGCTTTCTGCTGTAGCTGGACTGAAAGGAGCAGAGTAAAAAGGGGGAAGAGACAAAGGTCAGGGGTTTCTTTCCTTTACTTCTCCCTGGAAGTTTCCTGGAGGCTGCACCCTTAGTTAATCAGTCCCCTCTTCGTGGCCAGCTCTGATTCTGTATCTCCTGATGCCTTCCAAGATAAAGAACTACTGATAATAGCAAATCTGAGGACCTCGGTCCATCATTAAATGCCCTAAATTTACCCTTATCTGGCTAGGACTCTGACAGACATAACCCACTCTGAGTCAGGGACACAGCATAATGATCTGACCTTCAATAGAGAATGGACAATGAATGTCTCACCTCATGCCTTCCTTTTTTAACAGAAGAATTCTCCCTACAGAAAAACACCCTTTGTGCCTAAAGTCTCTATGACTACTTCATCCATTCCAACAAAGCAAGCCTTCTGCATGTGTATGTGTGGGAGGGTGTAGTGTAGTCTGTGTGTGTGTGCCTGTGTGTGTGTGCTTGCACACACATGCTCAGTTTGTGGTACAGGAGATCTGAACCCAGGGCCTTACACATGTATAGCAAATATTATAAGACGGAGTCGTGCCCCCCCCCCCCGGTCCTATTCTCATCTATACTACCTTTGAGTTCTGCTCATTTTTAAAAAGGTTTATTTATTTTATGTATGTGAGAATACCGTCACTCTCTTCAGACACACCAGAAGAGGGTCTTGGATCCCATTATAGATGGTTGTGAGCCACCATGTAGTTGCTGGGAATTGAACTCAGGACCTCTGGAAAAGCAGTCAGTGCTCTTAATTGCTGAGCCATCCCTTCAGCCCCTTTGCTCATGTTTTAAGGCACCCTGTCTGAAGTGATTTCTTGAAACAGCAACAAAAAACTAGCACAGAGGCCAGTTCAAAAGTCAACATTTGTATTCCGTCTTCTAGAACATTCAACTGTAGCTGGTCTCGAAGGACAGTGGAGTAGCCTGGTCATGTGTTTCTGATGATAGGACAGCCATGATCAAGGCTCATCTGTCTAGCTTTTCCTCTTTAGGAAGAGGACTTTTAAGAATACTTTAGAATAAGATTTGAATCCACTCTTGCTTATTTAGATACCTAGCGTAAGGCATTGTTTGCTGAATGGAGAGCTGTAAAAGGAAGTGCAGGGAACTGAAGAGCATGGTATTTAGAGCCAGCTGGACCCAGGAGCCCATCATTTCCCAACAGTATAAGTTTGTGCAAGTGTAACTCCTTCTTGTATGTGAGTTTCTGTCAGATCTCTACCTTGTAAATTACAGGATAACATCTCGAATCTGCGTATTCCCTGGGTTTGGCCCAGCGGTAGCTCTTTAATATAACCTAGCTACTACATGGAGTAGAATAAAAGGTTTCTCATTATCTCCACTGACACTAAGAGCATCTGAGAAAATACAGCATCCACTGGTTCTCTGACAAGAATGCTCCTAAGCCGTGTCCTACTGAGCTGTTAGTAACAGGCACCTAGGAACATTCAATGTTCCCTCTGTTGTCTACCCACCCCTTCTTTCCAGATGTGTAATGAAAACTACTGAAACGATTCTGTATTGCATCTTCATTTAGCTGCTAACTGCAACCAAGTCCCAAAGTGACGGAAAGGCCACCATGTCAGAGCTTGCAGTTGTGCGTTCACAGCTGTTTTGTCTGTAAGCCTGTCCCCACCTTGAAAGTATAACATATTAGCAGTTGGAGATTGAACAATATTAAGGTGGTGTGCTATGATTGTCCCTCTGCCAAATGGGAAGCTTGAATGACTGCCCCACACAGTTGGTGTCTATCTATCGGGAGTTTAAAAAAGAAATCTAAATAATGCTTTGACTAGCTGGAAGCTGTTTGGGAAGTGTCCATGCGCCCTCTAGCGGCAAATCTGAGGGAATGTTTCCCTTGCCCCAGTTGGATTCTGTTTGCTGTGAGGTAGGCTGGCGACCCAGCACTAGAAGCCCAGAGCAGTCCTTCGGTGACCAGAAGACCTAGATGTCCTTCTCTAAATTAGAGGAAAACAGCTGAGAGATACTCAGATAGGGACAGAGAGTCTTCAAGGACGTACTTGTAAATCCACAGTATGGGTGTGACCAAGCAGTGTGGGCCAAGGGCATAGGGGAAAGAAAAATATGTTCTGATCATACCCCCATGAAGCTCATTCGACATAATGAACTTAAAACTATTGTAAAAAGCATAACAGATCAATAACTTTTATATTTAAAAATATAAAATATTTCCAGTTAGAAGGGGAAAATATCACAATCCAAGACAAAAATTTTTTTCTGAAGGAACATAAAGTCTATTTAACTCACTCCATGAACCTCATAGGAATCTTTGGCAGCCCAACCTAGGATTCCATGCTCTGGCAATGGAAGCAGATGGTCTTGAGTTCCAGTTCAGCTGGGACACGTCTCAAACCAGACAAAACAGAAACAAAAGTTCAGGTACAGGAAAAAAAAAAAACAATCTAAATAAATAAGAAATCCAACATACCTTATAATCCAGACTTCAATGTTAATAAATTCTGGGAACATCATAAAATGTTCTTTTAGACTTTCAAATTCACATATTTTATGAGGTGGAAACACATGGTTAAAGACAATGTCTATCTCAAAGATGGTGTATACAGCTTTTCCTCCAAAGAAATAGGGACCCTGAAAGCCCCAGAATGACACAGCTGTCAGGGAGCCTCTGACAGCTCCCCTAACACAGGCACCTGCTATCGCCAAACTGCGTGCAGCCCACACTCAGGATTTGTGCGACTGTCGGTGACCTATTTAACTTCACCAGTTTCTATTTTTATGATCTATAAAATGTAAGTTATAATAATACATTGATGGCTAGGCTTGGTAGCACATACCTCTATCACCAAAACTTGTGAGGATCAAGAATTTGAGGCTGACCTGAGCTACATGGTGAGATCTTGTGGAATGAATGAATGAATGAATGAATTCTAAGCAATTTTAGGAACATTTAATGAGATAATAAGTAAAATTAGCATGGTATGTGGCCCAAGTCTCATCAGACCTCCCTTTCTTTGACCTCTTTCTGCTTTCTGGACTGGATGTAACAAACTTTTTCTTCCACTTGAGACCTTTATGTTGTTTTGTGTTTTTCTAGATACCCACACACTTATCAGTGTTCTTAAACATATAACCCTTAGGGTGGGGATGAGCCATGCCCTTGCTAAGACATTGAACAATTATTTATTCCCACATGGGTCCAGACAGGTTGAGGATTAATATCAAGCTCCTTCATGCTGGACAAGTAACTTGCTGTAGTCCAAATAACGCCACTCGGATTTCATATGATGGACTCTTAGCCTCAGGTGGCATTAAAAATGAGGGCCCTGATTCGATAATGAGGGCAAAGCCTTGCTGACACTACAGGAGACTGTATGGAAAGAGGGGCTTCTATAACCTTTAGAAACAGGGCGCTGGACAGCAACAGGATCTGCCGGCACTTTCATCTGGGACCTCTTGGCTCTAGAACCTGTGTCGCTCAGGGATCATGGGTTTGTACTACTATGTCTGGTTTACTCCCCTCTTCAAATGCTATTCTGTCAGTTCTCTGTGGTATCATTAATCAATAATCAATTATTAAAACTTCCTTCAAGTATGGCTCTCTGACTTCCACTTCAGTCTGTTTGGAGCTTCTGATGACTGTAGTAACTCCACCTCCACTCCTGGAAAAAGTCAAGAGAGAAAATGTGCAGTATTCATTTCTGCCTTCACCATCTTTATATTTGGGTGTAAAGACATTTAATGCCTTCTTATTAACCTATCCTGTGCTAAGGTTCTTCAGAGATGAGGTAACACATTCCTTTTGACCACCAGAATCCTGATAAGAAGATGATTAGTGGGAAGTGTTAAATTATGTCAGCTCAGCTTGCCAGGTTTCTTTCTCCTAAAATTCCAATCCACTCGTACCTTACAGTATTTTTAGCAATAGAATTATTTTTACAGGATGAAAGGTTTGCCTGTGCTCACGATTCCAGAGAAATTTGTCTGTCGTGGTGTATGTAGAAGGCACAGCAGTGAGTGTGGTTCCGCCAGTGGTCAACTGAGCTTATTCTGGGATGTTTCACTAATTTTAGTTTCTACAAATTCACTTTATTCTTTTAACTGTGCTGTGAAGTTTTTATAATTCTGTCCATATTGTCCCCTTCGTTGAATTAAACTAGCCTAATACACTCTCAATACTTTTATAACAAATCCTATTCTATACATCAAAAACAAAATGAGTTATCCCTTCCTGAAGAGAAAAAACAACATCTCTTTGTTATTTCATCAGACTGTACTACTGCACACTGAAGTTCTCAGCTTCTAGATGTACTGATTACATTACAGGAGAAAGTATTCACTATACCCATTGCTTTTTGTTTAATTCTGTGCTACGTATTTGCTGTGTGTAAAGTTAAAAACACTCTTGCTCCTTTGCCGGGAGCATACTCTCGGTTTAGCTCTTAGATCACGCTCCGCCCATGCTATCTCCTTCCTGGAAGCTTGGCTTGCTCTCCGACCTCCTCCAGTTTAGCTCCGAGACCGGCCAGCCTCACTTGCAATTTACCTGTTCCTCCAGGTAGCTTTGCCAAGCTGCTGACAACCGCCCCAGCTGCTCTCTTTCTCTGCCCACCTTATCCCCAGTGGATGGAAAACACTGGACACTTTTAATATTTTAAAACTTGCCAGATAGAACAATTGCTGGGCTCTTATCAGCTAACCTATTTCAGCCGGTGGCGGAGACCACCATTTCCAGCTGCCCAAGATCTCACATGGTTATACGTGTCTCCCGTTCCAAAACCTGGTCAAAAAGACTGCTTTTTCTGCATCCCCTCTCTTCCTCCTGGGACCCAGAAATCCCACTTTTTCCCCTTCATCCAGCAATTGTCTCTCACTTCCTTCATTGACACAATCAAGAACCAATTAGGGAATCAGATTTTAGTATCAGCTCCTCCTTTTACTCGTGTCGGTGTATTAACTTCTCTGTGCCAAGGACACTATGTCTGTGCCGAGCACACTGTGGCATGAGTGCCCACTTTTGGTTCTTGCGTTTACATAGTATGGAAAGGAGTCACACAAGCAGAGGAGACAAAGCCTTCTTTGTGTGTCTTCTCTTCTTTCCCTACCTATTCCTTTTCCTCCTGCTCCTCCTCACCTTTTAACCCCCACCCCCAGTTCTGACTGTCAGCAGGGGCATCTGAAGGACACTACTCCAGTTAAGGGCCCACCCAGTTCAGTAATCAGCATGGTGACAGAAGCCACCCTGGGGAATAGTGAGGAGGCATTTGAATTACAAACGGAATAAACATCCCAGAATTTGTCACTCCCATGTTTAATTGGTAGGAGACGGGAGAACTTCCAAGAGTTCAGTTCCTACAGTGACCTCATTTCAAGGTCAGTATCTTTGGGGACAGTTATGCAACAGGAGAACCCAGTGAACAACATTTAGTGGCATCTCATTTAACTCAAAGTTTTGGACACTTATCATCCCCAAGTTGTAGCTAAGTAGTAGCATAATGATAAACATATTTCTTTTTAAATTTCTCAGAATTTGGGGTGAAAAGGAAAAACAATAATCTTAGTTCCTGAGGGGATAAAACCTCTCAGAGTTTGTTAGGAAACTCGGCAATTCTTAGCAACCAAATTCACAAACACGAAGCAACGCTAGGCTGAATCAAGTATAATTGAATAAGGAACATATGGAGTAAATTCTCCCTTAAATACGAACGGGCATGAAAGCAAAGGCGAAGGGAACTTGCCAGATATGTTCCCAAAACAAAACACTTTCAAAATAATTCAATTCCAGGCAGTTGTCAGGCCCAAACACAGCCGTGTCTTCTCATGTCTAAAACTGCATTCTCCCTTCTTAATATGTTAATTTAATTTTTGTTGAGTGTCTAAGCAAATTAAGCACCTCATAGAGTGTCTCCAGTCTGAAGTAAGGGCTTCCTCTTTGGAACATGAACTCTTACCATGCAACATGAGACATTTGGAACAGTCTTCCCGGTTTCCCACTGTTTGTTAAGCCTGTGCAGCAATGTGCACTATTGACAATCCTCTTTCCGAACCGATCATCTCTAACCCACTTAATGGGAACAAACCTGAGCACACACTGTCTCTTGTACTTATTTCATGATTTTCCTGTCATTTTACCTTTCTCACAACAATGCAAATCTATATATGTGAATGTATATGTCTCTCTCTATAACACAATTTGAAGAGATTGTGCTTTCATTTTTATTTTCAACATAAAGACTTATGGAGTTCTTGCAGAATGGGAAGTATTGTAGAACACAGAGCACTGAATGGCACTAGTGGCTCAACACACTATTCTGACTCAGATCCTATTCCTAGCCCGTGCTTTCACTAGCTCTATAGAAGCTGCAATTTGCTGGACCACTCTTCTGCTATCTCCAGATTTCATTAAATGAAAAAAAAAAAGGGCCTATACAAGTTAACATAGCAACTGAACATCTGTAAATTATATGCACAGGCTCTTCTTTAGGATGAAGTGGAGAATGGGCCCGTTCTTGAGAACAAAGATGAAGTTATCACTGTGGTCTATTGATCTCTGGATCGATATTGTGGTATTATAAAGACAAGGCACACATATGTACTATGTATTACATAGGTGTATATACATGTATATTAACTATTCTATTGCTATGATATGACACCATGACCAAGGCAACTCAAAGAAGAAATAATTCAATTTGGTTTACAAGTCCAGAGGACTAAAAGTAGAGCACAGTGGAAAGGCCTGGTGGCCAGATGTAGGCACAGTGGCGGGGGCCAGATGCTGAGAGACCACAATCCCAGAAGCCAACAAAAAGCAGAGAGAGCAAAAGAAGGTGAGACACACCCCCAGTGGTGGATTTCCTCTGGCAAGGGCTGAACTGACTAAACTTTCACAAACAGCCTTACCAAATGGGGACCAAGTATTCAAATATCACAGCCTATGGAGAACATTCTCCTTCAAACTACAATCTGATGAAGAAATTCTGGAACTTTCCTCAATAATGTAAACTGCTAAGAGGGAGAGTTCCTTTCGTAGGCTGCCCTCCCTGCGTTGGCATTGCTGCTGGCTGCCAGCTTCACCAGCAGAGGCTAGAGACTGCACTGAATCACTTGAGAGGAGTTGCAGATGGTGCTTTCATTTTTAAAAGTCAAGTTTGCGTTCTTGGTTTGTTGCAACAACAAGTGTAGCAAGAGGCACACTGCCACTTCCAGGCCCGCACTTGGCCTAGACTGTACAGGGCAGTGGATGGAGACCTTGTAGCTGCTCAAGGGGCTTAGAGTAAGTGACAGTTAAATGCTCAGCCCTAAACATTTATGCTACCCTTGCTAAGGTTCAGAGAGTATCATGGAAGAAGGAACAGAAAGGATGTATGAGTGGCAAGAAGGGCTTTGAATGCTACCTCACATGCAGCAAAAAGGTAGTGACACAGAATCTCATAGCCAGAATCTCAGAGCTCAGGACCGGACCTGTCAATGACAAACATAGATCAAGGAGGGGCTAATGGGTCCCCTGTTGGACTCTAAGGTACTGATGGACTGGGGACGAGGAGATGTTCTTGCTCTTCAGGTGTGTAACCACTGATGAGCCCACTAAGCTCCAGAGGACAGCTCCAAACTTTTAACCATGTGAGGGACCAGGTTAAACTTAGTGGGTCACAAAACAAAAAGATGAATGTGTGAAGGGTCTTGTGGGAGGTGGGAGGGAGGAACGAAGGGGTAGAGAATGAGAGCAAACAGAACATGTGTGCGGGTCTGTGTGTGTGTGTGTGTGCACGCGTGCATGCGTGTGCATGTGTGTGTGTGAGAAAGAGAGAGAGAGGGAGGGAGGGAGGGAGGGAGGGAGGGAGGGAGGAAGGAAGGGAGGGAGGAGAGAGAGAGAGAGAAATTGTCAAAGAAAAGCTGTAATAAGAAATTAAACCCCCAAACTCCCTCTACATTGCTTTATTGTCAGATTACATCTAACATTGTGCAGACTGAAGATAAAGTGTATGAAAAACTGGGGTTTCCTGCTATTCAGTCGGGGTTGGGAGGATAAGAAGATACTTCTCAAACTGCTCTCTTGAGCCTTCTTACCAGCCACCTTAAGAATGGGTATGTCACCTACTCCCAACCTGGAAATAGTATGAGAGCTGGCCCAGGTGGCATGGGTGCTGAGAGCTGGCCCAGGTGGCATGGGTGCTGTAGAGCTGGTCCTGCCCCTTGCCAGCTTTGGCACTGGGACTTGGGTCAGCTGGCCCCACCCCTTGCTGAAGCAGTGCTGGAAACCTGGCCCTGGTGGTGTGGGTGCAGGAGAACTGATGCTCACAGCCTCAGCTCAGGAGAGTTGGTCCCAACCCTCAATTTGCTCTGGGCAAATTGAGAGAGCAGAGCCCATTGGCACTGGCTCAGAAGCACTGGCAGGCTACCACGCGGGCCCAGATCTGGGGCTTTGAATTTGCTCACCCGAACATCTACCTCCTCTATGAACTGCTGGAACACATGAAGGGGAAGTCTTGCAGATCCAAAGCTGAAAGATCTCTATCACAGGGTAGAAAACGGATATCAGATAGGAGTCTCAGTGAGGATCCAGTATTGATGGTGAAGCAGAAGTCAGAGACCTCAAACCAGGCCAATGACTCATTGCAATGAACATTTGCAAGTAAAGCATTTGGACAAAGGGATATTCTGTGCGACACACTGCTGTTTCCACCAAGAGGGGATTATTTTTTTGTTTTAATTTATTTTTTTAACTTTTATTATTTTATTTTCTTTCAAGGAGTTTGTAAGGGGCAGATACAGAGGGATGAGGAGGTGAGTGGGATTGGGATACACGATGTGAAATTCACAAAGAATCAATAAGAAGGTTTGTGTTTCTTTAATTATAAAAGCAAAGTAAAAAAAAAAAAAACAAAGAAAGAGAGAGAGGAAGAAAGAAATGGGTACCTCACTTTTACTTGACAGTACTAGCAAGGAGCCTTCCTATACTTCCCGACTACTTATGTAGGCATGCCTTGAGTCATTAGCATGATAAACCCCTCTTCTGTGCAGTTGGTCAGTGGATTTGGGTACCCATACCTTCAGGCATCTCCACCTCAGTGTCCCTCCACTGTTTTAGCTTTGAAGTAGCAGGTGGCAGATAAGTGGTATTATGTCAAAAAACAGCCTTGGGGATGTGAAAGAGCCAGCACCAGTTTAACACTCTGTGTCTCTGTTGGGTTGGACACGGCTGGGGCAGGGTAATCAGAGCAAAACTTGTTCGTTTCTTGTTATTCTGGCAATTTTATGAGAATCAGAACTTTCCCATCCTCTCATTTGTGTTCTTTCTTTTCTTTTCTTTTCTTTCTTTCTTTCTTTCTTTTTTTTTTTTTTTTTTTTTCGAGACAGGGTTTCTCTGTGTAGCCCTGGCTGTCCTGGAACTCACTCTGTAGACCAGGCTAGCCTCAAACTCTCGAACTCAGAAATCCACCTGCCTCTGCCTCCCAAGTGCTGGGATTAAAGGCGTGCGCCACCACCCCCCCCCCCTGGCTCATTTGTGTTCTTAATAGAATGAATTATAATGAGGGTCACAGTGTCCATGAGCACCATCGAGGTCTTTGAACACTAGAGTAGCTTTATGGAAGGGACTGGCTGACTTTGTTTTAACCAGTGTGAGCATTATGTTCCTGTGGCACTCAGTAATCAAGCAAGATAGACATTTTAAAATAAAACCTCATGAATTTGGAATTTATAAAGGCAGCAAATGATGGGCTGATCGTAAGTGTCTAAAATCTTCCCTTATACAGGAAACAAGTAGCAGGTCAGTGTATCTACATATATTGAGCAACGTGGCTTCATGAGGGCATTGCCAGAAACCCTCTGGAGATGCTGAGCATTGAGAGAGGGGGAGTTAGTGTCGAGGACTGGTTTTAATGTTTTGAATTGATTTGTTTACCTAATTGAGAATCTATGTGTCCAGACACTAAAAGTCCTTGTCCCCATTAGTTTCTGATCTACCAATAAAGATGCTAGTGCCCAATGGCTGGGCGAAAGGAGACAGTGCAGGAAGCTTAGAGTTGTGCAGGCTATGATGCAGGGGGAGGAAATCCCCACGAAGTGGTGGAATACTGATGGACATAGAAGCTGCAGGAGATAAAGTCAACCAGCCATGTCAGATTTGGGGTAAGGAGCCACTGGCCACTTCCCTGACTGGGGCTAGGGTAGTAGGCAGAGATTACAAGTGCCCAGCCTTTGAGCTAGATGACATATTAAAAATAAGCTAGTGAGCTGGGCGGTGGTGGCACACGCCTTTAATCCCAGCACTTG
This sequence comes from Grammomys surdaster, assembly GCF_004785775.1. Classification (NCBI taxonomy): domain Eukaryota; kingdom Metazoa; phylum Chordata; class Mammalia; order Rodentia; family Muridae; genus Grammomys; species Grammomys surdaster. The sequence goes on along the minus strand of NW_021604598.1, from coordinate 12,328,696 downwards.
GGAGGCAGAGGCAGGCGGATTTCTGAGTTATGAGTTCGAGGCCAGCCTGGTCTACAGAGTGAGTTCCAGGACAGCCAGGACTACACAGAGAGACCCTGTCTCGAAAAACCAAAAACCAAAAAAAAAAAAAAAAAAAAGATAGTGTGTGTGTGTGTGTGTGTGTGTGTGTGTGTGTGTGTGATTCTCAGATCTCCTGGGCAGATGGCTGGAAGCACAACCCACCAAGAACATAAAGCAGAATACCTAACAACTCCTGCTACAAGTTAGGATAGATATAATCAAGATATGTTGTATACATATATGAAACTGTCAAAGAAGAAAGAAAGTATATTTAAAAATAATGAAAAAAAAAAAAAAGCTGGGCGGTGGTGGCGCACGCCTTTAATTCCAGCACTTGGGAGGCAGAGGCAGGCAGATTTCTGAGTTCGAGGCCAGCCTGGTCTACAGAGTGAGTTCCAGGACAGCCGGGGCTACACAGAGAAACCCTGTCTCGAAAAAGCAAAATAAATAAATAAATAAACTAAAAATAATGGCCAGGCACCTTTTTCTTTGAGCCTAAATCATTTTCCTAGCTATGCCAGGATACACTAATGCTTGTCTGCAGAGGTCTTGGTAAATCTGTGTAAGGACATGCTAGCTGATTTTCCTCATCACTGGGAACAAACCCCAAATGAAGCAACTTAAAGGAGGAAGGATTTGTTTCGGTTCATGGTTTGAGGGCACAGTCCATATTGGTGACTGCGGCAGTAGCCAACTTCTATCCAGGCAGATGAGGAAGCAGAGAGATGAGAGGGCTGGTGTTGAATAGGGGACCCAGCCCATGGGAGGGTACCACTCATGGTCAGGGGAGGTCCTTACCCTTTAGTTAATCATCTCTGACAATGCCCAAAGATGTGCCTCCTCCATGCCCTGGGTGCTCACTGACTTATTCATACTGGCAGTCAGAATTAACTGTCACTGTGTGCTGCAGCTCATATCAGAATCCTTAGTACTTGCACAAAAGCTGCAGCCTATGTCTGTCTATTTCTCAAAAAAAAGTAGCATATAGATGTTCCCACTCTAGGCCAGTGATGCCCTCAGAATCTGAGGGCTACAAAATACCCAAAGGTCATTCAATAACCACTTTACATAGGATAGTTTTTTTTCTGTCTCTCTGTTGTTTGTCCTACGGGCTGGTTATAACCCGAGGGTTTATGTTCTGTACCTGTTCTGTTTTGCTTGGTCCAGCCCTTTCTAGACCATTGGAGATGGGGATGACAGGGAGAGTAGCATACTGAACTGAAGGTAGTTTTCTCACCCTTGAACTTTGCCCCACTTTTTACCCTAAGGACACTTCTACTCCCCCAATGTCTGTGAGATCCCTGTTATGTGTCAGGTGTCAGGAAGCATATGACTTAATAGGAAAATCAAAATGTGTCCTGAGAACACTATGGCTCAGATTTGTAGTAGATGGTCAGGGTGTGCAAGGGGGAGAGTGTAGAGCTCAGGCTAAGACAAGCATTGAGACATCTAGAGGAACTTATATTAATGTCCTGTCTATTGTAATTGTATTGGCCAGGTACAGCCATGCACTTTCAAACCCACAGCTCTAAAGGCCAGAAGTCTGTCGCTGATTCCTAAGGGCTCAGGCCAACATGTTGTAGGTTTTTCCCCTCTGGGGAGGCTTTAGAAGTCCTTGTCTTGCTAAGCTGCTAGAACCTCATGCCTTTTGTTCCATGCCTAAACCAAGAAAAGCTCAGGCTGCAGAGTGACAAATACCATGTGAACCACTGGGGTTTTATTTAGTCAATTTTTTAAATTTTATTTTTATTTATGTTTTTTAAAGATGTATTTATTATATATGAATACACTGTAGCTGTCTTCAGACACACCAGAAGAGGGCACCAGATCTCATTACAGATGGTTGTGAGCCACCATGTGGTTGCTGGGATTTGAACTCAGGACCTCTGGAAGTGCAGTCAGTGCTCTTAACCACTGAGCCATCTCTCCAGCCCTTATTTAGTCAATTTTAAGAAGTCTTCGAAGGGTTTTAGTCTGGACAGCATAGCAATTGAGAGAGGTCCTGTAAAATGATTAGGTCAGGGAGGAACTTGAGAATTCTCAACCAAGAGCTTGATTAAGAAGAAAAAGTGAGATGGTGGTAATTCCAGTACTTGGGAGGCAGAAGCAGGATATCAAGAACTCAAGGTCATCCTCAGCTACAGTACAAGTTTCAGTTTAACCAGGATAGCTCCACAAAACCTTGTCTCAAAAAAAAAAAAAAAAAAGGTCCTATACAGTGAGTGGCCTATACCTTTAATCCCAACATTCTGGAGACAAATGGATCTCTGTGAGTTTGAGGCTGGTATGCATACTAGGTTGCAGAAAGAAGAAAGGATTTTGGTTCTGGGTTTTATTTGCAGTGCTGAAAATCAAACCTAGAGCCACACATATACCAGTCAGGTATTCTACACTGGAGAGAGTTTTAACATAGATTTATTTCCTTCCTTCCTTCCTTCCTTCCTTCCTTCCTTCCTTCCTTCCTTCCTTTCCTCCTTTCTTTCTATCTTTTTTTTTTTTTTTGAGACAAGGTTTTTCTACATAGACCTGGCTGTCCTGGAACTTATTATTAACAAAGATTTTTTTAGGAAATGTATCCTATTACAGAGACACTTGCTTATCTATGTTCATTGTTGATCTTTTCATAATAGCATAAAAAATTTGAAATCAGCCTAGAAATCTATCAATAATGAATTGATAATAAAAATTTATTAAATCTGCACAACATAATTTTATTTTTCCCCAAATAAAATGTAATTCTGCAACTTGAAGGAAAACACATGCATGGAACTAGAAAATATTAAGTGAGGTAACCAGACTTGAGAAGAACACTGAATATTCTGACATATGAAGGTCTTAGTCTCTAGCATCTTCTAAGACACACCATCCTTAGTGAAGAGGGCAGATGCTAGGAGACCAAACAGGAGCCATAGGAGGGGAAAGTTTACTAGTAGCAGAAAATAATTATCCTATAATTAAATTTCAGTAATTGTCATTTCAGTATGTGGCCTAGAGACTGTTTTTGGGTTATTTTGGTGAAGAATGTGGATAATTTTTGCCTTGTCTGAAGAGTGCCTGAGGCTAAGGTGAAGAGACTCAGATCAATTGCACTGACAAAGGAAGTCTCAGAGACGCCCATAATAGACTTTGTTCCCTGGTTAAGTCTCGTGAAGAACATTTTAAACAAGCATAGCAAGCTAGAAAAGGGAAAATATAAAATATATGATTCAGCATTAAAGGGGCACCAAGAAGTGAAATGGCACTGAATCCTGTATTCAAGTGTATTAAATTGAATTAAGGGAGTAGTGACCTTGGGGTAAGATCCCACCCAGCTAAATTTAGGTCCAGGCACGGTAGTACAAGCCTTTAATCCTAGGATGCAAAGACAAGCAGATCTCTGAGTTCAAGGACAGCCTAGAGCACTTTCTAGGTAAAGAAAAATTTAAATCCAGGTGTGGAGAACCACATCTTTAATCCCATTGCTTGGGAGACAGGCATACAGATCTATGAGTTCAAAGTCAGTCTACAGAACAAACTCCAGGACAACCAAGCTTAGGCAGTGAAGGAGTTGGAAAACAGAAGACTGTAATGTAATAGAACAAGGGGCCATGTTCCAGCCCCAGAAAAACAGCAGCTTTGGCCTCGTGGCTCTTGACTTTCTAGAATGGATTACTGGGACAATTGATGCTGGTTAGCTGGAGCTAGAAAATTACTGGTGATTAAGAAGAGACCAGTTTCATTGAGGTGAAATTTTCTGGGAAGTGTTTTCTGAGAGCACAAAGAAGCTGTTTTCCATAGATAGCCAAAATTGTACCTCCTGTAGCAGCTGTATGAGTCACCTAGGTGGTACTGGTTTTGAAGGTATGAAAGGGTCATGAAGAACAGCTGTGGCTTGGCACTGTGAGAGGCCATGGAAGGACATTGGTGAAGGTGCAGCTTCAGTTGCAATTAATGGCTCAGGATTCAAAGGGTCATGCAAAGGAGTTGAGGCTTGGCACCATGAAGAGTGCCTATGAAAAGCTATTGGTGAAATCTAATTGCAACAGAAGACCCCAGTGTATTGGAGAAGCCAGTACCATGGAATGATCACCAAGAACAGCAGCAGCAGTCAGTGGAGTGGATCAACATGAGCTTAGAGTGCTACAGAAGACAGAGCTGGAGAAGTGATGCCAACCCTTAGGAGAAGCCCAGAAGAGCACGTATGGATCCCAGACATTGAAGAAGCTGTAACATTGAAGTTGCCTTGGAGACCCCAAGATGGTCAAAATACCAGAGCTGTGGGTTATCTGCTGAAGAAAGCTCCTAACAGGGAGTGGAACCAGCCCAGGAGAAAGAAGTTTGTTGCAGTCAACAAAGATGAAAAAGTAATGGAGATCTCATTTTGACATCAGCCATGGAGATGCAGAGTTTGGTGTTTGTCCAGCTGGTTTCCTGTCTTGCTTTGGGAACTACAGTTAAATGATTAGATGAGTCTCAGAAGAAACTTTGAACTTTGGACTTTTAACATTGTTGAGACTGCTATAGACTATGGGGACTTGGAAGTTGGACTAAATGTATTTTGCACTATGCTATGTTTAGAAACATTTAGATATGTTTATTCTTATATGTTTGAACAAGCCTATGGGGGCCAAGGAATAGAATGTGGTGGTTTGTATGTTCTAGGTCTAGGAAGTGGCATGATTAGAAAGTATACCACAATAGATGTGGGCTATAATACTCTCATCCCAGCTGCCTGGAATCGAGTCTTCTATGGTAGCCTTTGGATGAAGATATAGAGCTCTCAGCTCTGCCTGTATCATGCCTGCCTAGATGTTTCCCTGTTCCCACCTTAAAGATGATGGACTGAACCTCTGAACCTATAAGCCAGTCCAATTAAATATTGTCCTTTATAAGACTTGCCTTGGTCATGGTGTCTGTTCACAGCAGTAAAACCCTCACTAAGACACCTACTGTTGTAGATTCCCCAGGAAGATGATACAAGAAATTTCTATTCTATAAGTATAGAACATAAGTATAATTTTCTTACCCGCTCTGCTCCCCATCCCTCACCCCCCAAAAATGGTGAGAAGACTGATGGTGGATCCTGAGCAGCATCTGTGAAACCAGAAGTTCAGGAAGAATAAAGTCAAGATATAAAGCCACCAACAGAAAAATCAGAGAGAGACACACAGTCTTAGTTACTTTTCTGTTGCTAAAATTCCTTCCCTGGGGGAGGTGTCCACCCTCCCCTAAGATCCCAAGGACAAATCAAGGTAACATTCTGCCAAAGTTCCCCATGGTTTACTTTCAATTTATGTACAGAGCAGTGAGTGAGGGGTTACAGGCATGAACATAGGTGACTTTAAAGCTGCCACCCTGGAAAGTCTGAATCTAGAATGGATGATGACTTCTTCCAGGCTTCACAGAACCCTTCTCTTCATCTTACCTCTCCTATATACACTGTATCTCCCAGAGACCTGGAGGCTGTAAACAATTAAGGCATAATTGTGTAGAAATGGTTAGAAGGGATGACTGAATACTCAGGTGAGGGTCCTATGGCCTTCCCCTTCTTTCTTCCAATAGGAAAGGTCAACAGCCAAGAATAACTGTGATGACCTTTGGTGAGCAGGCCCAGCTGGACTCCTGAAGATGGTGACAGTTAGGTGGTTTGTACAACAAATGTCATGACCAAGAGCAACCTGAAGAAAAAGTTTTATTTAGCTTATACTTCCCAGGTAACAATCCACACTGAGGGAAGCTTGGGAGGGGAGGTGTGGGGGAATTTACTCACAACCGAAGGTGCAGAGAAGAACTCATGGAGGAATGTTGCTTGTAGCTTACTCTCTGGCTTGTTGTCAACTAGATGCCTCCTACAGACAACTAGGATCTCCTGCCCAGGATGGTACTTTCCAGAGTGGCTAGACCTTCCCACACCAATCAACAATTAACATGATAAATACAGGCATGGGCTAACCTGATCTGGGAAATTCTGCTATTGAGGTTTCTCCAATGAGACAAGTCTAGGAGGGTTAACCTGACACTTAGGACATTTACTGTATGTGACAAGATGAAGTAGGGCTTTCTCCATTGTGAAATCGAGAAGAGTAGGGTAAGCTGAATCTGCCAGGGAAGTGTACATCTGGTGCAGCAAGAGCCTCCAACAGACAGTTCATACTGTAGGAAACCCAGATCAGGTGCTGAACTAGGCATCCAGAAATCACCACAGACATACTACAAGGGGACCGAGGGATCTGGAACCAGAACCGACAGATTTCCAAACCACAGCATCCCCACTCCAAGTGAGTGGACCATGGACAGTTCACCATGGAGGTTGAATTTAGCATGCTGGGATCTACCTACAATAACCCAGACACAGCTCCAGAGAACAGGGTGGGACTCAAAGGTTGATATATCTGCAATGTTCATCATTCTCTCATCCCCTTATTGCTCCACAGAGCATAGGATCATCTGGGACCCTGGGAAGAGCTTGACAAAATAGGGAATGTTGTGTAGCATCCAGACAAAAGCGTTGAATTCTGAGCTGTGCGGACTCTGGAGATAAGGGTCAGGGCATGGCAAGGGTATCTGGTGCTGAGTGAGTTTCAGCAGTTCTGTGCCCATTCCTTCACAGCAGAAAGGACCTCCAGGGATCACAGAATGCTTGTGAGGGATCTTGGCAGACAGAACTAAGGTGAATACAAGGAGTAGGCCTATGCCAGCCAGGAAAAAGCGAATGCCTGCTGTTTCATTTCATTACTCATTTGTGTTGCATTATTCTAATCTTTATATTTTTATAAATATAGCTTTACAAAATTTTTATGCGCTTTTGTGTTCAGTTGATATAGAGTAACTTGTATCTCATAAGAAGCTTTTGTGTCTGTCTCTCTTTTCTCCAAACTTAATATAAAATATTCTCTCTACTCTTTTTCATATCTCAACCTCCTGGATTCAGCTCAGAGCAGTCGGAAGGGTTCCCAACAGGAGCTAAGGAGCTCGTGAGGAAGGAGAAGGTCAAGCACAGTGGTCAGGGGGATCTTGCAGCTCTAACTAATCAGCAATTAGATTGCTTCTGTATTTATCCAGGTTTCACAGAACAAAGACAGACCAATAACTATCCAAGAAGTACAGATTAATCATTTTGTCTCCAGACATGTGTTTGATTTTTTCATAACATGTCCAGGGGTTACAAGTTCAACCACAGCTGGAAAGTACAAATAGAACAGATTTTATTTTTATTATCATCCCTATAACTCCAACTCAAGAATATCTAAAGAAGTATCCACCAAAACAAAAACATTTATTATATGACAGCTTGCTTTTAGGCTGACAGTATTTGCACCTTTACAGCTCTCTAGACAAACAGAAAGTATCTGAAGCAGTCTTTTTACGAATAGCAAATACTAATACCTAACTTCTTTTAATTATATCCTTTCATCATCTAAACTGTTAAGTAGGAAAAGTTATTTTCGTCAATCTATCTTATTTACTGAGTTCTAGTTCTTTAGGGGCATACCTGGTACGATCACTTATCTTTAAACTACATTGTTTTTTTGTTTTGTTTTTTTTTTTGTGGCTCAGAGCATTGTCTGTGCAAGCATAAGGACATGAGTTCAAACCCACAGAGCACACATTAGAAGCCAGGCATGGTCATGTATGCCTATAGCCCCAGGGCCATGGGAATGGACACAAAGTTTCTTCATGCTCAACGGTGGCCAGTCTAGCTTCAGCTTTAGTGAAAGACATTTTTTTCAGAGAGAAAAGGTGGATCATGACAGAAGAGGACACCTGATATTCTTCTCTGGGCCCTGTACTTGCGGTGTGTGCACTCCCACACGCATGTGCACAAAGCCCCACCTACCCACACAAAGAGACATTTCAGATAAATATCAGGGTCCAGTAACATAGTAGAAGTTTTTATGGAAAGACAGAGGATTTTCTCGTTCTCTGGAACATGCTATAAATTGCTTGGGAGCTATAAAGAGCCCTTTGGGCTGCAGATTTAACTAAAGAATGTCAATCAAAATAATTCCATATGTGGTTTGTAGACTGTTTGGGAAGGATTGGGAGGTGAGCCCTTGTTGGAGGAGGTGTGACCCTGGGGATGGGCTTTGAGATCTCAAAAACCCACACCATGCCCAATCTCACCCTTGGCCTGTGGCTTACAGATCAAATGTGTGCTCTCGGCTACTGCTTCAGCACCCCACCTGCTTGCCACCTTCCTTCCAACCATGATGTTCATGGACTAACCCTCCAAACCTGTAAGCAAGCCCCCAATTAAGTGCTTATGTCTATAAATTGCCTTGGTCATTGTGTCTCTTCACAGTAGAACAGTAACTGAGACAGTACCTAATTTTCGTTTTACCGAAGTCCATAAAACCTCATGAATGGTTTTATCAGTTCCCTTAGAAATTATCTGTGAAATCTGAGAAGAGCGAAGTGTGTGCCTTTGATTTTCAAAACCGCTTCAGTAATATGTAAAGAAAGGAGGCAAGCACAGAAGTGTATCTAATTTCAGATGATGATTGGAAATGGACACCAGGCTTCCCAGCACCTCCATCAGAAAATGGTTTCTATGAATCATCAGCAAGGTCCTGGCTTGCTTCTGGTGTGTGAGGAAAGTGGACATTTGCTTTAACAACTGGGCACGCGCATTCACCACAGATGGAACCCATCAAGGGGAGAAGCTGACTGTGCTGGACAAGACGACGTATTTGTATAAACAAGGACTGCTCTGTGTCATCACTGTTGGAGAATACCCCTTGACAATCAGTTCCAAGAGCGTACACGTGCTGCCGTATTATCTTTTTGTATAATTTATTAAAGATGACTTATTGAGATGATTTTAATAAGCAAATATCTTAAGTTGGAAACCTGATGCCTCATCCTTATTATCATTAAGTCACAAAGTTTCCAAAACTAGAAAAGATAAGTAAATAAAAAGCTGCACATTCAGCTAAAAATAAAAACGAATCTCAAATGCAATTTCCTCTTTGAACATCTTTCTCTGTTCTCAAGCAAGAAATAGCTGCTCCTTTTGGGTCCCTGCTGCTTTCTAATCACTCTCCCTATGACTGAATTATACTTTATTGTAGTTCTTGTTCACATGCTTGTGATGGAGGCATGAGATTAATAGTCACAGTTTCATTGTAATGAAATGGAAATTTTCATGCTACTTGCAATGACACTTAACTCGGCTGGAGATGTAGAGTGCTTGTTTAGAATGTGCCAGATGCTGGATTCTCCCCAGCACAACGAGAAAGCAGGCCAAACAAGCAGCAAGAGCAACAACTGAAGGCTGCTCACAACTGGCTGCTGACCCACAGAATCCACACACGTAAGGAGACACTTACGGTGGTTCTTTTATCTGTGTTTCTGGATAGCAGTTTGTTTTAAATAACAACATGGCAAGTTTTAAGACTCTACTCATGTTTCTGCTAATTCCTGTCTTATTTTGGGTTTCTATTGTTGCAATGAAACACCATGACCAGAAAGCAAGTTGGGGAGGAACAGATTTATTTGACTTATACTTCCATATTGCTGTTCATCACCAAAGGAAGTGAGGACAGGAACTCAAGGCAGGAACCTGGAGGCAGGAGCTGACAGACCCTTGGAAGGGTGCTGCTTACTGGCTTGCTTCCCATGGCTTGCTCACCTGCTTTCTTATAGAACCCAGGACCATTGCACGGGGACGGTCCCACCTACAATGGGCTGGGCTCTCCCCAAATTGATCACTAATTAGGAAAATGACTTACAGTCGGATCTTATGGAAGCATTTTCTCAACCGAGGTTTGCTCCTCTCAGATAACTTTAGCTTGTGTCAAGTTGACATTAGACTAGTCAGCACTGTATCTCTTTTATATAATCTGTGTTTCTGGGTGAGTTCAAAGGCAGCCTAGATTGGGACATGGAGTGTGAGGTGCAGTGTGATCCTCCAGTTCTTACTGGGTTTGTAAGAGAAAAACATTCCCACTTGACCTTAGGCATCTAAGGTTGCCATCACTTGCTGGTAAACATTGTTAGTGACATGGCCTTTAGCAATACCACTGTGTCTGCTCATTCTTTGTTTTGTTTGTTGTTTCTGACATAGATTTATGCACCCCAGGCTGGCTGGAACTTGGATGCAGCCGAGGATGTCTTTCACCTTCTAATCCTCCAGGCTCCACTGCTTAGCTGAGATCACAGATGTGTGACATCACATGTAGTCTTTGCAGTTTGGAGCACCAAATCCAGACACACACTCTGGCAGCTGAGCTACATCCCTCACTGGGTTAACTCATACTGCATCTTCACCCAAGCAGCCTGGCTCTGCACTGCTACATCATCCCTGCAGCATTTACTCTTCCACTGTCTCCTGCTTTCTTTATCCACTGTGAGGATCTTGGCCTTGAGGGGCCTTCCCTAAGGTCCACCTACTGAGACAACATGGGAGCTCTTCATCTGCCGCTAACTCAGTGGAAGGCAGCTCCAGGTTCATTGACTTCTGGAATGTAGAGCCCAGACTCTTCCCTGAGGTGCTCCCACATCTCTTGAGAGATTGATATTGCTCCTTCCAGGTTTGTTATGGAAGAAGAGCAAGCTGAATCTGCAGGATAGGAAGGTGCTTCTGGGTCCCCAAACTTCCTGTAATTTCCAAGTTTATCCCACCAAGTTTAGGAAGAAATGTTACTTCCTATGCTTGTTGAGCTGATTTTTAATAAAACTCTATGTTCCCCTTCTCTAAGTTCTGAATCTGTGGCTTTCTAGAGTGTGCATTTCCTTTCTCAACTAAGTCTATTCCTTGAAGACGAAAAGCACTTGGCTTTCAGAGCATACATTAGCTAAAGAGTTAAAATTTTTATTTTGAAACTCAAAGCTGAATGATGATGGTACGTGCTAAGCTGTATCCACCCTTCCTCCAGGGATGATGCATAACCAAAAGCCATAGCTCCTTTTTTATTGACAGGAAGATAATAAAGTAAAAGAATAGAAAAACATGACTTAATAGCAAAACTTTCCCCTAAAGTCCTTGTTTCCCCCCATAGGACTCTAAGCTTTCAGATGGCAAGAACACATATATAAACTGGAAACCACACAAACCAGAGAATAACAGACATAGAACTGTGGTAGCAAAGGTCTGAGTATCAGCGTCAGGAGAAGCCCATATCTCCTACAGAGCCTCCACCTGTACCCTCTACTACAGAGGCTGACAATTTTGAATACTCAGTTTCTTTCCTGTAGTGGTGAATTAGTTAAACAGTTCTATATTCCCAGCAGGTTGTGCTTCCAGCCACCAGCCAGAGCCCTCTGGATTTGTGAATAGAAGACACACACACACACACACACACACACAACCGCATGCACACTGTGCACTCACACACACCAGTTAATTTTGATATGCCTTGGCTAGCTCAATAATTGGCCACTTCTAATCCTCCCTGTGGCCTCCCGTGGCTAGCATATATTTCTTGCCCTCTGGTATTCCTGGCTTTACACCTTCTAATTCTATGTTTTATCTTTGTTGCCCTGTTACCTTCTGGGCAGCTCCCCCATAAGGCCACTTTCCCCTTCCACCTACATTTTGGATGATTTTTCTTCTGTAGCTCCTAAACCTGATCCCTCTGACTCTGAATCACAGCAAATCTGCCCCCTTCTCTCTATTCTATCTGTCCCAAGCCTGGGAATCCTAAATGTCCCATCTCTGCCCTGCCCAGTCATTGGCTGCTGGAATCTTTAATTACTAATTGAAACCAACTTGGGGCAGGGTCCCTCAGTGTCTTCCATGCAGACAGTTCCATGTAAGTAGTTTGGGGGACCAAAATTATCATTAAAACAGAAGCAGCATTAAGACAAACCCACTTCACCTTTGCAGTTTGGGGTCAGTGGCAAGATTCTGTCAATGAAACTAATATCTATATGCTAAGAGGAATCTAAGCAGGTTCTTATATTCTGAACGAAAGAGATAGATGGAACCAGCTCCTTGCTGCAGGTCCAGGTGAGAGGAGAGAAGTCCCAGTCCTGCTGTGTCTCTCCAGGGATGAGCGGGATGGCAAGTGTAGTCAGCCCAAAACAAACACACCGGGCCAGGAGTCTTGTTGAAGCAGGAACTCAACTTTATTGCATCAGCCTCTTGCTTATATGAATTTGGAGCATAGGGAGGGGGATTTTTGGTGGAGTAAGATTATATAGGAAGTGGGGAATAGTGACAGAGGGTATGGGGTGACTGACAGAGCCAATGACAAAGCTTCACTTCAGCAATAGTGGGGCAAAGGCAGGGCCGAACAGGTCTTGCAGGGTCACCCTGATTCTGAAGTGACTGAGACAGGTCCGAAAACTCGAGCCAGGCTTAGGCTTTCCCATGAGGCTGCAGAAACTCGAGCTAGGTTTGGGTTTGTCCTCAAGGTCCAAACCAGGGCCAAATGGGTTGCAACAACAACCTCTTCCTTTTGACTCACTGTTGCAATAGGGAAATCCTCTATGTCTCTTTGACTTTTGGAGTAGTGATATCTGTGATGAGAAGGACCATGTAAAACCCTTTGAGTTCTCCCTCTATAAAAAAAGATTTCGAGCCGGTCGGTGGTGGTGCACGCCTTTAATCCCAGCACTTGGGAAGCAGAGACAGGCGGATTTCTGAGTTCGAGGCCAGCCTGGTCTACAGAGTAAGTTCCAGGACAGCTAGGGCTACATAGAGAAACCCTGTCACGAAAAACAAAAACAAAAACAAAACAAAAAAAAAGATTTCGAAGACTTCCTGGAGCTCTGGGGAAACTGGGACATTTGCCAAAGCCATGAAGGATATAAAAGTGGTCATCCAATTTAATTTTTATTCAGTTCCTCCACTAAAGCTACCCCAGTCCCATGGAGCATGAACTAGAATCCAGAGGACTTGGAAGAGAGAACCAGGGGGCAAGAGTATGCAAGAAACTGACAGCCTGTCTAGAGTCTGATCAAGCTGTCAAATTTTAATTTTTCCACACAGGGGTTATATACACATAGAAGCAGGATGTGGGAAGGTGGATGGCGTAGGGTCTTCTTTGTTTCTGGGGAGCACAGGTGTTCTCAGGGGGAGTACATATGTTTTTCAGAACAGGATATTGGCTGGGTAAAAAGTTCACAGAAGAAGCAGGGCAGAACAGGTCACTATGTACCTGTCCATAAGATCTATTATTCATTTATTCTTATCTAAGTTAGTACTTTCCCACCAAAGCTACCTGTCCATAAGATCTATTATTCATTTGTTCTTATCTAGGCTGGTACTTTCCCACCAGGGCTACCTATCTACAAGATCTATAGCTATCTGTTCTAGCATTAGTGCTTTCCCACAGAGACCAAGACTTTGTGTCAGTAGGCATGTATGGTTGACTTAGGCCTATGGCTAATTTAGGCCTATGGCTGACTTAGGCCATTAATGCATAAGCAAGGTCACTCCCAACAAAAAGCTACAGAGAAAAGACAGTTCTTGGAAATGATAATATATATACAATATAATACTATATATAAAATACATATGATAAAACAATGTAGTATAATATTTAACATATATTATATGTATTAAGGCTAATTAGGAAGAAACTTTAATACAGCTGGTCTTTTTGATACTGTCTCATTATTGCAGCAAAATGGCACAGTAACAGATACCTACGATGTTGCCATATTTAGGAAATATTCCCTGTCCTGACTCAAATAACAAAGAAATCCAGAGGCAATATGCTTTTTGCCTGACAAGGACAGTAAGACATTTATTATTTCTTCCCTGTCCCATGCAAAAGTATTTTTTGGAAACTTGATATTCTTACCATCTATCTTGCCCAACATTTTCTATGACATTTGTGTGGATGAACCAGAATTAGAAAATTCCTTGGATTCCCAAGTAAGACATATGCCTGGTAAAATATGGACCACCATAAAAATATAGACCTCCAGTCATGGAAAAAAAGACAGAATTCTTGCTATGTTTTTGTGTATTTAGGGGGCTCTTTACCCAGAACTTCGGTCTCTTTCTGTAGCACATATGTAGAGTGAGCTGAAATGCTCACTTCCATCTTTGAACTGGACTCATGATAAGAAAGGCAGAGCTGGAAAAAAATTATCTGAAAGCAAAACTATAAGTTTTCATGTCACAATTTACATTTTGAGAAACAGTTCTTCTATCACTACCAAACCCCATTTAGAAATATAATGTTTGGCTCTGGGACATAAATAAACATCGGGACTTTGACTCCCAGGTAAAAAATGATTGTTTTGTGTTTCACTTCATTTTATAACTGAGGTGCCCAGAAGCACTGCTACATGGAAGCATCAGACACCCCCTCCAGAATAAGTGTGTTTTGAATGCACAAATGAGCTGCATAAGCAAATAGCTCATTTTCCCACCAGTATGCCCCTGGGCCCTTATGCTATTCTCAAAACACTTAGAATGAATTTGTTTATCCAGTTTACTGATAGGAAAGGTTAGAACTCAGGCTGCATGGGGGTTGGGGAGTTAGTGTGAGATGCTAGCACCATCTGAAAGACACTGATGTTGTGATCCAGCTTTTCTCTGGGATTATGATGTAGAGTATGTGTTAGCATCTGTGTGTGGTACCAGCATTCCCAATGTCAAAACATATTCAGTCTTCATCATTCACGGATTTACATTTGCCAAGTTATTGATTTGATAAAATGTGCTTGTAATTCTAAAGTCAGCATGCTAACACTTTTAAGCTTACTTAAGGATGGGTTCAGGATGGCCAAAAAAACAATTTTAGGTATCCTGTGCACACATTTCTAGCTCAGGCTGAAGAGGTAATACTCCACTCTCTTGTTCTATCAAATACTTCAATAAGCATTATTGTGTGAGCTGTGTATCCCTATGTTTACTGACATTTTTGTGTTCTTTGTTGATTTTGCTGCTTACAGTGGTACCCACACAGACAGCTCACATGCTGTCTATTGTTCTCAGGCACAAGAATGGTGTGCTATGCTTGCGGTGCATGCACATGTGTCAAGTGATCTCCATTCAGGCATGAGTCTCAATGCTGTTGGCCGTAAGGTCAATGCTAAGCAATCAAAAATACAGTACAGCCAGAAAAAGGAAAAGTCAATCTCTTGTTGTATATGTCAGCCTTTGGCCAAGAAATTGAGGTTATACTGCTCCGGAGAGTATGATTCACCACAGAAATAGAGCCCATAGGAAATATCCACAGTCTATCAGGAAATAGCATCTGCCTGTCTGTCTATCATCGAAAGAAAAATTAAAACTAGTTGATTCATGCACCTATGTAGACTGAGGAATCTAGCCCCAGGAGCACTGATGGCATGAGATTCTAGAATCCCCAAGATGTAGGAGCCACTTGTGTAAATAAGTTCCATTCAAAACCAATGACAACAGAAGAGCAGGGGTTTGGCCTAAGTGCAGTGAGGCAGAGTGGGAATTCTTCCTTGTTTGGTAACCTGCTTTATCTTTACTAGATCTAACTGTCTAAACTAGTAACAGGAAACTCCCAGAAGCAATCTTACAGACATGCATAGCCAAGCATGTGGCTCATCTTTGCCTAGCCATGTTGACACACAAAATTAATATCACATCTAGAGCCAAGAAAATGTGAAACTCTTGCCTAGTACTTGTTTGCTTACACATTTTAAATGGAGACAGAACATGAAGAATGTTAAACTGGTAGGTGAGGTAGGTGGCAGGTTGTTTCGGGAGATATTTAAAAACAGCTGTATTCAATCTGGCTTTTCTTAATCAGCCACCATGTTCCCTACTAGCCTAGGCCTGTGGCCAAGAGCGGCAGCTGTATCGCTGGTGCTCAGCTAGGACCACCCGCTCAGGTAGTCAGAGACACCAGCCCTGCCACCCACGAGACACCAGTGTGGGAGATGGCTCTGCCAATCTTCCACACTGTCTCTGCAAGGCTGGGCATTGCCCAGGCCATCCCGTCATCCACGAGGGCCCAGTAAGAAAATGAGACTCTAATGCTTAAAGATTAATCAAAGGCTTTATATGTTTGGTAATGCCCAATAACAATATGCCTATACAATTAGAGTTGTTTCCCAATTAGCTAACCTAAATATAAGTTGTTACCTGTGACTGCTCTCCATACCTGATTGGCTCTTCATCCTCCTACATCTCTGCCCTCTCTAGCTCCTACATCTCTGCCCTCTCTAGCTCCTACATCTCTGCTCTCTCTAGCTGTTCCTCCTCCTTTTCCTCTTCCTCTCCTTACTCCTCCCACCTTAGCTCCTCCTACAGCAGATGAGTATGTGCCACAAGAACTTTTAATAACCATTTATAAACACACCATCACTCTGTGTGTGTGTGCGTGTGCGTGTGTGTGTGTGTGAATATGAACTTTAAAAAAGTGTCCAGGTTTGAGTGACTTGTCAATCATTTTAATCGGGAAAGTGTAAAGCATGTCAGAACAAAGAAACACCACATGAGAAAATAATGGAGGCTACTGTCAGATCCATTATGCCCTTCTTTCCTATTTTGTATGTTTCTCCATTCCGACAGGGCATGCAAAGCAATGGATTCTTTTTTCTTTCAAAATAACATCTCACTATGAAGCCCCAGTTGACCTGGGACTTGTTATGTAAACCAGGCCTGTCTCAAACTTACAGAATCCACATGCTTCTCAAGTGCTAGAATTAATGATGTATGAAATGATGTCTGCCCTAAGAACT
The DNA here is from genome assembly GCF_004785775.1 of Grammomys surdaster. NCBI lineage: Eukaryota > Metazoa > Chordata > Mammalia > Rodentia > Muridae > Grammomys > Grammomys surdaster. The sequence continues at coordinate 12,312,037 of NW_021604598.1, read as the reverse complement.
GGTTTTTATTACAATGCTAAAAAGTATTGAAGGTTTCTTAGAACAGGTATTATGTAGGGCTCTGAAAACACTCTGTGACACAAATTAGCAGACATGGTTATGAATACATTTTTCTTCTGAGCTTTCTTAGTCTCTGGTTGTGTCTACCCCTGAGCTTCCTCTGGTTGGTAGAGTTCTAGGAAATGTGTTCACAAGCATCCTTCCATTTGTGATGTATCTGCAACAACATGTGAGAGAACACACAGTGGATGAGAACAGAAAGACACAAAAGAAAAACAAGAAGATACAAACAAAAAGAATGAGGAGAACGCAGACAAAGGGGAAAAGGAAGATACAGTCAAAGGGAAATTAGGAAAACACAGACAAAGGGAAGCCAGGAAGATACAGTCAAAGGGAAGTTAAAGTAAAGATTTTCTTCTATCCCTGTCACCCATTTTTGGGCAACAATAGTAATTCACACTAATATAATTGATCAAAACTCCCAGGAACTCAATTATTTTGTAGCAAAGAACTTGAATAACTATTTCCCAAAACAGAAAGAAAGACAATCTCAGCAAAGTCATTCCTATCTTTCATGTTCTTCTTTTGAAAAGCCAGCAGAGGGCGAGCATGATTATCAGTAACACAAATGCCCATGGACTGGTTTTACTTCCTGAGGTGTATTGATAGGCTAAATGGTAATCAGAGAACATGAATGTGAGTAATGTTTCCACACTGTGATGATCAGGTTTTTGTATTGATCAGCAAGTTCATGACTCTCCTCAGCACCAAAGTATCCCCAAAGGTTGCAGTGTTTAATCAGAAAGAAATCAAAAGAGGTCAAATTTATTTTTTCATATACCCTAAGTTCAAAATAAAGGCACCAAATACTATAAAGAGGAAGAATGAGACTCTTGATAAACCTCAATGTTATGACAAGAATAAGAAATTTCTATTAAAATTTATAAATGAACAATTAGGGCTTCCATGCAATTGGGTTGATAGGTGGGCCCTTTTGGGTAAAGCCCTTTTTATACTATAGTTCAGTAGGTCAAAGATAAGTTCTAAAAACCTATTCAATGGACAATTTAAAATTATCTATTTGTTTTAGGTAGAAGGAGGCAACTGAGTCAGTGTGTGTGATGATGGCTGAAAAATAAGTTGGTACATCTTTTCGAAAGTAGTTGGACAATGCTTATCACAAGCCAATCAGTCATACTACATGCTTACTTATTCTCTCTTTGGTCTGTAAAAATACCAGTATTCACAAACATGTGCATTAATGGTTTAGGAGATGCCTCAGTTAGTAAAGTGCTTGGTGTACAATTGTGAGGCTCAGAATTCAGCCCCCAACCTAAACGAATGTAAAATTCTGGGCTCAAGGACACATGCCTATAATCCCATCACTGTGGAAGAAGGCAGATACTGAGAAGTCTTTAAAGCTCATTGGACCCTTGTTGCTGGGGCAGACTCCTAGCTGGTCTGCTCCCATGAAGACACCATATCCTGACCTATCCTAGAGGAACCATTATACTCAGAGCAGTGGAGGAAGTTGGACTCTGAGGAGCCTAACATGCTCAGGATTATAGGATTTCAGGATCCTAGAGGCATCCTGCATCCCAGGAGCTCTTGCACCCAGGATCTCAGGCTCACAGGCTCACAGAGACAGCTGGACTCTGAGGAGTTCTGACACAAGCAAGATAACAGGAGAGAGAGGCTCCAGTCAGAGACAGTGAATGCAGGTAACACTAGAGATAACAAGATGGTGAAAGGCAAGTGCAAGAACATAAGCAACAGAAACCAAGGTTACCTGCCATCATCAGAATCCAGTTCACCCACCATAGCAAGTCCTGGATACCCTATCACACCTGAAAAGCAAGATTCCAATTTAAAATCACTTCTCGTGATGATAAAGGACTTTAAGAAGGACATAAATAACTTCCTTAAGGAAATGCAGAAGAACACAGGTAAACAGGTAGAAGACCTCAAAGAGGAAACACAAAAATCCCTTAAAGAATTACAAGAAAACACAACCAAACAGGTGAAGGAATTAAACCATTCAGGATCTAAAAATGGAAGTAGAAACAATAAAGAAATCATAAAGGGAGACTACCCTGGTGTAGCCACCTCCAGCCACGAACAAACTGGATCCACCTGAAAGGAGGACTGGAAATGAAAAAAGAACTGAGAGTTTAGAGAAGCATGAAGCCAAGAAAGAGTTTCCTGATCAAGGCTCAAAGTTTAATATTCAGCTCTTGTGTATATATAGGAAACGCCCCAGCAAACCCACCCTTTGTTTCAGCTGAAAAGCAGACTCAGCAGGCATTCTCTTCTTCAAAGTTCTTGCAGGAAGTTACAAGTATAAACAAAGCAACTGGATTCACCTAAGTGTTAAGGTCCTGTAGGAAGTTGAAAATGTAAACAAAGCAGCTGGATTCACCTAGGTGTTAAGGTCCCATGTGGCAGACAAGGTCTGTTCAGACTGCTCAAGGCTTGGAAGAGCACAATTCTCCCTTTTTAGTTTTCAAAGGTGATCAGTGCCTGTAGCTGGACGGAGGGCACAAGATTTACTTGTTTTTTATTATCTCGTCTAGGGTAAAGAGTGGCCAGGTGACCGTGTCTGTCTTAGGTCGGTGTCTATATTGCTCCTTATTACCTGTCATGGAAAACATACATAGCATTATTGATGTATGCCTCTGTCTTAGGTCTGTAGGAGCTCAAGAGCACTCTTACATGTCTTTGACTACTGGCCATCTGTGGCACACTCTTTTTCATACAGACCAAAGCCACATATGCTTTCAGACTAAAGGACCTGTGAGCATTCACTCAATGCATTTCTTCATAGTGATGGATAACTGCCATGGTGAATAGCTGAGCTTGCTGAGAGCAATCCTGTGTGAAGGCAACCAATCTGTTTAAGATACAAGGTTTAAAAGTTAAAAGCAACAAGATTATCCAAGCAGTGTAGAAAATAAAGTAGTAAGTGGGAATGTTCTAGGTATCTAATCCCACCAGCAGGGATCAAACACAAAGTCTGGACACCAGGTATATAGTGGATGGCTTTGAGTATTGATAAAAAACACTTTCTAGTAAGAGTGGAGACTATACTCCAGGTTAACTCAGTTGGGTGATAGAAATTTTGAGCCATCTTTATCATTAGTATTATAATCATTAGGCTCAGGATATGTGTCTAGTTGATGGACCAATCTTTCAGGCAGTCATTGGGCTCCATTTTCTTTTTGTGAAAAAATGAAGAACCACGGCTCCAAATTAAAACAGGGTCAGGACCATTCTTTGTCTTAGTTAGGGTCTTTCTTCATTTAACTATGGCATATGAGGTGAAAGTGACTGGATGCCAGTGGCAATCAGCTGCAGACTGACATTTAGCATCAGTTTGCAAAAAATGTTAAACAAATAAGACAAAAGCAAGGTGAAGCAAGGTGTGTTTTAGTGACCTTGAAGGGTATAACTCCCCCCTTTAGTTTTTAAAAGCCAATTTTTTAGAGTTCCTTTTGTAGAGTTTCTGTTCCCAGGGCAGAAGCACCAATAGTTGTTCTTCTTTTTTTTTTTTTTTTTTTAAAGATTTATTTATTTTACTTATGAGTACACTGTAGCTGTCTTCAGATACACCAGAAGAGGGCATCGAATCTCATTACAGATGGTTGTGAGCCACCATGTGGTTGCTGGGATTTGAACTCAGGACCTCTGGAAGAGCAGTCAGTGCTCTTAACCGCTGAGCCATCTCTCCAGCCCCCAATAGTTGTTCTTCTTACACTCAAAGAGTTATGAGGATATTTTTTTTAAAAGTTTCACGATACCTGTTTCACAACATGTTGTCTTTGAGGATTATAAGGAATCCCAGTAATATGGGTAATATTAAATTGTCAACAAAACATCTCAAATGCCTTACTGCAATAGCCAGTTCTATAATCTACCTTAATCTGATATGGAACATCAAACATAGAAAAAATAATGTAAGCAATAACTAATTACATTTCTAGTTGTTTCTCCTGTTAAAGAAGTTGTAACTAGAAAGCCTGAAAATGTGTCAAGTCACACGTACATATTTTAATTTTTCAAAATCAGAAATGAATAACATCTATTTTCCATAATTGATTAGGTATAAGTCTTCAAGGATTAACACCATTATGAAGAAATTGAGGACATTGAGAACAAATTTTTGTGATTTGACTTGTATACTATCTAGAAATACCAAATTATTGTCTCAAGCTATTACTATTTTGATGATGTAAAGAATAAGATTGTATGGCCAATTGTTTTTATAAGGCCTATAATCTGCCTGGTATACAAATCTGTTGTGGCATTGTCTTGAGGTCTGGACAATCCAGTATGAGCTCTAAAATGTCTTATAAAGTTAAAGAACAATATATGTTTCTTAAATTAAGATGTATTTGTATAAATAACTGTAAAATTTAAAAATTAGCAATATCAGAGAGAGAGAGAGAGAGAGAGAGAGAGAGAGAGAGAGAGAGCAATTTCAAGTAATTATATACCATAAGCTATGTATTGGCTATGAGTATACAAATTGAAAGCTTGATTTTTCAGCATTTCAAAGAGTGGCTACAGCAAGTAATTCAACTATTTGTGCTGAAGCAGGGGGAAACTCAAAAGAATGAACATGTGATTCAATTACTTATACTGCCTTCCCATTAGATGAGCTGTCTGTAAATACACTAAACATATTTTCTATGGGCTGCATGTGTAAATTTACAGGAATTATAAAAGCATGTATACAGAAAAACTGTAACAACCTGTCTTTTAGATAATGATTATCAAATTTGTCTAAAAAGTTTGCCATATAATAGGCCAAATATCAATTTTTTTCAATAACCAACTTAGTTGCTGTTTGAAACAAGGAATAAACATTTTATCAAAATTTTAAGACATTCTTTTCATAAAACTTTCATAATTTTATTCTACAATTCTGTATCAACACAACAACTGCTTCAGAACAGGGTGTTAAAACTTTTATTTGAGATGAAGAAATATGAATCCACTTTAATGGAAGAAATATAAAATCCACGTTTGCCAAATGACTGTTGTGAAACAGCCAACAATTGATCAGTCTGTATAATGTATCTGTTGATAACTAACAGCTTCCTCTACTTGCTGTGAAGCTATTCTTCCTTCATCAGTTAATTGTTGATGGGAATTAGGATTTGTATCCCCCTTGAGAACATCAAACAGAGACTTAAATTCTCTTATGGTGAGCTTAAGGTGAGGTCTTAGCCAATTAACATCTCTTAGAAGCTTTTGAAAATAATTTAAGTAAGTAAACTATCTTTTTTTATTTTAATTTTCTGTGCCACAATTTGTTTAAAAATATAACTGATGTCTCAATTGTTGAAAAGGATATTATCTTTGAATCTTTTCTGGAGCAACAAGCACTCTCCAAAATGTCAAAACTTATTGTATGAGAGCAACATTTTGTGGTAAAACTCCTTCAGAGGAATCAGCTAATAAAACACCATACAATGAATACTATACACTGAAAGGTTTAAAGTCTAAACTTTTCTACTGAAGCAACAACAATTTTTTTTTTAACATGACGTAAGGCTATTAGCCATTCTTTGAGGCAAAACTTTCCAATGATATTGCTTCATGGGCTCTCCAAAATTACAAGCAAACTCACTGAATGCAAACCTCCCATTTTCACCAGGATGTAAAGGAACAGTATAATAATGATCTTCTAAATCTATAATAATTCTATATGCATTTACTGGAATGGCAGCTGGAGTAGTCAAGTTAGGTAATGTCCCCCAAGTTTCACAAATCTGAAGTTTGAACTTTCTTTTGGTTTAATCGAATAACCAATCTCTTGTAACTGAGTGAGAGTATCAGATAAAGGCCAAGTTGAAGGCTAATCTTGTCCTCTCTTACGTTTGGGCAATTCTTTTGTTAGCAGGCACAGCTATAATGCCATGGAGGGAAGCAGACATAATTTTAATTTCTCCAGCATAATCATTATCTATAACTCTTGGCCTATAAGCTGTCTGTTGTGAATGTCTTTGGGTCTGAGGATGACCCCTTCTTCCCAAGGAACAAGCAAGGCAATAAACAAATTTCGGAAAACACCTTTCTAGGGGATGGTCGGGATGCCCATGACAAAAGGAATATCACACAAGCTTCTGCAGAGCCCACTCTGAGCTTTGTCTTAACTAAAATGTAAACGTTCTTAATCTGGGCCTAAAACAGTCTGCTAGTACCTTTGTTCTAGGGACAATCATTTCTAAAATGACCCAAATCTCAACATTTAAAATATCTTTTATCCCTTTACTTCCGTGAAAGCATTGTTTGTACAGTGGTCTCTTATAAGGCAGCAGCCATAGCCAGACACTGATTGTATGAGGGCCCAATTTCAGCACAAATACAAATGTATCCAGGGAAGTCTGTCATTGCTTTGTATGGCCAGATAGCTGTGCAGCAGGCCACATTAGCATTCTCATAAGCCAATTGTGTAACAAAAGGAACTCCTGTCTGGAGTTCCGAAAATTCTTCCAGCTGCTTTTAGTAGTCTATCTACAAATTCCTGAAATTGTTCATCAGGGCCTTATTTGATCTCAGATAAAACTCTAAGTGAGATCTCCTTTCTAATCTTGGCGGGGGGGAGGGGCTAAATTTGCCTCTACCACTGTATCCAGTAAAAGTGGCAGCAGGCCTGTACTGTGCCGTTTTTAACTCTTTTATTCAACTCTGACTGTTCAATCCTCTTCTCAACTATAAACATGGGTGAGTCAAAAAATCTCGAGCTCACGATTGAACTGCCAGCTGCAGCCAATGGAATACTGGCAGTTTAACTATATTTTAAAATTTCTTTTGTAATAGTAGAGTATAAACATAATTTTGGGAAACAAAACCAATTTTTAACAATGCAAACAATCCATTTTTCCTAAAATCAAAACCAAGTGCATTACTTTCATATTATAAAGTTTGGCTGCCAGTTCTTATATATGAATGTATGATAGTGCAGCTTTTAACATTTCATTAAAGAGACATTGTTTTACATCCTATCTTTTATAAGTCTAGTTTCTGAATGACAATAACCTTGAGTTGTCAGTTTTAAGCCAACTTTCTGTTACCAAAGTTTTATATTTTTAATCATACCCAATAACTTATAGGCCAATAATCTGTAATCAAGACATGCAGAATATATTTATACTTTTAAAACTAGTCAGAAACAAATATGAAGTGGCTACACATTTTATATAATTAGACTAAACAAAATTCTTACCTTTTCTAGTTGTTATTTCAAGAGAAAAGCACATTGTCACTTGTTGAATCCAATAAACACTGTCACAGAGATTTTTCTAGGAAAATCAACTATCAGCTTCCTTGTCATTGAAGCCAAAAAGCTGCTGGCCCCTTTAAGAGCAGCTTATGTAGACAATCAGCTCCTGGAAAGGCTTTTCCAGCTCAGCTTGACTCCTAGCTACAGCTGCAGGGTAACTTATCAGCTTCTATTGTGCAATTTGAGACTGCTTATTAAACAAGTTAAACTAAATCAAGTGGTGCATAACCAGAAGATAAAGTTTTAATCATTTTTTTCTTTTGAACATGAAACACAGAACAGTAATCATTCAAACAACAAAACAAAAAGGGACAATTGACACATGTGGACAGATTGGCACATCAAGGATAGACAATAGACAGAGAAAGCCAAACTAAAGATTTCTTGAGTAGGAGCCAGAAAGAAAGCAGGATATCTCCTGATTTTCTCCTGTTCTTAGGAGAGCTCTGAAATAGCTTAACACTGCCCAAGAGAGGACAACTGCTTTTCTGAAACCCTTTCTTTCTTTCATATTCAAGGTCTAACTTTTCATCTCTTTCTTTAAGAGGTGTAGCAGCAGCTATTGATGGTTACTCTTCAGTGCCAATTCCTTCTAATCCTGCTCCTCTCACCTGAGGCAGCTCTTAGCCTGCAGACGAATGCCTATTTAGAATTCTCCTGTCCCATGTTTTGCTGTCACCCCCTAGGTGAAGTTGGCATCATGTAAAGACCTATTCAGCCTAGCCTGTATTTGTTTAAACACACTTCATGCAAACACAGCCTCCAAAACATAATTAGTGCTAGCATCAATGTTATTTGTTGCTTACCAAGTACAGGATACTCTTCTTCCATTTTCTGTGGAGCTCCATCAAGACAATGTTTTTCAGTCCCCCCCCCCCCCGCCTCATTCTGAGGTTCTACCTTTAGGGCACCACCTGTATCTGCCTGTGGCCACAGTATAACTGGGTCCACTGAAAAGGGAGGCTGGAAATAAAAAAAGAAGACAGAGAGGTGAGAGAAGCATGAAGCCAAGGCAAAGTTTTCTGATCAAGGCTCAAAGTTTAATATTCAGCTCTTGTATACGTAGGGAAAGTCCACCCAAACCCATCCTTTTTTTTCAGCTGCAAAGCAGGCTCAGCAGACAGCCTCTTCTTCAATGTTCTCGCAGGAAGTTACAAGTGAAAACAAAGCAGCTGGATTCACCTAAGTGTTAAGGTCCTGTGTGGCATACAAGGTCTGTTCAGACTGCTTAAGGTTAAGAAGGGCACATCCTGGAGATAGAAAACCTAGGAAAGAGATCAGGAGTCATACACTCAAGCATCATCAACAGAATATAAGATATAGAAGAAAGAATCTCAGGTGCAGAAGATACCACGGAAAACATTGACACAACTGTCAAAGAAAATGCAAAATGCAAAAAGCTCCTAACCCAAAACATCCAAGAAATCCAGGACACAATGAGAAGACCAAACCTAAGGATATTAGGTATAGATGAGAGTGAAGATTCCCAACTTAAAGGAACAGTGAATATCTTCAACTAAATTATAGAAGAAAACTTTCCTAACCTAAAGAAAGAGATGCTCATGAAAATACAAGAAGACTATAGAACTCCAAATAGACTAGACCAGAAAAGAAATTCCTCCCCACAAATAATAATCAAAACATGAAATGCACAAAACAAAGAAAGAATATTAAAAGCAATCAGGGAAAAAGGTAAAGTAACATATAAGGGCAGACCTATAAGAATTACACCAGACTTCTCACCAGATACTATAAAAGACAGGAGATCCTGGAGTGATATCATACAGACCCTAAGAGAACACAAATACCAGCCCACTCTATACCCAGCAAAACTCTCAATTACCATAGATGGAGAAACCAAGATATTTCATGACAAAACCAAATTTACACAATATCTATTCACAAATCCACTCCTATAAAGAATGATAGATGGAAAACTCCAAAACAAGAAGGGAAGCTACACCCTAGAAGAAGCAAAAAAGTAATCTTCCAGAAAACTCAAAAGAAGATAGCCACACAAACATAATTCCACTTCTAACAACAAAAATAACAGGAAGCAAAGAATGAACTCTGGATTCTGAATATCTATGCTCCAAATGAAAGGGGACCCACATTCATAAAAGAAACTTTACTAAAGCTCAAAGCATGTGGAAAGCCGCGGCTTGTGCTGGCAGCATTCGCCATTGCAAGATGGCGCCGGCATCCGGTGCTCCTCCAAGTAAACAAGTAAACTGCGCATGTGCTATGGTAAAAGCACGCCAAAGTCAAAGCCCATCCCAGGGCGTTTTGGCAGGCAACGAGTAAGCAGCCAATCAGAAATGAACACGCCGCTCCAAGGGTATATAAGCATTGCCTTTTCCGGGCCTGGGGTCTTCCTCCATTTTCATTTTGGAATAAACGTTTGCTGCGGAAGGATCCTGCTGTGTTGCCGCGTGTCTTCCTTGCTGGCGAGGTGGGCACGTGTCACAAAAGCACACATTGCACCTCACACAATAAAAGTGGGAGACTTCAAGACCCCACTCTCAGCAATGGCCAGATTATGGAAATATAAATTAAACAGAGACACATTGAAACTAACAGAAGTTATGAACCAAATGAATTTAACAGATATCTATAGACCATGTCATCTGAAAACAAAAGAATATACCTTCTTCTCAGCACCTCATGGTTTCTTCTCCAAAATAGAACATATAATTGGTCACAAAATAGGCCTCAACAGATACAGAAAGATTGAAATAATCTCTTGCGTCTTATCAGATCAGCATGGACTAAGGGTGGCCTTCAATAATAACAAAAACAATGAAAAGCCCTCATACACGTGGAAAATAGACATCACTCTACTAAATGATAACTTGGTCAAAGAAGAAATAAGAAAGAAATTAAAGACTTTTTAGAATTTAATGATAGTGAAGGTACATCATACCAAAACTTATGGGACACAAGGAAAGCAGTGCTAAGAAGAAAACTCATAGCTCTGAGTGCCTACAAAAAGGAACTGGAGAGAAAGCAAACGCTAGCAGCTTGACAGCAGACCTGAAAGCTCTAGAACAAAAAGAAGTAAATACACCTAAGAGGTGTAGATGGTAGAAAATAATCAAACTCAGGGCTGAAATCAACCAAGTAGAAACAAAAGGAACTATACAAAGAATCAACAAAACCAGGAGCTGGTTCTTTGAGAAAATCAATAAGATTTAGTCAGACTAACCAGAGGGCACCAAGACAGTATCCAAATTAACAAAATCAGAAGTGAAAAAGGAGATATATATAATGAGGGAATTCAAAAAATCATCAGAGCCTACTACAATAGCCTATACTCAACAAAACTGGAAAATCTGGGTGAAATGGAAAATTTCTAGAAATATCAAAGTTAAATCAGGATCAGATAAACCATCTAAACAGTCCCATAACCCCTAAAGAAATAGCAACAGTAATTAAAAGTTCCCACCACCAAAAAAAAAATGAGGACCAGTTGGTTTTTGTGCAGAATTGTATCAGACCTTCAAGGAAAACCTAATACCAATTCTCTTCAAATTATTCTGCAAAATAGAAACAGAAAGACCACTGCCTAATTTGTTTTATGAAGCCACAATTATGTATACCTAAACGACACAAAAACCAAAGACAGAGAACTTCAGACCAATCTCCCTTATGAATATTGATGCAAAAATGCTCAATAAAATTCTCACAAACCGAATCCAAGAACACATCAAAAACAATCATACATCATGATCAAGTAGGCTTTATCCCAGGAATGCAGGGATGGTTCAACGGTTCAATATACAAAAATCCATCAACATAATCCACTACATAAACAGACTCAACCCCCTCCCCCCAAAAAAAAACCAAGAAAACCCCAAAACCCAGAAAACAAACAAACAAAAAAACCCCACATGATCATCTGACTAGATGATAAGAAAGCATTTGACAGCATTTCACACCCCTTCATGGTAAAAGTCTTGGAAAGATCAGGAATTCAAGGCCCATACCTAAACATAGCAAAAGCAATATACAGGAAAACAGTAGCCAACATCAAACAAAATGGAGAGAAACTTGAAGCAATCCCACTAAGATCAGGGACTACACAAGGCTGCCCACTCTCCCCCTACCTATTCAATAGAGTACTGGAAGTCCAAGCCAGAGCAAATAGACAACAAAAAGAAGTCAAAGGGATACAAATAGGAAAGGAAGAAGTCAAAATATCGCTATTTGCAGATGATATGATAGTATACTTAAGTTACCCCAAAATTTCACCAGAGATCTCTGACAGCTGATAAACAACTTCAGCAAAGTGGCTGGATATAAAATTAATACAAACCAATCAGTAGCCTTCCTGTACTCAAAGGATAAACAGGCTGAGTAAGAAGTTAAGGAAATGACACCCTTCACAATAGTCACAAATAATACAAAATATCTTGGTGTGAATCTAACCAAGCAAGTGAAAGATATGTATGACAAGAACAAGTCTCTGAAGAAAGATATTGAAGATCTCAGAAGATGGAAAGATCTCCCATGCTCATGAATTGGAAGGATTGATAATAGTAAAAATGACCATCTTGCTGAGAGCAATCTACAAATTTAATGCAATCCCCATCAAAATTCCAACTCAACTCTTCATAGAGATACAAAGAGCCATTTTCAAATTCATTTGAAATACAAAAACTCAGGATAGCGAAAACTATTCTCAACAATAAAAGAACTTCTGGGGGAACCACTATACCTGACCTCAAGCTGTACTACAGAGCAATAGTGACAGAATCTGCATGGTATTGGTACAGAGACAGGCAGGAAGATCAATGGAATAGAATTGAAGACCAAGAAATGAACCCACACTCCTATGGTCACTTGATCTTTGACAAAGGAGCTAAAACTGTCCAGTGGAAAAATGACAGCACTTTCAACAAATAGTGCTGGTTCAATTGGAGGACAACATGAAGAAGAATGCAAATTGATACATCAAAATGTAGTCTACCTGAAACATACCACGGTGCATTACATAAAACACAGAAAGGATTACTTTTACCACTCTTTTCCTTCTTATTATGAAGTAATCCTTTCTGTGTTTCGATTTTGGCATATGCCTCAAAGGACTTGACCTCCTACTCACAGATACTTATTTGTGGTTGTATTCACAACAGCTACAACATCACACAACTTAAGTGCCCTACAGCTGGTGAAGGACTGATAAAAAAAAAAAACGTGGCACATACACACTATGGGATTCTGTTCAACTGTAAGAAAAAGTGAAATCATGAACATTGTAGGTAAATGCATGGAATGAGAAAAATCATAACTGAGTAAGGCAAGCCAGATTCAGTAGGACAAATGCTTCTGTCATCTGAAGTTCCTAATTCTGAATCCAAATGTGAGTACCATAATCTGGAGTAATTTCAGAAACAAGGAAGGAAAAAAAAAAGATTATTCTACAGAGCAAATCCAAATCAACCTGAGCTACACAGAGAAACCCTGTCTCATTTAATAATAATAAAGGAGAGGAAAGCAATAGAGAGGACAATTGCAGGGCACAAGTGACATAAAGGGGGTAACTGGAAAATGAGACCTAACTTGGTGAGAGGGAGGGATATAGGTACAGGAAAAGAATGGAAGAGAGTCAAAGAACAACTACATCTGAGAAAGTCATAATGAATCATATTATTGTGTATCTACCTAATATTACATATATTACACAAAATTCTGTGTATACATATACAGCTTAACTTTTTTCCCTATGGCCTATCTAACCAAAACCCTAACATCAAAAATAAGAAGCACCTGTTTGAATTGATAGTCAGTTGTCCAAGAGATGACCAAAACTGTATAGTTTATTGGTGTTACCCTTGGCTGCATTACAGAGACGTAAGTCTCTATTGCTGAAGGCAATGTGTACTTCAGGCACAGGATCCAGTGGCCCTGAACTGCATTTGACTTAGAAGTTTCTTCTCTGAGGACTAGCTTTCATAGTACTGTAAGGCACCATGCAAACTTCCAAGGGAGAGAAGCAACCACTTGTCCTGCCCAGCTATGATGGCTGTGAATCTATTCTCCTAAGGGTACAGTACTAGAATACTTACCTGGGAGGTGACCAGCAGCTCTCTAATTGGACTTAAGGCCTGTTCAACAAAAGGAAAATTATGCCACCCTAAACTAGAGAAGTCATGATATTGAAGGAGAACCTGTAACTGCCATTGCGCTGAGCCAGGATAATCAGTAACTGTATTCTAAGCATTTATCACTACACCCGAAGTTAGAATGGTTCACACCCTTCATCTAGGAAATTTCTCTTTGCAACAGACAGAGACCTTTGCAGAAAACCACAACTTATAAAAATCCAGAGAATGTGAAATTGTGTGGTGTTGGAGATTGGTTCTATTGCTCTGATTTAATCAAGAATCTGCATGTCCAAAGGCTGAAGGTCCTTGTCCCCTATTGGGTTTTGATTAATCAATAAAGATGCCAGTGGCCAATGGCTGGACACAGGGAGATGAAGCGGGAGCCTTAGGTTTGCTTTGGCTAGGATGCGGGAAAGAAGAGGAGAGACAGAGAATTGCCATGACTCAGGGAGAAGGATGGGGCATAGGAGCTACAGAAGAGAAAGTCAATCAGCTATGTGAGAATTCAGGTAGGTGGCCACTGGCCTCTTTCCCAATTGGGCCTAGGGTAGCTGGGAAAAATTTAGGAGTGTCCAGCCCTTAAGCTATCCAGGACATCTCAAAAATATGCTAATGTGTGTGTGCCTTTCATTCATACATGCAAAGAGTTCGTGGGCAGGTGACTGGAAACATGCCAGCTGCTAGGAGCACTAAGTTGTGTGATTCACTGCCCAGTCCAGTGTGGTGCCCAGTCCCAATTTATACATTTAAAACACAAATCCTGCACTCAAGGCTCAGGGGTGATTCTGAAGATGAGGCGGAAAGATTGTAAGAGCCACGGGAACAGGGAATAAGCAGTAAGATTGTGTCTCCAAGAACTATCAGAGAAGCTACATCCATGAAATTTCATCAGCATGGTAGGCTAATCAAGACCTGATCAATGGTAACATCAGTAGAAATTCTATCATGAACTGGGAATGCTCAGGAAGCCAACCCTAGACAAAGAACTACAGCCAACTCGTGAATGATGAGCAGAAGAAACAGTCTTCCCAGGGAAGAGCCTCCCCCAGTGGGTTATTCAATATCAAGTGGTCATCCCTCAAATTATATACATACAAGTAACATTATATGATCTGAGACAGTTGTATTTATATATTTAGGAACACACACATACATAACACACACATACACAAACACACACACACACACAATCTTGATATGTATAACAAGAATACCTAGAATATATATATTCATATTCTTAAACAAATTTTAAAAAAGGAGAGGAATGGGAGTACCTGGGAAAGACTGGACAGAGGAAAAGGAAGAGGGAAATGATTTAATTATATTATAACGTCAAAAAATAAAAATATTATTAAAAATTAGATTACAGTTGAAACTTAATCATATGAAGAGTGGATACAGAGCAGGGAGCTGTGTAATTCTCTGCATCAGGTTCGTTGTCTTGAGCCTCTCACCTGTCCACAACCATGATGCATCCATCTTTCTTTGATCCAAACCGCCAAACCACAATCCACTCAGTTTCTACAGTCTCAATCCCCAGAGAATCCTGAGCATCTTAATTGCCGGAATGTTTACGTTTTCTATCCCAGAGCACCCTGGGCATGTTAGTTGTGTGTTTATATTTTCTATTCTATTCCTCACAATCTCAATCTGTGAGCGAATATTTTTCTACCTTTCTAAATATAAAAGCACACCCAGAGACATTAAATCTAGAAAAATACTAGAAAATGGCAGAGCTGAGGTATGAACAGGAACTGTGGACTTCATCAATGAATGACTTTCCAGTTCCTCTGAATGACTCTGGTGCATGTCCCATTATAGTTACTCATTGTTTTGGCTTCAAGTTCAAAATTCTATCCTTTCTATTGGGATCTATTCATTACAAAAATGATATCCTCCCTTCTTTCTCCAATTATGACCAAAAAGATGTACACACACACATAGACTATTTTGCTAGGTAGAGTAACGTTGTCTCTGCAAAGCCATCACAGGGCTGGGAGATTAACTACAAAATGTGTGTTTTGCATCCACAAGGCCCTGAGTTCCATGCCAGCATCACAAAAAAAAAAAAAAAAAAAAAAAAAAAGTGAAAAAAAAAACCCTTTCAAATTGGTTTACAAAAGTATTCTGTTTAGTATTTTTTATTCTGGCATTATTGTACCTCTGCCTAGATGCCTGCTTTATACAATAAACCTGTAATATACACAATCATCTCCACACTACTTACCTAAAGAGAAAAATTTTAAAATGTTTAAAGTGTTTTTGTATAATGCAATTTTTTACATGAAAATAATAAAAATCTCTGCCTTCTCTTTAAATATAATTATCACTGAATGTAAAATAAACATTTAAAATTTTCTTGATGAGGACACCACAAGAAGGCCTGCAGAGTCAGCTAACCTGGGTCCATGGGGTCTCACAGAGGCTGAACCACCAACCAAAGAGCATGCAGGGGCTGGCCTAGGTCCACACATTTGTAGCACAAGTGAGCTTGGTTTTCATGTGGGTCCACTAATATTTGGAGCTGGGGCCATCTGTGACTCTGTTGCCTGCCATTGGACCCCCTTCCCCTAACTGGTTGGGCCTCAATGGGAGAGAATTTCATTAGTTCTGCTGGGACGAAGTCTCCCAAGGTGGGGTGATACTTAAGTGGGGCTTCCCCTTATCTGAGGAGAAGGGGAGTGAGTAATAGTGGGGGGGGATTGGTAAGGGCAGGACTGAGAGGGGAGGAGGGGGGCTATGATTGGGATGTAAAATGAATAAAAAAATTAATTATGGAAAATTTTTACATGATGATTTGTGATACTGGCACCTACATGTTTCCCTTGAAAAATCACTGCTCTAGTCTACCATTCATTTTAAAACCAGATTATTTTCTTGTTCTGTAAATTACCCTTTATTATGTTCCTTGGATGGGAGAAGCTTTTCAGCTTGGTATCATTCCATTGGTTTACTCTTGCCTCCTCATTTGGGCCTCTGGTGTCATAACCAAGAAATAACCAAGATAATGCTGCATGCCTTTCCAGCATCTTCTAAGGGTCGTCTCAGGTTATATCTTCTATTCATTTTGAGTAAGTAGGAGACACTTGATGTAGAGGTACAGTTACATTACCTTTTCCAAAACCGTTTGTTGAAGACGAAATGTTTCTCCTACCATAGTGTCTTGAAATCGTTGTCAAAGATCAGTTGACTTTCTGGGCTCATCCTGGGCTCTCTGTTTTATTATTTTGGTCTATGTGGTGGTCTTTATGTCAATAGTGCAGTACTTTGATTAACTTAGGAATGTCTGGAATGTTTTCAATTCAGGACATGTGAAGCCTCCAGCTCTTTAACTCTGTTCATTTTTATGGTTGGTTGTTTCAAGAATCAGAGACTTTTGCTGAAATAAATGAATGAATGAATGAATAAATAAATAAATAAATGGAAATGCGAGAGAGACAGAGAGACAGAGAGACAGAGAGAGACAGAGAGAGGGAGGGAGGGAGGCAGGGAGATTGATTGATTATATTTATTATGAATTCTAATGATTGATTTTTCTTTTTCTTCAAAGATGTAACTGGAAGTCTGAGATGGGTTAATACAGATGTCTTAGCAATGCCAAGTATGTCCATCCATGAACAAGAAATAATCTCCCCTTTATTTATTTTGTCTGTAATTTATGTTAATGTAGTTTTGTATTTTCCCATGTATAAGTTGTTTTTCTCCTTAAAAATTTCCCTCATTGCCGGGCAGTGGTGGCGCACGCCTTTAATCCCAGCACTTGGGAGGCAGACAGCACTTGGGAGGCAGAGGCAGGCAGATTTCTGAGTTTGAGGCCAGCCTGGTCTACAGAGTGAGTTCTAGGACAGCCAGGGCTATACAGAGAAACCCTGTCTCGAAAAACCAAAATAATAATAATAATTTCCCACAGTATTATATTCTTTAGCAAATTTTTAATTAATTTAAAGTGAGCACACAAGGTTCTTTGTAGCTTTCTGTGCATGCATCATTATTCTTTGTTCTTACTCAGCCCTTCCCCCACAGCCCTCCCCCACAGCCCTCCCTTCCCCACAGCCCTTGCTGCCAACTGTGCTGGTCTCTTTCCTTCTCCCAACAGCCCACCCACTGCTTTCCTGTCACATGAATGTCATTGTCCTTTTTTTTAATCCATCACCACTACACACACACACAAGCACACATGCATGCACACATGCATGCACACATGTGCAAGTGAGAGGAGAGAGGAAGACAGAGAGAGAGAGAGAGAGAGAGAGAGAGAGAGAGAGAGAGAGAGAGAGA
>NW_021604598.1:12269200-12294354 GCF_004785775.1 Grammomys surdaster | reverse complement strand
AGAGAGAGAGAGAGAGAGAGAGAGAGAGAGAGAGAGAGAGAGAGAGAACAACTAAGCCTAGATGGCAAATGAGAAAAATATGATGTTGGATCTTTTTTTTTTTTTAATCTGGCATATTTCACTTAACATATTGATTCTCAGTTCCATCCATTTTCAGGCACATGTCATGATTTCATTTTTACTTAAAGCTGAAAAAAATAAACTCCCACTGCTGTTATGAACAGTGCTACAATGCAGGTGTGTGTTTGTGTTTGTGTGTGTGTTTAGCTGATCTAAGAGTGATGTGGTAATTTTAATTCTAGGTGTTTTAAAATCACATTTATTTATTTTCTCTGTGTGTATTTAGCATTGTGTTGAGATCACCAGATCATTTGTGAGAGACAGTTTTCTCTTCTACCATGTGAATCCTGGGAATTGAATTTGGCTTGTAAGTGTTGGCCACAAGTGTCAGTATGACCGCCCCCCACCTTCTTATTTTTGTGAGGAACCTACCCACTGATTTCCGTAGTGGCTGAACGAGTTAGGGTTTATCCCCCCCCACTCCCAACGCTAACACAACCACCATTTGTTGTTATTTGTTTTCTTAAAGTTAGCCATTCTGACATTGGAATTTCAAAGAAGTTTTTAATTTGCATTTAAAAGAGGGCTCCTGATAGTGAGCACATTGTTAAATATTTACTGGCCGTTTGTACTTCTTAGAGAATTAATTATTCGGTTTGTTAGCCCCCTAATTGATTGGATGATTTGTGGGGCTGGTATTTAATTTTTATAATCCCTTATATATCATGAGTATTAGTGATGACCTCTGTGATGTTTGGTAGAGGCACAGTATGGTCTGGGGGAGTGGGGTACCTCAGCGGGCCCATGTGAGGCATCCCTTCCCCCTGAGGGACCAGCCACATGACAGTATAGTATAGAGTTTATTATGGGGTGGGAATTAAGAGAGTAGAAAAGGCAGAGAAAGGCAGAGAGAGAGAAAGAGAGAGAGAGAGAGAGAGAGAGAGAGGGAGAGAGAGAGAGAGAGAGAGAGAGAGAGAGAGAGAGAGAGAGAGAGAGAGAGAGAGAGAGAGAGAGAGAGAGTAGAGCTGGCCATGAACACAAGGAGAGAGAGGCGGGAAGGGAATGAGGAGAGAGGAGGAGGAGGGAAGGGGACAGGGGAAGAGGAGAGGGAACAGAGCAGGAGCAAGAAGGCAAGAGAGCAAGAGGGTGAGGAGGGGGCAAGCAGCCCCTTTTATAGTGGGCCAGGCCTACCTGACTGTTGCCAGGTAACTGTGGGGCGGAGCTTAGACAGACCGCTAACAGCAGGTATACTTAACCCAGCACTGTGTGGGGCAGCAGCAAGAGGACTGATGTGGCTTGCAGGCCACCTTTACAGTACAGTTCCAGGGACTTGACCTGACAGGCACTAATGGAATAAGGAAAAAGACAAACACACAGACAGAAAAAGCTGTGATGAGGTGGGCTGGGCTCGCTGATATAGAAACCCCAGCACTCAGGAAGTGCATCATATTTATTATATACAACTGGGCAGGAGGCAGGGTTATTACATACAAATAAATAACGAGCAAGGGGCTATGGTACATAACTGGATCAAGGAGACGGGTTTAGTTAATCTCAGTAGGAGTAGGCACTGTGTGGGAGTAAGCATCAGACATGAGTATGTCGGGAGAGAGGTTGCAGTGGACATGCTCTGTGGTTCCTGTTAACTTTTGCACTCGGATACCTGAGGAAGCCTCTATCAAACCTCTGAGTCTCGCTTGGAGAAGGCTTTACTATTTTTATTGGACTAAGGTTAGCATTTTTTCTAGTCTCTGCCCAACAGTTACATAGGAACAGCCAGGTACAAGCTCAGCTCATGTATAAAAAGGATTCTCCATACCTCCCCCTTCCCCCCCTTTTCTGTCCCCATTCTAGGCCTCTACTCCCTTCTCCGGTTCCCAAATAAATTCTCTTTTATACTAAGCCTGCCCTAAGACTGATTTCTCAGAGGGGACGCCTCAGCACGAGCCCACCCGGGCACTCCCTTCCTCCCCTTCTCCACTGCTGTTTTGTCAAACACAACAGCTGAGGCAATGAATCTTTGAAATGCTTGTGCTCTTGTTAATAGCTCACATTCCCTTGGGGCTTCCTCTACTCTTTACACAGTCGCCAGCTCCAGAGGAAAGAAGAAAGACCCATCTTATACTTTTGGTTGTGAGCCTAGCCTTTAACGGGGCTGAGCAATCTCTCCAGCCCCAAGAAAGACCCATCTCAATGGAGGGAGAATGATAGATCAGAATGCCCAAGACACACACACACACACACACACACACACACGATCTGTGCTCAAATATGCAAAATACAATAAATAAATACCTTTTCTTTTTATTTATTCTTCTCTCATACAATACATCTCAATCACAGCCTCCTCTCCCTCCACTCCTCCAGTTCTCTCACCCACTTCCCCTCTCCCCCAGATCCACTGTTCCTTTATTTCTTTATTCCTTTTATATTCCTTTATTTCTTCAGAGAAGAATGAGCCTTCCACGAATATCACTGGAACGGGGTATAACAAGATGCAATAAGACTAGGCAGAAATTCTCATGCCCAGGCTGGAGGCGGAAACCCAGTAAAAAGAAATGGTCCCAAGAGCAGGCAGGAGTCAGAGACACTCCACTCCCATTGTTAGGAGTCCAACAAAAACCTCAAGGTAAACAATCACAGCATATATGCACAGAGCCTAGCACAGACTCATGAAGGCTCTATCTTTTCTGCTTCAGTCTCTGTGAGCCCCTGTGCAGCCTGCTTTGTTGATTCTGTGGGCTTTGTTCTCTTTGTGTTCTCAACCGCTCTGGTTGCTACAAACCTTCCTCTTCTTCCATGGGGTTCCACAAGCTCTGCCTAATGCTTGACTGCATCTGTCTCTGCATCTGCTCCCATAAGCTGCTGCAGAAAGCCCCTCTGATGATGACTGGGCTAGGCACCAGTCTATGAGTATAGTCTGAGCTATCTAGCTTCCTGATCCTGGCCATCTAGGCAGTGTCTAGCTTAACCTCCCTTTCCAGGGTTGAGTTTCAAGTTGCAGTGAACCACCATTGCCCCAGAATGTTTTGCAGGTTGGACAGGTGAGGGCTGAAGGTTTTAGGACTGGGTTGGTGTCCCAGTCCCATCCCTGTGAGTCTTGCCTGGTTATAGAGGAAGACCAGATCATGTTCTGAATCATCCTCTACTAGGAGTCTTCCCTAGGGTAGGCCTCATAGGTTCCATGAAGTTTCCATGGCACTAGGTTTCCACATTGGCTCCTAAATGCCCCCCTATTCCAGTCACCTCTCCCTGTACTTTCTCCCTTCACTCCTCCTTCCCTAACCTGATCCCTTTGTGTCCTTGTCTGGCTCCAGTCCACCTGGAGAATCTATTCCATTTCCCATTGATTCCCAGGGAGATCCATGCATCCCCCTAGAGCCTTCCTTGTTGCTTACCCTCTCTGGGTCTGTGGATTGTAGCATGAGTATCCTTTACTTAACAACTAAAATCCACTTATAAGTGAGGCCATAGTGTGTTTTTCTGGATCTGGGTTACCTCACTCAGGATGATTTGCTTTCTAGTTCCATCCACTTCCCTGCAGGTGTCATTTTCACAATGTCATTTTTCCCTAATAGCTGAGTAATACTCCACTGTGTAAATGTATTGCATTTTATTTTCCCATTCTTCAGTTGAGGGTCATCTAGATTGTTTCCAGTTTCTGGCTATTATGAATAAAGCTGTAATGAACAGAGATGTAGGATAGAATGTTTTTGGGGCATATGCCCAAGAGTGATATAGCTGGGTCTTGGGGTACATCAATTTCTAATTTTCTGAGGAACCACCACATTGATTTTCATTGTAGCTGTGCGGTACAAGTTTGTACTCCCACCAGCAATGGAGGAGTATTCCCCTTGCTCCACATCCTTGCCAGAACAAGCTGTCGTTTTTGTTTTTTTCTTAGCCATTCTGATAGGTATGCTAGAGGCTATTTCCTACTTTCTCTTCTATCAGGTTTAATGTTGAAGTCTTTAATCTATTTGGACTTGAGTTTAGTGCAGGGTGATAGATGTGGATCTACTTACATTTTTCTGCTTCTGATATCCAGTTATACCAGCACAATTTATTGAAGATGCTTTTTTTCATTGTGTATTTCTGACTTCTTTATCAAAAACCAGGTGTTCATAGGCATGTGGGTTTACTTCTGGATCTTTGATTTGATTCCATTGATCAACCTGTTTGTTTTTATGCCAGTTATTATTACTATTGCTCTGTAGTACAGCCTGAAATAAAGGATGGTGATACCTCTGGAAGTTCTTTTATTGTACAGGATTGTTTTTGCTATCCTGGTTTGTTCTTGTTCTTGTTCTTGTTGTTTTGGTTTGGTTTGGTTTTTTCCATATAAAGATGAATTTTTTTTCAAGCTCTGTGAAAAATTGTGTTGGAATTTTGATGGGGATTGCACTGAAAATGTAGATTGCTTTTGATGGGCTGGCCATTTTTACTATGTTAATCCTACTGATCCATGAGCATGGGAAATCTTTCCATCTTTTGACATCTTCTTCAATTTCTTTCTTCAAAGAGTTGAAGTTTTTGTTATGCATGTCTTTCATTTGCTTGGATGGAGTTACCACAAGATATTTTATATTATTTGTGCTATTATGAAGGTTATTATTTCCCTGATTTTTTTCTTAGCCTGCTTGTCATTTGTGTATAGGAAAACTACTGATTTTCTTTGAGTTAATCTTGTATCCAGCACTTCACTGAAGGTGTTTATCATCCGTAGGAGTTCTCTGGTAGAAATTTTGGGGTCACTTATGTGTACAATCATATCATCTGCAAATAACAATACATTAATTTCTTTCTTTCCAAGTTGTATCTGATGTGTTATAAAAAGATAAAGAAAAAAAATATGTTCTATGGGGATGTGGTGAGGTATGGAGGAAGGGGATGTTTTAGTGGGCCCGTGCTGAGTCATCCCTTCCCTCTAGGGACCAGCCACACGATGGTATAGTATAGAATAGACTCTATTCAGGGCATGAGGAGAGGAGTTAAGAGGGTAATAGAGACAAAGAATGGCAGAGAGAAGTAGAAGCCGGCCATGGACACTTGGAGAGTGGGGAAAGGGAATGGGGAAGGGAGGGGGAAAGAAAGAGCCCAAGAGGGCAAAAAAGAAACAAGAGATCAAGAAAGCAAGAGAGGGAGGAGGGGGCAAGTAGCCCCTTTTATAGTGGATCAGGCCTACCTGACTGTTACCAGGTAACTGTGGGGTGGAGTTTAGACAGAATGCTAACAGTATCCCCTTAGTCTTCAAGATATGAAGAAAGTGAACAGCCTTGGTTTATTCCTGATTTTGTTGGAATTTTTACTTTCTCTCCATTTAGTTTGGGCTAGAGTCTTGCTGTAAATAATCTTTATTGTATTTAGGTATATCCCTTATGTTCCTAATATCTTTAAATTTTTATTATAAAGAGGTGTTGAGTTTTGTCAAAGGCCTTTTTGACATCTAATACGATGATTGTGTGATTTTTTTCTTTAAGTTTGTTTATGTAGTCTATTATGTTGACTAATTTTCATATGTTGAACCATCCCCACACCTCTGGGATAATACATACTTGATCATGGTGGATGATCTTTTTGATGTGTTCTTGGATTTGGGTTTATCAAGAATTTTTGCATCAATGTTCATGGGGGAAACTGGTCTGTAATTCTCTTTCTTTGTTGAGTCTTAGTGTGGTTTAGGTAGCTGGATAACTGCTAGCTCATGAAATGAATTTGCTAGTATTCTTTCTGTTTCTAGTTTGTGGAACAATTTGAAGAGTATTGGCTTTAGGTTTTCTTTGAAGGTCTGGCATAATTATACACTAAAACCACCCGAGCTTTTTTGGTTGGGAGACTTTTTTTTTTTTTAAAGATTTATTTATTTTACTTATGAGTACACTGTAGCTGTCTTCAGACACACCAGGAGAGGGCATCAAATCTCATTACGGATGGTTGTGAGCCACCATGTGGTTGCTGGGATTTGAACTCAGGACCTCTGGAAGAGCAGTCAGTGCTCTTAACCACTGAGCCATCTCTCCAGCCCCCTGGTTGGGAGACTTTTGATGACTGCTTCTATTTTCTTAGAGATGATAAGTCTATTTAAGTTGTTTATCTGATCTTGATTTAACTTTAGTAAGTGGTATCGAGAAAGTTGTCCCTTTCTTTTAGATTTTTCAATTTTGTGAATTATAGGATTTAAAAAGATGACTAATGATTTTTTGGATTTCCTCAGGATCTGTTGTTATGTTTCCTTTTTTTTCTGATTTTGTTAATTAGATATTTTTTCTCTGTCATTTAGTTAGTTTGGATGAGGGTTTGTCTATCTTGTTGATTTTTCTCAAAGAACCAACTGAAGAGATACTAGCTAACTCGATCGTGTGACTTGGACAGGGCTTGCCATTCCCTCTAGTTTGCTAAAAACTCTTAGATTACATTCCTGAAGTTAGTCACCAAGGTCTCTTCCTTATTTGGCCACTTCCTTACCCTAAGGATGACCACCAAGGTCCAGCTATCAGTTGAAGTCCAGCAATCAAAAAGCCCCCTTTGGCTCACTTAATTAACCTGCTCAACTAAAATTAAACATCTCATCCTAACATTAGGTTTCCCCTTGAACCTTATAAACTGCCATTTCCCTATGGTCACCGTCTATCTCCTGTCTAGAGACAGTCCTTTGTTCCCTGGGACAATGATCCCTACCCCCTCTCCTTTGGTCCCTTCTCCTCCTTACTTCTTACTTCATTCTCTATCTCCGAGTCTTTGTTTGTTTCTTATTCCCTCTGTCTGGGGCAAATAAACCTTTGTGCATCCTGAGATGATACAGATCCTGTGAGTGTGTGTGTGTGTGTGTGTGTGTGTGTGTGTGTGTGTGTGTGAGAGAGAGAGAGAGAGAGAGAGAGAGAGAGAGAGAGAGAGAGAGAGGCAGGCTGGCCAGTGAAGGTCATTGCAGTACTCTGAGTGAGAATGCAGTGAGTACTCTGGGTGAGAATGCAATGGCTTTGATTACTGTGACAGAAGTTTGGGGTCTGTCCCAAACTACAACAAAGACTCACTGAGGCTGAATGTTGGGAATGAGGAAGAAGGAAGAAGTGGTTTGATCTTGGCCTAAGCAGAGGAGTGACTGAGCATGAGATTTAGTGGCTTGAAGAAGCAGGTGGCAGTTTGATTACACTGGCCAGCTTCTGTGGGCCTGGGGGTGGAGAATGCTTTGTTCCTTTTGGAGCAGCCTCTTATTCTGCCTTTTGAACTGGGTTCTTTAGCCACCATCACCCTGCTGCTAATAGTCTCTCTGAGGACTCATTAGATGGCTCATGTACCACCATGGTCTCCCATACAGTATTACTTCATACAAAAAACCCTCATTTTATGATGAAAAAGTAAACCATTGAGCTAGTGCCCTGATCTTACTACCCAGGCAGGAAGCATGGGAGAAGAGAGGATTGGCCATTGACAACAAATTCCCGTTCCAGTGGCAGAGACACTCACGGCTATGCCCAAAGTATGTTCTCTGTGCTGTGGCTTCTCTCCTTGCCAAGGGATGGAAGAGTTTCCGACTGACCTAATCTAAATAATTTGGACAAAATTCTGCTCGGGAATATTGGTATAGAGAAGAGCCACCTTTCACCAGACACAGTTGTTCAATAGCAACAAACCAGAATATCCTGTTAACAAAGCCACATAAGAATGATTGAGCCAGATTTGATTCTACTGACCCTTCTTCAAGAGCACAACACCTTGACAAAGGGTGGAAAAAGCCAGACAGGAGTGTCCTGGCCCCTTAACCTGTTTACCAGAGTGGGAAATAGGCTATATAGCTTTCTCCCTCTAGAGTGGAGCACTGTTCATTCAGGAAATCACAGAAGATATTTTGGATCCTTTCCTTCTCTTTCATGTCTTCCTTTTGGTGGTTCTCCTGGCTCAGCAAGTGGAGGCAGTGTTGGCCAATCTTGAGGTCCTAAGTTTTAGCCATGGAACCTACAAGGTAGGAGGGGAGAACAGATTCTTGCAAATTGCTTTGTCACCTCCACAAGCGGGGGTGGAAGAGAGAGAAAGAGAGAGCAAGCTAGCAGCAGTCAGTTCTCTCCCACCCATCATGTGAATCCCAGAGATCTAACTCAGGTCATCAGACTTGGCAGAAGATATCTGTGCCCACTGAGCCATCTTGACAGCCTAGTATTTGGAGTTTCAAACATTTGGAGTCTTTAGTATCAGTTGCTTGGTCTTGAAAAAGTCATAGCATTAAATTTTGTGCCATAAACTCTGAATTTAGAAAAGCCGTGCTGTAATGGTAAAAGCTAGGTTGTCCAAACCAAAGTGATATAGAAATTCTCAGGGCTGGAAGAGAAAAGTTAGAAAGGAAATAAATTTGTCCCTGTGGCACATGATTCACTGTCTGAACTGGAACACTCACAGAGTGAAAATGAGAATCACGCATGTTTGTGCTAGGGCTACTGGCACAAAGGAGGATGGTCCCAGGAAGATCAGCTCTAATGCAGAATGGTCCAAATGTCCCCTTCTGCACTCCTACCGCTTGCCGAAGACCAAATAGAACTGAGGATTTGGTATGCCTGGGGCATCTGAGAGGAGAGCCTGGGTCCCTCTATGCCTGTATAAAGCCTAGGCTGTGAGAACTCTCCCTGGTTCTCCAACCATTTGGGGACAGCAGTGTATCTGCAGTATCTGGCTACACCATGGGGGTGGAAGGAGTCTGATGCAATGTCCTACACACCAACCTGACGAGGAAGCATGGCAAAATGTTTTTTTTTTTTTTCTGCCTTCAAGAGGTCAGTGATAGCAGAGGCAGAGCCAAGCCTGGCAAGGCCATGCAGAAGAGCTGTGCACAGGCCAACAAGACCAGATGGGAGAGCACAGGCCCTGCAGGAGCTTATACGACTAGATAACTATAAGAGTAACAACCCGCCCTCACCCCAATTCCCTACAGCACCCTTTTGTCTTGTACTCAAAAATAACCAGCCCTCAAGGGTGCAGAGAGACCCTTTTTAACCCAAACAATGTACAGAATTCACTGAAACCTCCTAACTTAACTGCAACTCTGTCAGGAGTAAGCATTTTGGGCCTTGACAAAGAAATGAAACATATTATTGGGCAGTCACACATCTCAAGTATCTGCCTAGAGTTTCAAGTTTTAGAGATCTACTTCTTGATTTTAAATGAAAGTGTCATCTTTAAAACGACAGGGGGACAGGAGCCATTACAAGGTCCCCTTCAATTACTGGAGGTCAGGCCTTTATCCCCGCCTTCGAAAGATTAGAGTCGCCACAGCCCTTCTATACTTAGAGAAGGGAGGAGATGTCAGGGGCATCCCTGATTACACACTGAAGGCCTAAAACCAGCCATAGGCCTAAAATCAGCAATAGGCCTGTCATACATGTATACTAACACCAAGTCTTGGGTCTCTGTGAAAAAACATTAAAACAGATGGCTATAAGCTATTGTAAACAGGCAGCTTTTGTGGAAAATTTACCAGCCCGAGTAGTCATATACCTTGTAAATAGGTAGCCTTGGCAGACAATATCAACTTAAGATAAGGACAAGTGAGTCATAGGCAGAGTCATAGTGACCTGTCCCCTGAACCTTCACCCAGCCAATACCCAGTTCTGAAAGATATCTGTACTCCCCCTGAACATCCACACTCCAGTGTCATCCCCTTCCCCACATCCTGCCTTTCTGTGTTTATAACCCCTGTGTGAATGAATTACGATTTGAGAAAAAAATAAACTATTTAAAAAAAAACCTACTGCCTTAGAGGCTAGGGAGATCTGTCACATGAGAAGCACAGGAGTTCAGATCCCCAGAAGCTATGTAAAAACTGAGCGGGTATGACAGATACCTGGAATCCCAGCGGTGGGAGGCAGAGACAGGGGATTCCCCAGGGCAAGCAGGCTACATAGAGTATTCAGAGCTGGTAAGCTCTGCGTTCAGAAAGAGACCCAGACTCTGTAAATAAAGTAGAAAATGACTAAGGCTGAGGCTAATATACTATTAAGCCCCTTCCGTGTACCCACACACCTGTGAACATGCATAAGTACATACATCCATGCATGTATAACATACACAAAGTAAAACAAGAAACAAAATATTTTGTTTCAGTGTTCCTTGGCATCCCATAATACACACATAAGTATCTGCACATAGGAAAGTTCTGAACTTCAGAGAAGGCATTTCCCCAGAATAGAAGAAAACAAAATAAACATGAGTGGCTATAGCTCAGGGAAGAGCATGTGCTTAGCAGGGGGAGGGGCTCCAGCTTGATGGTCAACACCAAAAGCAAGTGAATACATGAACTCACGGCAGCATTTAATTTTTCAGCATCTAAGAGAGTCATGTACATTGATAGGAAGGTGTAAGTATTTTCAGTTATGTGGTCTATGCTACTGAAGAACAGGAAATACCTTGCCAGTCAATAGACTCATAACATAGCAGTGTCCACATTGTGGAATAATAGGCAATGGGTTTTCTAAGTTGTGTGTCAGTCTAAATAGTTCTGAAGTGAGAAAACCCTCAAGATATAAATAAATAAATAAATAAATAAATACTAGAGACCAACACAGACAACATAAAAACACACACAAATATTCACACGCACCTCACATATATCCATACTCACACTTTGTTTTATTTTTCCTTTTCTTTTTCTTCTCCTCCTCTTTTGATACAGGGTCTCTGGAACTCATTCAACATTATAAACTAAACTCTCCTGGAACTTGCAGAAATCCATCTGCCTCTGCTTCATGAGTGCTAGGATTAAAGGTGTGAGCCATCACACACCCAACCAGTATTTTTCCAGCAAGAATACATTCCTGTGTTAGCTGAATGTACAATCTGTATTTTAACTGCGGTGCTAAAGGAGGCAGATCACAGGGTTTAAAAAGGACAATCTGAGGAGAATTCAATGAAAGGACAATACAATTATAGGCATGATTCAGGAGGAACAAGGGAGAAAGTGACAATGGAGGCCACAGTGTCACTGCCAGAGATAGAAAGTGGGGCAGTTTGGGGAGCCCAGAGGGCAGAAGGAGGCCTTTGAACCTAGAGAAGCCTTTGAAGCAGATTTGTTGGAGAATACCAGGACCCACTAGCTCAGTATGCAGTCAGTTTGAGGAGTTAGGCAATAACAAGGATGAGAAATCACAATCATGTATCCTTCTTTCCCCCTTTTCCCCCTTACCCCTCTCAATCACCTGCAGACCCCACTTTGAACCAGATTCCAGAAAGGCTGGAGAGTCCGGTCTAGGGGAGGTCATTCATCCACCCAGGTGAGCCTCAGCAGGAAGCAGAGGGAAGACATCTCCTTCTCCCCAGATTCTCTAGATCTAACCTCTTTCATTGTTTAGTTATTTGCTTCTAATTGTGATAAAAAAAATTAAGTCTCTAATCTTTATGGTAACAGTTGATAGATTTCGCACCTTCTGAAGACTGATTCCTGCCTAATTTTGTATCATCTGACCCTGCCGTTCAACACAGAAAAATTCACAAACCAGGCCCTCCAGGAATGTGAGGCAGGCTACCCTCACCCAGGTTGGATCTTATGACTGTGCATTTTGCACTGCATATGTTGTCAGTCTGCACAGAGTCAAAGAACACTGCCCAAACACCGAAGGTCATTTCTGAGACTATTGCGTATGTGTGGTTTGAATAAGAATGGCTCCCATAGGCTCACGTGTCCTTTGTTTGATCCTAAATATTAGGAGATGGATGTGACCTTGTTGGAGGAGGTGTGTCACTAGGGATGGGCTTTGAGGTTTCTAAAGAGACTGACTCCCAGTGGAAGAGGACTTAGGATGCCCTAGGAATTCAGTTGGGACAAGGAAGCACCGTGTGTAGAGAGATGAGCAATTATCAGAGCTTTCTTCAGCATCCTTGTGCCTGCCCACAGTCTCTCTCTACCCTTACCCAGATACCAAATTTAAAAATAGCCGCACTTATAAAATATTACTAATTTCTTCTTAAAAGGGGATGCTGAGGTGCATCCTTCAACTTCTGCAGGCATTGCAAACCCTGATTGCCACCACGTATAAGCTTCTCCACTTGGTTATGTTGGCTTTATTCTTTTTTTCGTTTGTTTGTTTGGGTTTTATTTATTTATTTATTTATTTATTTATTTAATGTTTATGAGTGTTCTATCTGCATGTACACGTGCATGCCAGAAGAGGGCATCAGATCCCAGTATAGCTAGATGGTTGTGAGCCACCATGTGATTGCTGGGAATTGAACTCAGGACCTCTGGAAGAGCAGCCAGTGCTCTTAACCACTGAACCATTTCTCCAGCCCAGCCTTATTCTTTTTAAAATCTTTTTCTTAAGTGTAGAACTGCCTGAAATCTTTTTCTGACTTTTCTACATTTTGTTTGTTTTGTGTTATTTTCGTCCTCTGCCTTCTTCTGGGGACAAGATAGAGAGGGAACAGGATTATTTCACAGGCAACAAGCTACCTTTTATGGCTATTCATTTAAAGCAGTAGCTGTTCTGGATATGTGGGCTGTTCTGCTGCGGGCTGTCTGCATGAGTGTAATGCTCACTTTCTCCATAGTACATGGGCTGTGACTTAGGGCAGCATCATTTATATTTGGTGATAATGAAGCAGACAGAACTGAACCTCAGAGGCTTTGTGGATAGGTAGAGCAGGAAACTCAGTTACATTAATTTTATTTCTAAATTTCTGGAACCTTTGACTAGAGATCAGTCCTGAACATGGAGAACCCACTCTGTCCTGTGGATCGGTGGTGGGTGGTGGGTTGGGTGGGGGCATGGGTCACAGACCTGGGTTTGTCTCCTCTCCTCTGACTGATTAGACAGCATTAGAGACAGCCGAGCAGTGTCAGAATGCCTGGGCACTGTGCTCTCCTCTTCTCCATTTGCTTTGTCGGCAGCTGCTGGGTCTGCAGAGCCCAGAGCCACTGGAAGCTTATTTCTGGCTTGTTCCTATCACTATGGCCTTGAACTGATGTTGGCTTTATAGTTGAGGAAAGGGCCTGACATCAAATGCTCCAGATCTCTTTCCTGCTAGCTCAGGCATCTATTACCCATCCCTCTAATAAAAAAATATGAATAGGGTTTTGTGAAATTCAGCCTCTGACCACTACATGATATAGCTTGGTCCAAAGGGGAGTTGTGAATCTTTTCCCAGAATTTTATTTCAGTTTAGACTTAACTGTCTTGTACTTGAGTAGCAAGGATTCCGTGGCATAAGGCTGGGAATGGTTCCTAGACCCCAGGTTAGATGATGCTTTCCTTGGTGTGTATTTTTTTTTTTAGTTCATTCTAATCATTAAGGACTTTTTGTAAGCCTGTTAACACAACCCTGTAGATTTTACATATGCCAATTCCACTGCCGGCAATCACTCCCCCACTCACCATATGGATGAAGCTGAGTGTGTTCAGGCACTTTCCAGATAGCATACCTCTAGGGGCTTTTCAATTTGTTATCATTATTAAGATGTTACAAGTGTGGCAGGAGAGAGGCTCAGGGGTTGAGAGCATCTATTGTCTTTGCAGAGGATCCAGCATTCAATTATAATCCCCTACATGAAGGCTCACAAGTGTCTGGAACCCAGTTTCAGGGGACCAGTTCTCTTGCCTGCCTCAGACAAGGCATGCATTTATTCAACATACATACATGCTAGAAAACATTCATGCTTATTAAATAAATACGTTTTATGCTTAATAAATGTATGTGTCTAATATGTATTTTATAGCTAACTGTATTTAAGATCATTTCGTTGGTAAATTCTATTTGTCAAAGATGATAAGGAGTTTAACTAAAGTTTAGCACTCCTTAACCCTGTCTTAGCTCAGTTAAGAGGCACTAGATGTAACTACCATCTTCCTTTCTGTACCATGGAATATGCTTTACCTTCTTTTTCC
This sequence comes from Grammomys surdaster, assembly GCF_004785775.1. Classification (NCBI taxonomy): domain Eukaryota; kingdom Metazoa; phylum Chordata; class Mammalia; order Rodentia; family Muridae; genus Grammomys; species Grammomys surdaster. The sequence goes on along the minus strand of NW_021604598.1, from coordinate 12,280,432 downwards.
AGCAGACCATATGGTGACTCATATCAATTGGATTACCAGGAAGGTTTAGTGTCTTCATTGATGACTTCCTGTGCATCCTCTTGTGGTTCTTGAGTCCCACACAGCTTCTTGCAATGACCTTTATACATCCATCCATTTCCCAGTGTTCTGATCCACACAGGTTTTGGATCCATCTCTACCAAGGCACTTCATCTCACAATGCTCAGTGTGAATACGGATCAGCCATTTGCTTCTTGGCTCCCAGCTCATCAAAACAGAACATTGCACCTATGCACACATGAGTGTATACATACAAACACATTTGCCAAAACCTCAAAGCATGAATGTAAAAAAACAGAAATCATTACTATATGTTTACCAAACTCTGAAGACCACTCACATGACAACCCTCTGTTGTGTTTGTTAAAATTCAATCTCCCAGTCTGTTCCTCAGGTTTCAAATAAAATCTTAGGCAATAAGGTCCAGATATCCATGTATTGTTGAGCTTCCTAATAGTTCTTAAACTCACATAATTAAGTTACTGTTGTGTTTTATTTAAAAAAAAAAAAGATAGAAAAAGAAGCCAGAGATATGTTTGGTAGAGGCTCAGTACGGTGTCGGGGGATGGGGTACGTCTGCAGGCCCATGCTGAGGTACCAGCCACTGTGTAGGATAGAATAGAGTTTCTTTAGGGCATAGGGAAGTAGTAGGGACAGAGAAAGGCAAAGAGAGAGACAGAGAGAGAGAGACAGAGAGAGAGACAGAGAGACAGAGAGAGAGACACACACAGAGAGAGACAGAGACAGAGACAGAGAGAGACAGACAGAGAGAGAGAGAGACAGAGAGAGACAGAGAGAGTAGAGGAGTAGAGGAATAGAGGAGGCTGGCCATGAACATGTCCAGAGAGAGAAGGGAGGGAATGGGGAGAGAAGGGACAGAAAGGGAAGAGAGGGAGGGAGTAAGAAGAACAAGAGAGAAGAGGGGAAGGGAAGAGAGTGAGAATGAGGAGGGGGCAAGCAGCCCCTTTTATAGTGAGTCAGACATACCTGGCTGTTGCCAGGTAACTGTGGGGTGGAGCTTAGAAGAAATGCTAACAGTTACTACTTTAAACTAAACTTATATATGTTTATATAAGTATATTATATTATTAAATATATTATTAGAGATAAACTTAAAGTTTAATTCTGCATAACTTGGCTTTTCATATCTATTCCCACATGCTTTTTATTTTTTAACTTAAAAATTATTTTATTTATGTGTATGGATATTTTGCCTGAGTGTTATGTCTATGTGTTGTGTTCATGCAGTTTCTGGAGAAGCCAGAGAGGGCATCAGATCCTCTGGAGTTAGGTGGTTACGAGCCTCCATGTGGGTGCTAAGAATTGAATTGCAGATACCTGGAAAAGTGGCTAGTGCTCTTAACCACCCAGCCATCTTGTCCATCCCCCCACCATGCTTTTAATTCATAATCTACCATGTTTCTAAACTGATTACAGCACTCACAAAATTGCATGTGTATATCATTGATTCTTTTCCAAATAGATGCTACAGTAGAAATTATGAGAATGGCCATGTTTGTATACCTTTCTTTTGTAATTCTTGACTAATAGTCTGAGTGACCCGACTGGGTCATGGCTGTGAGTGGGATTTAATTTGTAACTCAGCATCCTGTGCCTCTGCTGTGATGCCCTTGGAAATATCTGCTGAGCTGGTGATATAACAAGACGGTAAAGTCCAAATAAAATGGATCTCTTATGGGATGTAGAGCAAAAGTCCTATTGATGTTGAGCAGATATACATATCTACAAATAAGTCACAGAGATCCTAAGACTATTTGTCGTTACAGTATAATGTCTTATTCTGCCCACTCAAATCAAAACCTCTTATCTGTTGTTCATGTATCATTCACTATACCTAAGTATACCTGAGTGCCTTAGGCTAATTTAAAGTTAAATTTAAAAAAAAAGTATTGAGGATTGGGGGCGTAGCTCTATCTTAGGGAGCTTACCTACCATGCAGGAAGCTCTGGAGTCTGTCCCTAGCACCGAATAAACTGGGCATGGCAGCCCATACCTATGATCACAGCACTCAGGAGGTGAATACTGGGAGATCAAAGTGTCATCACTCCCAGCTACATAATGAGTTCCTAGGCCAGCCTGGGACACATGAGGCCCTGTCTCAACAAATAACAGTGTTTAGCTCTGTCATTCTGATGCTTATCAGAATGTTGGTCTCCTAAAACCAACTCCTAGTTTTGCTACCTTTGAGTTTATGTAGAAAAGAAGCAAATCTTTGTGTCTGCATGAGAGCTAGCAGGAAACACAACTCTGACACAGTGGTGGGGTGAAGGTGGGGTACCTGTGATGATCTGGACACAAGGCTCAGAACTCTCTTTGCTCCCTTTACTTTTCCTAATTCATATCCCCAAAGTGACAGGAAACTTCAGATTCTGTTTAAATCCCAATTATGCACATAATTTATTTTGAGTGAAGGGGATACTGAAGGTTAAATCCAGAGCGTCACGTATGCCAAGCACATGCTTTGTCAGTGGGTGCATGCCTGGGCCATATACATGCTCTGTCAATGGGTGCACACCTGGGGCATGCACATACTCTGTGTACACCTGACAAAGTCGTTTATGCTCTGATGATCTCGTTCAGTTCTATTGGAACTTGGCTCTGCCATATACCTAGCATATTAACTCAACGTGGTTCTAAAAAAAAGTTACACCAACATGTCAACCTACTGAGAGTAAAACTGCCTTCCCCAGCATCCCAAAGTCTGCAAGATGGAGGAAGAAGGGTTCATGTCCTACTTTTTTTTTTTTTTTTTTCGAGACAGGGTTTCTCTGTGTAGCCCAGGCTGTCCTGGAACTCACTCTGTAGACCAGGCTGGCCTCGAACTCAGAAATCTGCCTGCCTCTGCCTCCCAAGTGCTGGGATTAAAGGCATACGCCACCACTGCCCGGCTCATGTCCTACTTTTATTTTTGTTGCTAGGGCAAACTTTCTCGGCAAAGAGAAAATTGGAAGAAAAAGGGTTTGTTTGTTTGGTTGGTTGGTTTTTGTCTTATAACTTGAGACCATAATCTGTTCTTGTCTGTAACTGCCCGAGCTGTCTCACGTTCAGGGGTCACTTTGTAATGGCCCGTTTTGTTGTTCTGGTCTGCAGGTCAGGGCCTTGAGTCTGATCAAGTCTTGTTTATTGAAAGGAAATCCTGGGTATTTATACCCTTTACCACGTGCCTTGCCCTCATGGACAAGCATAGCTGAAGGCACTACGTCATGTGCCTTGCAGCGTGGATATCACGTGCGCCTAGCTAGCAGCGTGGAGAACACGTGTGCCTAGCAGCGTGGATATCACGTGCACCTAGCTAGCAGTGAGGAGACCACGTGCACCTAGCAGCGTGGATATCTCGTGCGCCTTGCAGCTGGTGGCACTAAACAGCAAAACAAGATATGTGAGCAAAACAAGATGTTTATCAAAGTGTGCTCAGCTGTTGTGGGCTGTTGAAAACAAGTCTCTTGTCAGGGTATATGGCTCGAGGTGGCTGCAAAGATGATAGCCGCTTTTGGCTAGGAGTCGGCTCCCAACACTTGTGGGAGGCCAAAGTGGCAGGAGCTTGATCCTGTTTGTCATATCTCATCCATAGCTAAGAACAAAGAGAAATAAACACCTGTATCCTCTATCAGGTCAATTTCTCTACTTTCATACACTTTGGGGACCACTGCCTAAGGAATAGTGCTTCCCATAGTGAACTGTGTCTTCCCACATCAATTACTTAAGAGAGTCCTCCATGGACATACTCACAGCGGGTATGATATAGACACTCTCTCATTGAGATTATTCTCAGGTGATCCATGTTGTGTTAAGTTGGCAGTTAAAGCTAACCATGACCAGGGTCTTGGACTAAAAAGGAAAGCACAAGCTGAGCTCTGGGCTTTGTGACCGCAGATACAGTGTGGCCGTCTAGTTGCCTCACACTCTTGCTTTTATGACTTCCCTGCCTTGATGAACTGTCCTGCAGAAACTGTAGGCCAAATCAAACCCTTCCTCCCTTAAGTTGCTTAGGTATTTGGGCACAGCACCAAGGAAACTGTTTAATACCGTGGCTCTGTCTTCAGAAAATATAGGCCTTTGACATGTATTGTTACTAGAATCAAAACAGTAGGAACTCTGAGACACAAGTTTTATTAACATTTTTCTCTTATAAGCAAGACAGAAATTCAAGTCCTCAACATTATACATTAGAGTGAAGGGAGTGATCTAGCTCCTCCTAATGGCTATTTCTTCTTTGCCTTCCAAGTTTCACTCAGTCACAGTTTCCTGGTTACCTTCTTATTTTCCTCACCTTACCCATCCAATATAGATATGTTGTGCTCACTTCTCTTTCATTACTTTGTTGTCTGGTTTACTTTTTACTTTTTTAATACTGAATCTGTTGTGTAACTATTTCCCAGGAAGACATGAACAAATGTCTAGTTGCCTCAGATAGGGAACCAACAAAAGTGTAAGTATCATTGGTGGACCACTGAGTTTTTATTAGGGCTACTTGAGGGGCAGGGATGACTCTAAAACAGCTGCATCACCAAAGCCTACCCCCAGCTTGGATGAAGGTGTGAGAGCTGGGAACCTGAAGTTCTCTGCAGAGCCTGCAAGTGTAAGGATCCAAATATTGCTGAAGGAAGACTCCAGACTCAGATAGTATGCAAAAACAAAAAAGTGTTTATTCTGCAGGAACAACTAGCATGCTAGAATGGTGACTCAGACAAAAACATTCATGCCCCTTTTATAACAGAACAGCTTAGTTGCTTCTGAGATAACAACAGACTTCTAAAACCTAGAGCACATTCCAAAGGGTTATAAAAACTATTAACCGAAGGTTATAAAGGAGTTAACATGTACACTACAGGTGCAAAGACAGGTGATAAAATATTGACTGGGTTTATCCATTAAAAAACTTCAAGGACAACTTAGTTATGGCTTTTAACTTTCCATGAACCTGTAAACTAGTAACAAATGATGAATGTTTAGCCAGATAATTACTCCTAGTGGATATGCATGTAGACATTCTCTGGTATAAACCTCTTATTCAATGTATGACCTGAATTTATGTACAAACTCATAGAGAACTTTTTTTTTACTCATATGATCACACATTTTGAAAGTTGTGCAAGTGCTGAGAGCAGTGACAGGCCTCCCTCCCCTTTTCTTTTGAGACTTCAACTAAGAGCTGTGCAACTCCTACAGAGATAGAAAAGGTGCTTTTACCTAGCCTCCCACTATCTGGTTTTACTATCTGATGCTAAACCAGAGTCTGTAGCTTCTTGCCTCAGAGTAACTCAAACATGCAAATCAGCTGTGGAAGCAAAGTGTCTTACACTTAGGATGGATAGCACATGGTTTATTGCCTAGTTTCTGCATGGAGACAAAATGGAATAAAAAGGACTCTTCACAAGTAGCTAAAAATATCGGAAAGTGTCTGTTTTGGGCCTCTCAGTCTGAACCTTTTTCCAGTTAGCTTGGTGTGCTCTATTCTATGCATATTAGTTAATCTCCTGAGCAGTCCTACTGCTTCTATAATCTTAGGAAGGGAGGAGCCATGTGCAGATAGTTGGTTTCAGTGACTTGAGAGACTTCTGAGTTGTTTACTTCCTGAGTCTGATCTAGGGAATTCGACAACTCTAGATGACTTACATGAATATGCTATTGGTATTTTTGTGGTTTTCTTATTTTTTCTTAACACAGTGGTTCTCAGCCTTTCTAATGCTGTAGACCTTTAAAACAGTGACTCGTGTTGTGACCCCAATCATAAAATTATTTTCATTGCTATTTTGTAACTGTAATTTTGCAACTAACCAATGTCTCTGCTCCTAATACCACTGAAAATATGTGTTTTCCAATGACTGTAATCTCCTGGTTGGAACCACTGACTTAGCCAATGTCTTTATAGTTCATCCACTGGGAGAAAATGTCAGATTTTCCTCCCAAATCTTTAAAGATGAACAACATTCCTTTATATGTGTGCTAGTTAGTGTTTGGTCGACTTGACACACATCAGAGCCTTTTGGGAAGAGGGAGTATCAACTGAGAAAAGGCCTCTATATTTTCGGCCTATTTGCAAGCCTGTGGAACATTTTCGTAATTTAGAGATTGATGCTGAAGGGCCTATTCCTGGGCAGGTGGTTTGGAACTATGTAAGTAAGCAGAGGAAGCAAGCTAGTAAGCAGTGCTCTTTCATGGTCACTGTATCAGTTCCTTACTCAGCTTTGTACCTCAAGTTCCTGCCTCGATGTCCTTCAATTATGTACTGTGATGTAAAAGAGTTAGTTGAAATAAATCCTTTCCTTCTCAGGTTGCTTTTGATCATAGTGTCTTATCACAGCAATAGAAATCCTAAATATATATATATATATATATATATATATATATATATGCACATGCATATAGAATGTACACACACACACGGTATTTCGTTTATTCACTTGTCTGGCAATTTGAGTTATTTCTGCCTTTTGGCTACTGTGGTGATCTCTGCCAGAAACCTGAGTATACTGGTATCACATCAAGATCTGGTTCTTAATTCTCCAGTTAAACCTTGGATATGAATTATAATCTAATATAACAATGATAGCTTTCTTCTTTTGAGGATCTCCCAAACTGTTTTCCATAGTGGTTGTCCTATTTAACATTTCCACTGTTGGTGCAGAGGGAAATTACTGTCACTGCTTTTTGTTAAAGTCATCGTAATGGTTGTGAAATATGATTTCACTTTTGAGGTAAAAAGACCCCAGCTTCTGTCTTGGGTGTGTCTGGGTCTCAGTTTCTGTCTCTCATAACATACTCTATAGAAAGTCATCTACTTCCCTGGAGGGGTGACCTGAAGAGAAGACAAGTTGACATATTCTGAAGACTCCCAGGCAGCCTGTACAGAGGTTCATGCAGTGAAGAACTGAGGCTCTCTGCCATAAAGGAGTTCATATCTCATAATCCAATTATTCTTCTCTATCTCTGAATAGAATTTCTAATTTAGAATGCATTATGAAGGTGCAGGAAGTTTTCACATGTCATAAAAAATTAAAAAGCCAGGAGTCAGAGGCAGGCAGATCTCTGAATTTGAAGTCAGACTGGTCTGCAGAAGTTCCAGGACAGCCAGGACTACACAGAGATCCTGTTTCAAAAAACAAAATAAAGCAAAGTAAAATAAAAATAAGAAGCTTTATAATAGGATGGAGAGATGGCACAGCAGTTAAGAGCAGTTGTTGCTCTATCAGAGGACCTAGGTTCAATTCCCAGGACTCAAGTCGTGGCTCACAACCATCTGCAACTCCAGTCTGGGAAATCCGATGCCCTCTTCTGTGGCAGGATTTTCCCTGTCCAATTACATTAATATATTAGTGCAGCAGGAGGCCTATGATTGGACAGGGAAAAGGGAGGCAGAGCTAAGGGTTGCAGAGACAAAGCATCTCAGGAGAGATGAAGGAGAGCAACATGGAAGGCGATGAGCATGATGATTCAGAACCAGCGTGGCTTTAAATAGCCACAGGTAGATATGTTTTTAATATTGAGAGAGAATAATCGGGATAATTTGTCTAATCAGCTTATATTATTGTCATTTGGCTCTGAAATTATTGTGTGGGCATCTCGTGAATTGAGAATTTTTTTGCTATATAAAGCTGACTGGTTAACTATAAGCTTTTAGAGTTTTGTGTTACTGGGTTACTGGAAGGCGGGACCTCCGAGCTCAGGAGGGTTGTGGATGTGAAGGAGACAAGGAAACTGGAGCTGGGAATACAGTGACCGGTTGCTGCAGGAGCTAGAGACAGAGGCAGCTGAACCATGCCGGGCCAAAGAGTTGGCAGCAGTAGCACGGGAAACCTGCCAAATTCGTACCTTTTAAAAAAATATTTCCGACTACACTCTTCAAACCTCCAAGAGTATAAGGAGTGCATGTAGTACACAGACATGCATGAAGCCAAAACGCTCCTATAAAATAGTAAAATAAATATTTTTTTAAAAGGTCTTTTCCCCAGGGAAAGTATAAGGCAAAGACCAATACCAGAGATTGTCATGTGACCTCCATATGAGTGCTGTGCAATTGAATTCTATACTAACACACATGAAAATCCACACACAGACACAATATACATGCCCACAAAGTTTTTAAAAGTTTTATGACAAAGGTGACTGCACAGTGCAATCAAGCAACAGAAAGAGACCTTCTTCAAGAAGCCAGCAGATGAAACCTCTGGGTTAGGAGTATAGTGCAATGTTAGAGTGTTTATTTAGCATGCATGAAGCCACCGATTCAACCTTTACTGTCAAAATCAATAAGGACACTAACATTTTCTCTTTGTCTGTTTGTTTGTTTTGAGACAGGGTCTTTCTACTTAGCCCTGGCTGTCCTGGAACTCACTATGTTGACTAGGTTAGCCTTGAACTCAAAGAGGTTTACTTGCCTCTGCCTCCCAAGTGCTGTGATTAAATGTGTGTGCCACCATGCCAATAGAAAACTAAATTTCTTAATTTTTTCATTTTTTTGTTCTCCCCCAGTAACAACAGAACTTACTCATTAAAACAACAATAACTCCTATGTCATGCCACAAAGACACACAGGATACAGCTTGATAAGACTTTGACAAGTCAGATCCAGGACAACTTAAACATCAACAGAATAAATCATGTCAATATATTATGAACCACTTGGAATAGCCTATGTTTAGCATAATAATATTACAGTGCTAGCCCAGTGGCTCAGCACGTTAAGAGGCTTGCTGCCAAGCCTGATGATCTTAATTTGATCCTGGAAATCCACAATGTGGAAGAAAATAACCAACTTCTACAGATTATCATCTGATCTCCTCTCATGTGCCAAGGTATATGTTTGCCTCCTCAAAAAAAAAAAAAAAAAAAAAAAACAGAAAATTTCAAAAATAGAATAGATTAGTACCAATAATGAGTTAACAAATACATACAAATCAGGGAAGAAAGAACTCTTTTGAAACCTCACTGGCAAATGTGACTTGAAGTTGTACTGAACGTATTTTGTATTATGAGATGGACCTTGGGCCTGTGGGGATAAAGGGTGGAGGACTGTGGTTTTAAAGTGGCATATTTGGTTATCAGGTTGACTTGGATAGTTAAATGTTGACAGGCTCTACCAAGATACTTACCTGTGAGAGATTATCTAGATGGTTAACTGAAATGTACCCATTACATTCCCTGGCCTGCATCCCCAGAATTCATAAGAGGGAAAACTACCTGAACACTTGCATTCATCTCTTCCTGATTCCTGACTGTGGACTCCGTGACCAGTTCTTAGACAACAAGAATAGATGTGTAGCCAACAGAGCAGGGGTGCAGTGCACCCTGGTAAGAAAGTAGTCTGAGACTTCAGCATGCCAGTCAGAATGGAATACACGTAATTGCCTATTTCTGGAGTATTTTCGAATTGCAGTTGACTCCAAGAGATTAAATCCTTGGAAAGGAAAACCTCAGAAAAAGTGGGTTGTTATATTTACAAGGTAGTACAAATTAGGGCCGATGAGATGGTTCAGTGAGGAGAGAACCTTGCTTCCAGCCCTAATTCCCAGCACCCAGTCAGTGAAAAGAGAACCAACACCCATTGAGTTCATTGTTCATTTCTTTGAATGGATTTAATCCCATTCAGCAAGTCTTGAGTGAAGAGGCATTTCTAGCTACATGGATATGTATTTATATTTATATGAAAAATTTAGTGTTTCTTTAAATTATTACATGACATTACCACTACAGGCACAAACCATAATGCAGAATGGAAACAGCAATGGGAATATAGAACCTGAAACAGTTTTTGGAAATATTGTCTCCAGAAAATAAACCAAAATGAGTTGTGACTGTGTCTTCATAGATTTAACTAAAAGACTCTCCAAAGGGCTCTGTTAGCTGTAATTGATAATACATCCAAAATATAGCAATGACTCTTAGAACAAAATCTGGTTTTTCAAGAAAGCAGACATTAGGGTGCCACATTATACTCCAAGTAACATCTTTAGATATTTTGTCAAAATCAACATGTAATCACACAAAAAAAGTTTATGATAGTTGCGACAGCTAGGACAATTTTACAGCCAACAGAATCAATAACCAAGGTAAATTAGGGTGGGAAGAACAGGGCCAACAATAACCAGGTACAGCTGGCCAAGAGGCTCCAGGGAATAGTCTGGATAAACAGGACTACATGTGTCAGAGGGATGGGGAGCTCTGCAGCCAGTCTTTTAGCTTAGACAGAAAAACAGAATTTTACAAAGCAGTTAGGATCACCTTGTCCCTAAGGTTTGGGGAGCTCACAGAGAGAAGAATCACAACTTGGGGTGATTTTTTTTTTTTCTGAAGAAAGAGCTAGAAATTGGCTCAGGTGAGTTGGGTAGTACCTTCACTCACCAGTAATTGACAGCAGAGAAAGAAAGAATCCTGGAAAAGGTGGAGTAGTGCTAACACCTTAACTGCTGTGTATGACTCCACTTCAGAGACCCATGCAACCTGAAGCAAAGTATCACAGGGCCAAACAGTCCTGAGAGCTGACATTGCCTTGAATTGCTGTGAGGTGACACCAAGGAAAGCCCTCTGCTGAGTAGGTGGCAAGGGAGCCCATGACCCTCTCTGAAAATCAGAGTGACATAGGATGAATCCAGATTAACAGATCACCAGAAGGCCAGAAGAGGTTGTACATCCACTGAGGAGGAACCTCGGTGGGAACTGGAGTCTGCAGATGAGCTCGGATGCAAGGTCCAAGCAGTTCACTCAGAAAATGTCTTATGGGATGGGGCCAACACTAGAAACCAGATACCTGAAGGACTGACCAGAGGTATGAACAGCCTCTGACATTCCACCTATGAAGACAGCCTACTAATCAAACCACCTGTAACCCAATCTTCCAAGGGAGGAGAAGAGGTGAGAATAAGTTTGCTTTTAGTTCATCTAGAAGAATAGCAAGCACTCTTTACCACTGAGACATCTCTCTGTCTCCATTGGGCATCAGATCCCCAGAGCTGAAAAGCTTCCAGATATGAATGCTGGGAACTGAACTTGGATCCTCTGCAATAGCAACAAGTAGTCTTAACCACTGAGACATCTCTCTGTCCTCATTTTCTTTCATACAAAAGCAGAAAGCAATCCACCACAATTTACTGTTACTATACATACCACACACATATACACTCGCCACACACACCATACGCACAACACATACCACACATATACATGGCACACACA
>NW_021604598.1:12250978-12269190 GCF_004785775.1 Grammomys surdaster | reverse complement strand
ACTGACTGCTCTTCTAAAGGTCCTGAGTTCAATTCCCAGCAACCACATGGTGGCTCACAACCGTCTGTAACGGGGTCTGATGTACTCTTCTGGTGTGTCTGAAGACAGCTACAGTGTACTCATATAAATGAAAATAAATAAATCTTTAAAAAACAAACAAACAAACAAACAAACAAACAAAACTTAGGTTTAGCATGTGGTGAGGTAAACCTCTTTACCTGCTGAGCCATTTTCCTGAGCCCTAGCCTGAGACACTTTGTTCAGTGTTTAAGTAGTTGTCTTAGTTAGGGTTTTACTGCTATGAACAGACACTATAACCATGAAAAGTCTTCTATAGGATGACATTTAACTGAGGCAGCTTACAGGTTCAGCGGTTCAGTCCATTATCATCAAGGTGGGAACAGCAAGAGGAGCTAAGAGTTCTACATCTTCATCGGAAGGCTGCTAGTGGAAGACTGACTTCCAGGAAGCTAGGGTGAGAGCCTTAAGCCCACGCCCACAATGACACACCTACTCCAACATGGCAACACCTTCTAATAGTGCCACTCCCTGGGCCAAACTTATACAAACCGTCATAGTTCCACTCCTTGGACCAAGCATATTCAAACCATGACAGTAGCCCGTACTCCTGTAAATAATCTGTCACATACTTCTGTAAAAAAGCCTAATGCAGCTCATTGGACCATCAAAAACAAAGGCTATGAAAGTAAAGAGGACTAATTGGGAAGAGGAAGATCAGTAAGAGTGACAGTGAAGCAAGTGAGAGTCACCCGGGAAGGCAAATACAAAGCATGTGGCATATGAAAATGCCACAAGGAAACTTATTATTATGTATAAAGTAGTTTATACTAATAAAGTCTTAAAGATATAGTATAAAGTCTACCTAAAAATCTAACTTGAGAGAACATTATCTCTGAGTGGAGAAAAAGGTATTCAATGTCATTAGCCATCAGAGAAATGTAAATTAAAATAACTTTGAGAATCCATCCCACTTGTTCAGAATGGTTGTTGTCAAGAAAACAAATGACAAACATGCCTGAGAAGACATGGGGAAAGAGGGATCAGTATTCACTTCTCAGGAGTGGCCATCTCTGAGGTCCAAAAGGACATCAGAGTGGAGGTTTCTCAAAAAGATAAAAATAGAACTACCATGTGGCCCAGCTCTACCATTTCTGGGCATGTGCCCAAATTACTCTTTGTATGTCTTACCACAGAGAGTCCTATTCAGTCTTGTTCATTGCTGCTCTGTACACAATAGCCAGGAAATGGAATCAGCCTAGATATCCACCAACCGATGAATGGATAATGAAAATATGGCTCAAATATAAAATGGAACTTTATTCGGCTATAAATAAAAATGAAAATATGAAACTTGTAGTTAAATGTGGAATGATCAACTATGATATTAAATGGCATAGTCCAAGCTCAAAGATAAATCCTGTACATTCTCTCTCCTATGAAGTGCCTAGCTTTTAATGCTGATGTAGATGTACTTAAGCAGGAGTAAGTGTGTGTTTAGATCAGGGAGCAGGATCAGAGGCTGAGGGGGGAGGATTAGAGGGAAAAGTATTACCAAGGTAATAGTATGTGTATGATATGAAGACTGAAAGGGGATTGGTCAAGACAGAAGGAATAAGTAGGGATCTGAGAAATCAACTAAAACTAAAAATTTAAGAACATGTTGTAAGGAAAACTGTTCTCCAGTAGAGAACCTGGATTCAGTTCTTAGCACCCACACTCAAAAATTCCTGAAACTCCAGTTCCAGAGTATGTGACACCATCTTCTGGCATTTTGAGCACTACATGCATGTGGTACACATAGAGGAAAAAAAATACTCACATAAAATAAAACTAAATAAATCCCTAAAAAAAGAGAAAGTTCCGTTTCTTTTGCATCTGTGGTTTTCAGTAGTTGTGGTGGTGTACCACAGTGGGTAACTTAGTATAGTATTGTAACTATGTATGGATCAGGAGCTGATAACATTTTCTGTTAAGGGATGATTGTATTTCATACCATGCAGTCTCATGGTCTGTGTCTCAACTCCTTAGCATTGTTGTTGCAGGACAAAAGTGGGGGCAGATAAGACAGCAGGTAACATGATGAACAGAATGTGTTCCAACAAGGCTTCATTCATAGATGCAGTTGGCCAGGATCAGGACCCAGACACAATGGTTACTGCTCCTTTGGTGTAATTGTTGAAAATATTCAATCTTAATAATTGCTTGATTGCATTTACATATCATATTTTAACTCTTGCTTTAAAAACATAATGAATTCATATAGAAAGAAAGTTATGCCAGGCGGTGGTGGCACACGCCTTTAATTCCAGCACTTGGGAGGCAGAGGCAGGCGGATTTCTGAGTTCGAGGCCAGCCTGGTCTACAGAGTGAGTTCCAGGACAGACAGGGCTACACAGAGAAACCCTGTCTCGAAAAACAAAAACAAAAAAAGAAAAAAAAAGAAAGAAAGTTATATTACACTGATTTTAGTCTTTAAAAAAATCACTCTGGTCCATTATGTAGCAAGCACTGTGGCAAAGTATAACAGACTAGACCTGGGCAATTTAAAACAAACAGTAATCTCATGATTCTGGAGATTGTGACCAGTATCTAATGAGGGTCTTCTTGTTTTGTTAGCCCTTGCTGAAAGGGCAAAAGCAGTGCAGGAGAGTGAGCTTGCCTCTCAGGCTTTTCTGAAGCAAGAACTAGCCCATTCACAAACCTTTCCTATTAGACTCTACTTCCCAATGTTGTACCACTAGTAATTAAACTTCCAACTTGTGTCTCTTAGGGGACACATTGAAACCATAGCAATCTCCACATGATGCATATGTGCTAGAATCCATGATAAAATTTTCTGTTTGAACAGTAAAATTTGGCTATTTATTCTTGAATAATGGTATATATATATATATATATATATATATATATATATATATCCTCCAAAATGTAGCTGCTTAAAGCAATGACCAATTCTTTCCTCATAATTTTATAGCATAGCAGACTGGGCATCTTTGCTCTACATAGGTCAGCTAGGTGTAAGTGTGGGACTCATCTAGGGGAACTGAACGGGCTGCAATGGCTACTTTTAATTTTTTATCCAGAAAAGACTATTTTTTTTAATATTCAAGTAACTGCAAATAGGAAAAAAGGGGGGGCTGTTCCAGACTGGAACAAGTAACAGCCACCCCTATCACAGAACAAAGGGAGAAGATGGTCCCTATATCTCTTTCTCATGAAAGTGCCCTTCCTATCTGCTGCAGCATCCAAGGGGCAGGCACCATCTTCCCTAGGTCGGGGTAGTCAGTAACAAGCCTGCTGCACTCCAGCCTCCCTTGCCCTAGAGTATATTGGGAAAAATGAATGTTTGGCGCCAGGAGCAGCTACAATGGTGAGTATCGAAGAATAAAAATTGAACAACAAGAACAAAAATCAACATGACTCTCCAGAGGTAGTTCGTGAACAGAGGAAAAAGATGGAACACAAACCTTTAGGGGCAGAGAGGAGCAAGAAGACGAGGGGCAAGGCTAGATCCTCATTAGTGTCCCACAGGATCAAGGGACCAGCCTGATGTTGAAGCAGTGGAGGCAAGTTAGTGCCCCAGCTGCCTTAGGTGGAGGCTAGAGAATAGGATCTAACCCTGGAGATAGCTGGTACATTCCACCTATCACTTTATCAGGTCCTGGGTGAGGGCAAAATGGGTGGGGCCAACATTGGTCTCACTTTCTGTAGTCCAAGGGGCTTAGCCAACCTAGTGCAAGATAGGTAAAGCCGTGGTAGCCGAGGTAGCCGTGGCTGTGAGACCTACGCAGTGACAATTTGGTGGGGCATGCTGGGATCTAAACATTCTCTGCACTAATCACACCTGCTGCCGCCAGCTCAGCCAACTGAGACTTGTCAGAATGAAATGGGCCCTTGATAGCCCTGTAGTATGTGGCACTAAGTGCTCCTCCTCCAAGGACCCCTGGGAAATGTCCCCTCATCTTTTTCCATGTGGGCCCTAAGTCTGAGCTTTCAATACCAGTAAACATGCATCATTCATTGCCCAGTAACCCTCTATCCAGTTGAAGACAATTTTTTTTCCTTCAAATTTTTCTTAAATACAGTTCTCCCTTCTAGAAATTCTTCAGTGCTAGGCTTTTCTCCTGAAGCTGTCCCCTGCTTCAGAGCATGGAGTCAGTCTTCTACTAGCAGCCTTCAGATGAAGATGTAGAACTCCTAGCTCCTCGTGCATCGTTTCTGCCTGGACGCTGTCATGCTCCCACCTTGATGATAATGGACTGAACCTCTGCACCTGTAAGCCAGACCCAGTTAAATGTTGTCCTTTATAAGAGTTGCCTTGATCATGGTGCCTGTTCACAGCAGTAAAACCCTAACTAAGACCCTAACGTTTATCTTTTCTGGTACCAACAAGATGGCTCTGCTGGTAAAACTTTGTATACAAACCTGACAGCTTGAGTTTGATCCTTGGATTCCTTGACAAAAGGAAAAAACTGAGTCGTAAAAGGACCTCTACAGTCATACTCTGGCACACACATGTACACCACAGACATATGAGGATACAATAATCACAATAAAAGATTTTTTCATTAAAAATAACAAAATGAGATTTTATTACCTATGAAAATAGAAAAATTGTCATCAAATATGTATCCAAACAGTTGAACATAGCAAGTGCCCACCTGTGATACAGTGGGAGGGAGAGGCAGGACTCCGAGTTTGAATCCAACCTGGGGTACAGAGTGAGCCCATCTCAAAAGGCAAAGGGCTATGGCTCCATAGTAAAGTGTTTGTCTAGTACCCATAAGACCCTGGACTTGAGGCCTAGTACTAGAAGAAACTTGATCTAACTATTTAAGTCCTTTGGGCCATTCCGTGCCTTGCCCACAACCCTCCATACTCTAGTATGAAGCCTAAATCAACTATTTCCTTCCTTAGTCCACAGAATTATGAAAACATTCATAGTACAGGTATTCTTTTTTTTTTAAGTTTCCATGATTGCTTTTTCTGACAAAAGTGTCAAAAATTTAGTGACAACATAAGAGTAAAACCTGGCCACACCTGAGACACTCCTAAAAAGAGGGGGGAAAAATCAAAGAGCATGGAATAAGAATATTTTGCAGCTGGGCAGTGGTGGCACACACCTTTAATCCCAGCACTTGGGAGGCAGAGGCAGGTGGATTTCTGAGTTCGAGGCCAGCCTGGTCTACAGAGTGAGTTCCAGGACAGCCAGGGCTACACAGAGAAACCCTGTCTCGAAAAACAAAAAGCAAAAGAATATTTTGCCACAATCTTTCTATTTCTACTCACTCTTTCCTATACTTTAACTTTATCAAAATAGACTGTTATTACTTTTGAAGCAGACGATAATTCAGGCTCAACATGGTCTTGGGTTCCTGATCAGTGATCATGTTGTTGGAAGTTGCTAAGTAGAATACTCCTTACATTTGAGCTCACTGAAGTTCATTCATACATTAAAAGGAAGCAGCTCAATCCAAGACTCTGCTTTAGATGAGCACACATAGGTGTGTGTGTGCAAATGTGAGTGTGCCAGTGCTTGTGTGTGCATGCATGAGTACATGTGTGCCTGTGTGTGTATGTGTGTACATGCATATGTGTGCGTGCACATCTGCGTGTGTGTGTGTGTGTGTGTGTGTTCGATAGTCACACAAGACTTCTAAACAGACGAACTCTGGCCAGGTTCCCACTGGGTGAGACCTTCAGGATGGGCAATGTGTGGCTTGTTTTACTTGACTCTGCTAGGAATTGCTCCTTTTTTGTTTGGATAAGCTTAGGAATGAAGAATGAAAAGGCTGGTCACTGACATCACTGCCTATCACGAAGCCTATTCTAGCTGCTTCTGGCAGTATTACAGCCTCCTGGATCCTGGAGAGATTGTACAAGGCAAGGGGTACTTGGGTCTCCTGGTTTTTTTTTTTTTATTGGAATGAGCCCTCAATCCTCATAAGAGGCTTAGGGTAAGCAAAGAGTATTCATGTGCTGGGCCAGCAAGTTGGTTCTTGCCCTGAAATCAGATGCCCTGAGTTCAAGCCACATGTTCCACATGGTAGGAGGAATGAACAAACATGAGTAGTCCTGTACAAGCATACCATGGCTACTCCAAACTCCTCATTTATCTCCTACCATAACTCTTGTAGTATAATCAACCATAGTCTTTTTATAATTGCTAACTTGTTTGTGTTTTTGTTTTTTTGTTTGTTTGGTTGGTTTTTTCAAGACAAGGTTTCTCTGTGTATCTTTGGCTGTCCTGGAACTCAAACTCACTCTGTGGACCAGGCTGGCTTTGAACTCAGAAATCTGCCTGCCTCTGCCTCTCAAGTGCTGAGATTAAAGTCGTGCACCACCACTGCCCGGCAATTGCTAACTTTTTTATTCTTCTCTCATATATTATATCCTAACCGAAGTGCCGTCCCACCTCCCCTCCCAGTTCCCCTGCTCCCTCCCCTCCCTTCTCGTCAGCAAAGGGCAGGCCTCCCAAGGATATCAACCAAATATGGGAATATCAACTTAAAGTAACAGTTACAGTAACACTAGGCACGTTTCCCAGTATTAAGGCTGGACTGGATGAGGCAATCCAGTACAAGGAAAAGGTTCCCAAAAGCAAGCAAGAGTCAGAGAGAGCTTCCACTCCTGCTGTTAGCAATCCCAACTACACAACTGTAACACTCATGCAGAAGGCCTACATCAGACCCAGGCAGGCTCCCTGTGAGCTCCTATGAGCTAAGGTTAGTTGACTCTGTGGTTTTTTTGTGTGGTATCCTTGACTCCTTTGGCTCCTTCCTCCTCCATCTTCCACGGGATTCCCTGAGCTTCACCTAACGTTTGGCTGTGGGTTTCTGCATCTGCTTCAATTAGCTGCTGGAAGAAACTTCTTTGTTGACTATTTTACTAGACTCCTGTCTACTTGTATAGCAGAATATCATTAGTAATAACTTTGTTGACTTTTTTTTACAGAGTTTGGTTATATTCTGGGTCTCTGGGCTGTCCAGCTTCTGGTTTCTGGTTATCCAGGCAATGGTCTCCCTCTCATGGTGTGGGACTCAAGTTGATCAGTCATTGGTTGTCCATCCCACAAGTTCTGCTACAACATTACTGTGGCAGGAATTTCCCTGTCCAATATATTTAAATATTAGTGCAGCAGGAGGCCTGTGATTGGACAGGAAATTTCAGTGAACTTGCTTTGACTTTCCATCTAATTTGAGCTAGAAGCTTGCTTAAATTGTCTTTATTGTGTTTAGGTATGTCATTAATATTCCTAATCTCTATAAGACATTTATGACGAAAGCTGGATATTGTCAAAGGCTTTTTTCAGCATGTACTGAAATGATCATGTATTTTTTTTCTTTCAGTTTGTTTATATGGTGGATTACAATGACAGATTTTCATATGTTAAACCATCCCTGAATCTCTGAGATGAACCCACTTGATCATGGTAGATGATCTTTTTGATGTGTTCTTAGATTCAGTTTGTGAGTATTTTTGAACCAATGTTCATGAGGGAAATTGATCCGCAATTCTCTTTTTTTTGTTGTTGTTGTTGAATCTTCATGTAGCTTGGATATTGGAGTATCTGAAGGCTCATAACATGAATTTGGCAATATTCTTTTTGTTTCTATTTTGTAGAATAATTGGAAAGTATTGGCTTTAGATTTATTTTGAAAGCTTGGCAGATTTTTGGGATAAAAGCATCTGAACCTGGTCTTTTTTTGGTTGGGAGACTTTTAAGGACTACTTCTATTTCCTTGGTAAGAATAGGTCTATTTAAATTGTTTATCTGGGCTTGATTTAACTTTGGAAGGTGGTATGTATCAAGAAAATTGTCCATTTTATAAAAAAAATTGTCCATTTTATAAATTGTCCATTTATAAAAAAAATTTTAATTTTGTGGAAAACTGGTTTTTGAAGTTTGACCTAATGATTCTTTGGATTTCCTCAGTATCTGCTGTTATGTCCCCATTTTTATTTCTGATTTTGTCAACTTGGATAGTCTCTCTCTCCCTTTTAGATAGTTTGGATCAGAGTTCTTGTATCTTGTTTATTTTTTCAAAGAAGTAACCTTTTGTTTCATTGATTCTTTGTATTGCTCTCTGTGTTTCTATTTTATTAACTCCAGATATGAGTTTGATTATTTCCTGCCATCTATTTCTCTTGGATGTATCTGCTTCTTTTTGTTCTAGAGCTTTCCGTTGTGCTGTTAAGTTGATAGAATGAGATCTCTTTAATGTCTTCCTGAAGGCACCTAGTACTATGAACTTTCATCTTAGCAGTGCTTTCATTTTGTTCCCTAAGTTTGGGTATGTGGTGCCTTCATTTTCATTGACTTCTAGGAGATCTTTAATAAATCTTTCTTTATTCTTCTTTGACCCCGTAATCATTGAGTAGAAAATTGCACAGCTTCCATGAGTTCATAGGGTATCTGTTGTTGTTGAAATCTAGCTTTAATTCATGGTGGTCTGATAGGATGCAGGGAGTGGCTTTAACTTTCTTGTATCTATTGAGACTTGGTTAGGACTAAGTATGTAGTTAGTTTTGGAGATGGTTTCATTAGGTGCTGAGAAGAAGGTCTCTTCTTTTGTGTTTGGGTGAAATGTTCTGTAGATATCTCTTAGGTCCATTTAACTCATAACATCTAGTTCCATTTCAGTTTAGTTTCTGTCTGGATGACCTATGTGTTGGTGTGGTATTGAAGTCTTTCACTATTAATATGTGGGACTCAATGTATGAATTATGCTTTAGTAACATTTCTTTTACAAATGTGTGTGCCCTTGCATTTGGTGCATAGATATTTAGAATTGAGGAGTCTTTTCAGTGCATTTTTCCTTAGATGAGTTTGAAGTATCCTTCCATATCTGTTTTGATTAATCTTGGTTGGAACTCTGTTTTGTTAGATATTAGAATGACTACTCCAGCTTGCTTCTTGTATCCACTTGCATGGTAAATGTTTTTCTAACCCTTTACACTGAGAAAATGACTAACTTTGATGTTGAAGTGTGGTTTTTGTATGCAACAGAATGATGGATCCTGTTTTCACTTCTATTATCTTAGTCTATATTTTTATTAGATAATTGAGTCCATTGATATTGTCAGCAATTAGTGACCAATGATTGTTAATTTTAGTGGTGGTGATGTGTTAGTGTGTATGTGTTTCTATTCTTTGGATTTTACTGATATGAAATTATTTATATCCTGCGTTTTCATGGATGTAGTTAAACTTATGACAGAGTTTTCCTTCTAGCAACTTCTGTAGGGCTGAATTTATAGATAGATGCTGCTTAAATTGACTTTGTCATGGAATAGCTAGTTTATCTAACCACCATCTATGGTATTTATGGCAATTGAAAGTTTTGCTGGCTATAAGATTCTAGGCTGACATCTGTGGTTTTTAGAGTCTGCAAGACTCTTGGAGTCTTTGTGGAGGCCCTTCTGGCTTTTTGAGTTTCCATTTATAAGTCAAGTATAATTTAAATAGGTCTGTCTTTACATGTTACTTGTCCTTTCCCCCCTTGTGGCTTTTAATATTCTTTTTTCATACTGTATGTTTAGTGTTTTGCTTATTATATGGCAAAGAGACTTGCTTTTCTGGTCCAATGTATTTGGTGTTCTGTAAACATTTTGTAGTTTCACAGGTACATCCTTTTTGTTTGTTGTTTTTGTTTGTTTGTTTGTTTTGAGACAGTCTCAATGTATCCCTGGGTGGCCCCAAACTCTTTATGTAGACCAGGCTGGCTTTAAACTTACAGAGATTTGACTTCCTCTCCCTGAGTACTGGGATTAAAAGCATGCATTACTATGACCAGCCTTATTTATTTATTTGTTTGTTTGTTTGTTGTTTTTTCAAGACAGGGTCTGTCTACGTTGTTCTGGATGTCCTGGAACTCACACTATAGACCTGGCTGGCCTTGAACTCAGCAATCCAATTGCCCCTGGCTTCTAAATGCTGTATTTAAAGTGTGTGCCACCACCTCCCAAGCATGTCCTTTCTAATGTGAGAAAATTTTTTCTTCTATGATTTTTTCTTCCTTTCTTCCTTTCTTCCTTCCTTTCTTCCTTCCTTCCTTCCTTCCTTTCCTTTTTTCTTTCTTTCTTTCTTGTCTTTGAACTGGGACCTCCTTTTTAAAATTTTTTAAAATTTTATTTAATCTCTTTTTACAGTTCAGATTGTATCCCCCTTCCTGTCTACACACTGACTGTTCCAAATCCTATACCTCCTCCCCCGTCTCCATGTTTTTAATCTATACTTTCTTACATGTGTTTTTGAGTTCAGGTTTTATGTACAGGTCTTAATCCTTTTGAGTTAAATAGGACATACATGATAATGATTTGTATAATTTCTCATTTTTTATTGGATATTTTATTTATTTACATTTCAGATGTCATCTCCTTTTCCCATTTCCTCTCCCTAGATCCCTCTATCCCATCCTCCCTCCTCCTTTTTGCTTTTATACCATTTTAGTTACATGCATGTATTAAGGTCAGTTCTAGGTTGAGGAACTAGCAATATAATACATGAAAATAGTCAAGGAACAAGCTATATAATAAACACAAATAGAACAAGCAAGGCATCAAACACAAGTATGTGAGCACTCCCATGATCACTGTTTCTAAGGGCTTATCAGGATGATCAAAATATCTGAGCCTACTTCCCTGTCCTAGCCCAAAGTCATTTTCATGCCTGAAGCCTACTTCATTGTTCTAGTCTAATATTTAGATTCCTGCCTGAAATTACTTCTTTGTTCTAGCCTAAGGTTTAGATTCCTACCTGAAATTACTTCTTTGTTCTAGCCTAATGTCAGATTCCTGCCTAAAGTCTACTTCCTTGTCCTTGAACAATGTCATAATTCCTGACAGGCAGCCCAGTTCATTGTCCTTGGTGCATGTCAGATTCTTGCCAAGCAGCCCCAAAGGCTCTCTACCTTTCATTAACAAGACTGAGCCTGTCTTAGGTGGTTCTGACAAGGATGCTTTCCTTACCCATCATTATCCAAAGCAATGCACTTCTGTCTTAGGTTCGTAAGGCTCTGTGCAGAATCGTGTCCATCCTTAACTTGCCAGCTTGCTAATTTAATAGCTCTGTCTGGGGGTCCATTTTCAGTTTAAAGCCATATACTTTGGCTGTCAACATGTTGATGTTGCTAAAGACAAGCTTCAACATGATGGGCAGCAACAAAAGTATTCCCAAGACAAAAAGGGCTAGCATGATCAAGCTATATGTGCCATTCTTGAAACTTGACCAAAATAGAAATACTGACCTCAGGCCATGGGTAATTTTATCTGCAGTATCTATCGAATCAATGCTCAGCAGAGCAGCATTCTTGAAAATCATAAGCTCACTATGTAACACTAAAACATCCAGAGAGGTGTTAGAATTATGCCAAATACATTGGAGGTGTCTTTAAACTTTTTCTTAATTATAATGACTACCACTGTAAATTTTAGAACTAATATGAATCCAATGGTATTTGGCATGACACTCAAGATAGCTTCTTACCCTTAAATTCTGAACCTTCTTTCAATAATTTGAACAGGATAGAAAGCATCAATCTATTCTTCCAAATGCCTATCTAAATCCTCTGGTATATTCAACACATTAGTAACATTTTTGCTAAATGATTAACAAAATCATTTAGTCTCAACTTCTTATGTCACAGCAATTGCAGAAGCAGTGGTGCTGAGCTGGGATCTTCTATTCCTGCTATTCTTAGATTTGATCTTTTCTTTTCTGTTTTGTTTTGTTTGTTTGTTTGTTTGTTTGGAGACAGGATTTCTCTGTATAGTCCTGACTGTCCTGGGAACTCACTCTGTAGACCAGGCTGGCCTTGAACTCTCGAACTCAGAAATCCGCCTGCCTCTGCCTCCCAAGTACTGGGATTAAAGGCGTGCGCCACCACCGCCCGGTGATTTGATCTTTTCATAGTGTCCCAGATTTCCTGGATGTTTTGTGTCAGGAAAATTTCAGACTTAACATTTTCTTTGACTGCTGTATCAATTTCTTCTTTTGTGTCTCCTATATCTGAGATTCTCTCTTTCATCTTCTGTATTCTGTTGGTGATCCTTGTGTCTGTTGTTCTTGTCTTCTTCCTGAGATTTTTTTTTTCCTTCTCCAGGATTCTTTCAGTTTGTATTTTCTTTATTCTCTTTTCCCATTTTCAGGTCCTAAATAGATTTATTTATTTCCTTCATCTCTTTGTTTTTTCTTGCCTCTGTTGCATTCTCTATTGATTTTATCATTTCTTCCCATTGTTTCTGTTTTCCTAGATTTCTACAAAGGATTTTTTCATTTCATTTTTAAAGGCCTCTATCATCTTCATAAAGTTATTTTTAAAGTTGTTTTCTTGTATTTCAGGTCGGCTGGAATATTCAGACATTTCCGGAATAGGATAACATGGCTTTGGTGGTGACATATTGCCCTAGCTATTATTGGTTATGTTCTTATACTGGCCTCTAGGCATCTGGGTTTGGGGTAATTATAGGTTTAGGTGCCAATTTCTGAGTTTATCTTTGTTGGATGTGTGTTTTCCCATTGGTTTCTGTTCCTTTTCTGGTTTTCTGGCCTGACTGGCCTGTGGTTCTGGTAGCCAGTAAGTCCTCAGGACCTCAGTAAGGTGTCTACATTGGGGTTTGATGGCCTGTGTGACTTCTGGGGTTTTGGGTACAGGTATTGCCTCTGGAGTAATGCAGTTCTGAGAGCCAGTATAGCCTGTGGGGTTCCAGGTACTGGTGTTGATTCTGGGGTTCTAGGTACTGTTGTAGTCTCCCATATAGCAGTGGGCTTCTGCTGGAGTTGTGGGCTGAAGTATGGTGATGGAAGTGGTACTGATGAGAAGCTTGGTGGACACTGGAGATCTTCAGGTTCATACTCTGGTTGTGAATACTGGCATGGCCTCTGCTAGAGCATTGGGCTTTTGTTGGAGCATGACCATCTTCTTTTAAAGGACTTACCTCTGTTATTTCTTGTTTCTCTGATAAACATGAGATGGAAGCAAATAGCAATTGAGATATAAAAGATCTTTCTAATACATTGTTTATGTGTTTAATATATGACTTAATTTAGCAGTTGTGCTGTGGTTTGAATGTGAATATCCTTGTATAGGTTCATGTATCTGTTCTTTTGGCTTCTGGTAGTGCTGTGGTTACAAGATTGCAGAACCTTTAGGAGGTAGAACATCTCTGGAGGAACTGGGTTATTGGTGAAGGTCATGAAGCTTGATATTAAGGTCTCACTTCCTGTCTTCTCATTTTCTTGACTATAAAAAAGATGTGTCCAGCTCTCTCACACTCCTATTGCTATGATTCCTATGATGAATTGTGCCCTCCCTGAATCATGAGCCAAAATAAAGCTGACTCTTATAGTTCTTTTGATAGACATTTTATCAAAGGAAGAAAAGTTACTAATATAATGTGACAAACCCAAGAAATTCCACTAATATATTTGAGCTATTCATTTCTCTTCTGTCACCATCTAGGTGGGGTAATACTGGCTGTCTATTGGCATTCTAGTCATTCTTAGACACTGTTCTATCACATGTAATTTTTGGAGGAAGTGGCTGCCATCCTTTGGTAAAAGCCAGGGTTTAGGGGTGAGGAAATAGCAGGAACCAGAAGCATTGAGACTGTGATTTGGTTTTGAACAACCAAATTATTCCCTGGGAACCAGTGGGTCACTCTCCTAAAAACACTTAGAAGTTGACAGGAGATTGGTAAGGTTGTATGACTTCAAATAAGAGCTTATTTCTTGATCCTTGAGAGAAAGTTGGGCTTGTTCTCTGTCCAAGTCTGTTTTTCCAGTTTTCTAGGAATCCTGTAAGCTCTTCCAGTGCATACCAGTTTATTTACTATAGCCAGAGTTGGTTGTTATTTGCAACAGCATGCCCAGGTAAACTACAAATTCCTACTTTGATTCTACTACAAAACAAACAAAAACAACATCATGGTCACATGACTAAAAATGTTTCAAGATGGCAACTTGAGTATGTAGACCATTCATTGCTCTTGATACTTTAGAGATATATCTGATATTTTAAATCAGATTTTACAGTTCAAAGAAAGTATTACATAACTGAGAAAAAAATAGAAAAAGTAAAATCAAAAAATTGCTTGACTCATTAACTGTAATTATTGTGAAAATTGCTTGTAAATGATCTCCAAATCAGTACAAGCAGATGCTTCTACTTACTTATCTTTCCGTCTAAACCAAAGTTAGGTATAACTTCTCCCTTGTCTTTTATTGCTCCCTTGCCTTTTGCCCTTTGTAGCCAGTTCTGTGTGCAAGATTTTTATCAATGTTGTGGGTTTGTCAATTCAGCCACAGACATTTCTTGTGACATTTATTATTTATACAATAAATAAAGAATTAAGAATCTCGCTGGGCCGTGGTGGCCCACACCTTTAATCCCAGAACCTGGGAGGCAGAGACAGGCAGATTTGTGAGTTCGAGGCCAGCCTGGTCTACAGAGTGAGTTCCAGGACAGCCAGGGCTACACAGAGAAACTCTGTCTCGAAAAACCAAAAAAAAAAAAAAAAAAAGAATCTCTTGTATTAGCCAGGCAGTGGTGGCCCATGCCTTTAATTCCAGCACTCGGGAGGCAGAGGCAGGTGGATTTCTGAGTTCGAGGCCAGCCTGGTCTACAGAGTGAGTTCCAGGACAGCTAGGGCTATACAGAGAAACCCTGTCTCGAAAAACCAAAAAGAAAAAAAAAAGAATCTCTTGTATTATTTATCTAATTAATTGGTAAAAGAGAAGTCAGCTGTCTCAAAAAAAAAAGAAAGAAAGAAAGAAAGAAAGGAAGGAAGGAAGGAAGGAAGAAAGAAAAAAAGAAAAGTCAGGAAAATATGTGCTTGGGCTATATGGTCTTTTACTGTATATCTTCATCAGTAATAGATGAAATTAGATAGTAATATCTAAACTGACCATTGGGACAGGAAGATTCTGATACAATGAAAATCCTTAGTGAAATTCTAGTTCTTCCCTTCTTCCTAGCTGTGTGACCTGGGGCAATTATGCTATCTTTCAGATTTTCTCTCTGCATAAAGGGACTGAGACTGTCTTCCTTCCAGGCAAAAAGATTAAACATAAGATAGTTCTTAAAAGGCAGTTGGTCATAGTGGTACATGCCTTTAATCCCAGTTCCTGGAGTGCAAAACTAAGTGGATCTCTGTGAGTTCCTGGCTAGTCTGGTCTGTATAGTAAGCTCCAGGACAATCAGGACTACAGAGAGACCCTGACTCAAAAAAAGGACACATAGACGAATGGCTATGTGGAATCTCTACTATCCAGTGAGCTATCCTAAGTAGACTATAACTGTTCATTATAAAAGGAACATAGTTTTTCCTTTGCTGGCCTAAATCCTTGCAGCAGCAGCAGCAGCAGCAGCAGCAGCAGCAGCAGCAGCAGCAGGGTTTTGTTGTTTTGTTTTGGCTTTTTGACAGAGGGTCTCCAATCTGGCTTTAAACTTTTTGATCCCCCTGCATCTGCCTTCGAGTGCTGGGAATTCAAGTGAATGCCGTTATACCTGGTCCCCAAGTCAATAGTTCTTAACTTCCCCCCTCAAGTACCTCCTTAAGACCAAAGAAAACCATGGATCCACTTCTAAGAAAAAAAATCACAAACAAGCTCAATATTACCACTCAGTTCTATTATTCCTGGGAAGACGATGATGCTAATATAAATTTGGGTTCTAGCCAATGGAGTCATATGCCTCTGCTGAGCTGGACTACAGACACAGCATCCTCCTTCGATTTCACAAGTCCATGATGCATGCTAGTCATGGGATTAAAAGAATATACTTACAGAAGTCATATCATCACCCTATGACACTAACACACAATTAGTTAGAAAACACAGAGCATTGGTGAATGGGACTAAGGCAGTTTCTGCTTACAGCGTGTTAAAAGCCAGTGTCTGGTTACTCCAGCCTAAGCTGAATTAGCCTGTAGCCTGCACAACTATGAACAAAATACCCGCATACATGCTTTTGGATGGCTTGGCAGAAATGGTACTTGTGATGATCTGATGAAGCTGAAAACTGTAAACAGAATGGGGTAGAGGCCATGTTTTCAGTTCAGTTCAGTTGTGGGATCAATAGAAACTCTATTCTAACAAGATACAACAATGAGAAGGGTGGCAAGGTGCTAGAATCCCACCCACACTGGATTTATAAGCAAAATTGCTTTAGCAAAGTGTAATCACTTAACATTAGGAGAATAAAGGAGCTCCAGGAAGCTATTCCCAGGTTCTCCTTCTGCTCTGATTCCAAGTTAATTTAATAGCTTTGAGGCTTGTCTGTTGTGGGTTGCACTGGTTCTGTTTGTATTCTAATGTTAATTTTGCTTCCTCGAGATAGGTTGCCCATGATGGTAGATCACGTATTTAGGTGATCTCATGTGAACCTCCTCCCCATTCTAACTGGTCAAATAAAGGCTAGAGCCTGTGATTGGTCAGTGGAAGGGAAAAGTGGGATGAGAAGTCTTAGAGAGGAGAGAGGAGAGAGGATGGAGGAAGAGGAGGTAGAAAACAATATGAATCAGAACCACATGGCCTGGAGAAGCCGCAAGCAGCGAGGGATCTCATAGCTGGGGAATAAATTAGTATAGCGATAGATCTGCCCAATCTAGGCATACAGCTTATAGATATAATAACTGGGTTGTGTGTTTTTTATATGGGCTTATGGGAATAAGAAATCACTGAAACACTTGACAGCAATTCTGGAACCTATGATCTACTTAGATCATTCCAAGATAAGAAACCAAACTGGGAGGTGGTAGAACATGCCTTTAATCCAACCACTCAGGAGGCAGAGGCAGGCAGATCTTCTGAGTTCAAGGCCAGACTGATCTACAGTGTAAATTCCAGGACAGCCAGGACTACACAAAGAATCTTTCTCCCCCTCTTCCTCTCTCTCTCTCTCTCTCTCTCTCTCTCTCTCTCTCTCTCTCTCTCTCACACACACACACACACACACACACACACACACACACACACACACAAAACAAAAGCCAAAACAAACAAACAAAAAAAACAGAGCAAAGCAAAACAAATAAAAAAGAATAAGAAAAGATAATTTGCCAAATATGACTAAGATCCCCAGCACAGGCAAAAGACAAAAGTAGAGAGTAATCATTTTTATCGTCTTTGCAATGTGCCCTCCTGTTAAAATGTTGAGGCTCCAGATCTCCTACTAGATAGCTCAAATTTGTTCAACAAATGTGGCCGCGGGACAGTAGTAATAAGCAAGCAATGTGCACACCTAGAAAGAATTGTTTCCATAATGCTGTGTTCCCCAGAAGGGCTAGGGAAGGGAAGCAGCCTAGTTATTCATCAACAGATAAATGGATAAGAAAATTCGGCATGTGTATACAGTGGACATCAAGACCTTTATAAGAAAATGAATGGAAGTGGCAATTACTATACTAAGTAAAAGGAAAAAAAGTTTTACTCAGAAAAATAACAAATGTTTTCTCTCATATGTGCAGGGAGCCCAGATTTGTATGTGAGGTAAAACTAGAAAGGTGACTGGGAAAGGAAGAAGAGATCGTATCTAGAAGCTGTCCCCAGTATCTTGAAAGCAGAAGGCAGATACGGTTTGTGGGGAGGAGGGGACCAGAAGAGGAGGCTAGATGGAGCACCATGTTCACAGGGTGGACAGTAGGAAGGAGGTGTTGGAACAAAGTGATGGTGCATATATATTAAAATGTTGCAACAAGGGCTGGAGAGATGGCTCAGTGGTTAAGAGCACTGACTGCTCTTCCAAAGGACCTGAGTTTAACTCCCAGCAACCACTTGATGGCTCACAACCATCTGCAATGGCATCTGATGCCCTCTTCTGGTGTGTCTGAAGACAGGGACAGGACAGTGTACTCACATACTAAAATAAATAAATAAATCTTTTAAAATGTTGTAACAAAATCCATTACTTTGTATGCTAACCTGAAAAGAGAGAAGCTGCTTCCGTGTGTAAACAAAATTCCTTTCCTATTTAAAAAAAGTGTTTCTTGTCAGGCATAGTAATGCAAACCCATAATCCCAGCACTTGGGAGGGAAAAGCAAGTTGATGAGTTCAAGTCAAGCCTGAGTTATATAGCAGATTCGAGGCTAGCCAAGATTACATGAGATTCCCTTGACCACCCATCCTCTCAGAGAGAGAGAGAGAGAGAGAGAGAGAGAGAGAGAGAGAGAGAGAGAGAGAGAGACCGAG
>NW_021604598.1:12108590-12250878 GCF_004785775.1 Grammomys surdaster | reverse complement strand
TCACTCTGTAGACCAGGCTGGCCTCGAACTCAGAAATCTGCCTGCCTTGCCTTCCAAGTGCTGGGATTAAAGGAGTGAGCCACCACCGCCCAGCTTCCAACATGCTTTCTTACTAATTGCTAGAGTTGTGAAAGCCCAGTGTAACATGGGAACACAGAAGAAATGGAACTTTTTCTTTGTGTGTTTGAGACAGGTCTCAGGATGTAGTCCAGGCTGGCCTTGAACTCATGAGCTTCTTGCTTCTGCCTCCCAAGTGCTGGGATTACTAGACATGCCTAGCTACTAGTCTTCCTTAACATGTAATAATGAGCATGATATGCAGATTACATTGAATATTGCAGTTTTATGAATAGAAACTCAAAGAATCGAGAGCTATCACAGTGTGTGTTGTATATCTGATTATCCATGTTTAAAGTGATATGTGGACAGACATCACTGTAAGTCATGTAAATAATTTGTCACCAAACATTTTGATTGTGATATAATATATAAAACCTGTGGTGGATAGAGGCTCATGCCTTTAATCCCAGAACTTGGGAAGAAGAGGCAGGTAGATCTTTGAGTTCCAGACCAGCCTAGTCTACAGAGCGAGTTCCAGGACAGGTAAGCTTACACAGAGAAACCCTGTCTCAAAAAACAAAAACAAATATATATATATATATATATACCATACATTATAAAATGTAGCATATATTTTTAAATGTACTATTAAACCCATTTAACTGTCCAGCATGTGGCTGTGCATCATCTTTAATATCCTGATCCATAATTTTTCTCAACATACCATGCTGGAATTCTGTATTTATTAAATAAACATTCTCCAGTCCCCATCTTCTACTCCTTGGCAAACGCAATTCTTCTTTGTCTATAAATCTGACAACTCTAAATACATCATATAAATTAACTTGTCCTTGCCGGGCAGTGGTGGTGCATGCCTTTAACCCCAGCACTTGAGAGGCAGAGACAGGCAGATTTCTGAGTTCGAGGCCAGCCTGGTCTACAGAGTGAGTTCCAGGACAGCCAGGGCTACATAGAGAAACCCTGTCTCGAAAAAAACAAAAAACAAAAAAAAAACAAAACAAAAAAAAAAGAGGTTGAGGAGGGAGCAAACAGCCCCTTTTATTGTGAGTCAGGCATACCTGGCTGTTGCCAGGTAACTGTGGGACAGAGCCTAGGAGGAATGCTAACAGTGGTGATAGAAGTGGTAGATGTCGAAAGACCACCACAGTCTATGATGTCACCAAAGGTCATGTTGGTATCTGTGGTCCATTCTGCTGCCTCCAGACCTAAGGGACCTGAGAACCTCTTTTGGCCTCCACAGACACCACACATATGGTGTACAGAAATAAATGCAGACAAAAGACTCATAACTATGAAATAAAACAATCTTTAAAATTTTAGGTGTTGCCGGGCGGTGGTGGCGCACGCTTTTAATCCCAGCACTTGGGAGGCGACAGAGACACAGAGAAATTCTGTCTCAAAAAACAAACAAACAAACAAAAAAATTTAGGTGTTGATGCTTAATGGTAAATACAATTTGTTCTAGAAGGCAGTAAAAAGATTAAAAAGTGATGAAGTTGTCAGTGCATACCTCATGTCAGGGATGCAGTTAGGTTCATTTTGCCTTTCTTCTTCCTTTATGCAGGAACACAGCATTTTCTCCTGTGACAGAGGCAGAATAAGGTGCCGCCATGAGAGTAGAGTACAGTATTCATCAGATAACCCAATCTGCATACACACTGAAACAGCATAAATGCTGACGTATTTAGATAACTGTCTAACTGCCTTTTAAATGGTCTCCTTAAATATTATCATGAGGATTTAAGTTACTGCTTAGTATCTGTCAAGTTGAGGCAGAACTGGCCATGCCCTCTCACGTCCTTTTAGTGGCCCTTGGAGGCATGGGACTAGGAACAAATTCTTCCTGCTTTTGTTTATCCAGAAATGTCTTTAAGTGTCCCTTCACACTGAAGAGTGCTTTTATTATAGAGAATTATTTGCTAATGGTTTCTTTCAGCAATCTCACTGTCTTCCTGTGGCTTTTGATGGGAAGTCAGCTAGGAGTCATACTGAGGATTCTGGAGGGAACACGTCACTTCTCTTTGGTACTCTTAGGCTGTGCTCTTGGACCCTGAGTTTGACAGTTTGATTACCATGTGAGCTGGAATGGGTTTGAGTTTATCCTGCCTGATATTAGGATTATTGGACATACAGATTTAGTCTTTCACCAGGTCTGGAATATGCTTAGCCATTATGTCTTTTATTAGTCTTTCTTCCCCTTTCCTGCTCTCCCACTGGGGACCCCTTATGTGTAATGGTATGCTATTTGATGGCCCACAAGTCTCTGAGGGTCTGTTCATTTTTATTCATTTTATTCATTCTTTTTCTTTTCTTGTTCTTCAGAATCAGCGATCGCAATCAATTTATCTCAAATTTGGCAAATTCTCTATTCTGACTCCTCCAATGTGCAGTGAAAGTCCCACAGCAGGAATCATTTTTGTTTACGATATAGTAGTTTTCAATGTGAGAATTTTTATTTGGTTCCTTCTTGGCTTTGGTCTCTCCATGAACATTTGTAATGGCTATGACTTTGTCCTTTTGATTCACTTTAGTTGTTTGACCATCACCTACATTAGCTCTTGCAGTATTTAAAAGATTCAATGGAAGAACCGGGTATGGTGGAACACATTTGTAACCATAGCGTTTGGAAGATACAGGCAGAAGGATCAAAAGTCAAAAGGCCATTCTTACCTACATAGTAAATTTGAGATGAGACAGAGATATGTGAGGCTCTATCTGATAAGGAAACAGACAAACAAAGCTATAGAAAGCCTATGTAATATTTTAAATTCTGTCCTTCAGGGATGGGCTCACTCCCTTTCTCTTCTATATGGGTCATACTATGCTTGCTCAGAAATTCTTTAGTAAGGGGCTAGAGAAATGACTCATCAGTTAAAAGCATCTGCTTCTCTTGCAGATTTCAGAAGGATTCTGACAACCTCTTCTGGCTTCCATGGACACCTCTATGTATACAGCACAGATACACACAAGTAGGCACACACATTCACATAAATTACAAAAAGGAGTCTTCATTACAAGCAATGTTTTTTGAATATAATATGAATATAATTATCGGATTCTTCTCTCTAGATTTTGTTGCTGATGTTCACTTAACTTGATTATTGTTTGCTCAGTGGTTTTTGTGAACATTGTGCGTCTGTGAAATCGCTCTTCTGTTGGTCTAATGGTGAATTAGTATCTTAACAGATATTTCCTCCAGTTTCTGAAATAAAAACAAGAAAAGAAGGTTTCTGTCAATAGGCCATTTGCTTTACAGCATGCCTTCAGTTTTCAGGTAAACAGCTCACAATGCATCTAAACTTTTCCTTCCAGACTTGAGCCTGAGTCCTAGGCAGAAGTAATGAGTCAGAATTGGAACTCTTGGTCTAATGTAGCCTCAAACTTACTACTCAGTGAAAGATGACCTTGAGCTTCTCTGATCCTTTCCTTTCCATCTAGGCAGTGCTGAGATTTCAACACGAGCTGCCATGTCCAATATAAGAGTTGGAGCTTTAGAAGCCTCAATTCCTCAAAATATCTTACTTCATCATTTTCTCTCTGAGCCACTTTTGATGTGTCTATTTTTTTATCCCAGCCATAATTCTTGTCTATGTGGTAATACATAATATACATGCTTTTAAATATTTTTGATAAATATTCTATGAGTGAAGAGTCAGCTCTGTGTTTCAGAACAGATTTGGGTAAAATTAAATCAAGCACTTTGCACCAGTCCTCTAGGGAGTTGCATGAAGACTAAAGTAAACCACCACAATCCTTTGAGAACAAGGTGCATTTTTCTTCCTGTGGCACCAGAAATGCAACTGTATATTCAACTGCTGAACTGGGGACAAGGGGACAGTGAATATAAGCCAAACAACTCTCCTCTGAGATATAGTCAGCTTTTACTTAAAAGTCCACAAAAACGTGATTTTGACAACATGATTTGCTAGTTTATTCATTGGGATTTACGTGTGTGTGTGTGTGTGTGTGTGTGTGTGTGTGTGTGTGTGTATAAGGATGGATCTAGAGTTACATATTTGTCATTTAACTTTTAAAAGATTTATTTTGCTGGGCAGTGGTGGCACATGCCTTTAATCCCAGCACTTGGGAGGCAGAGACAGGTGGATTTCTGAGTTCGAGGCCAGCCTGGTCTACAGAGTGAGTTCCAGGACAGCCAGGGCTACACAGAGAAACCCTGTCTTGAAAAGCCAAATAATAATAATAAATATAAATAAAAAATGAAAAGATTTATTTTATTTAATGTGTATGAATGTTTTGCCTGCATGTATATACGTGCACCATGTGCAAGCCTGGTGATCACAGAAGTTAGAAAACAGCACTGGATGTCTTGGAATTGGAATTATGGATGGCTGTGAACTATCATGTAGGTGATGAGAACTGAGCCCCGGGCTTCTGCAAGAGCAACTAATGCTCTCAATCTCCCATCCATCTCTCTGGCCCCCTTTCTTGGCTTTTTTGCTGACCTCACCTCCACAGGACTGATGAATGACAGAATAGAAAAGATGAGTCTGTGAAAAAGAACGAGAGGAGTGTCAGTGCAGCAGAAGGAAAATACAGAATACATTGTACCACAGAAGCAATAGGACAAGAGGGTGCAAAGAGGGGGTCAGATATTGTGAGATCAGGAAAAGAATGCCCAGTAAAGACAGGTATAATAAGATCATTGGCAACTTTAAATTTCTTTTTCTTGGGGATGGAAAGGTGGCCAAGGACACTCAGTATTCTTCCAGAGTAACAGAGTTCAGGGCCCAGACACACATTATGCAGTTTAGAATCTCCTGTAACTCAGCTCCAGAAGACCTAACGTCTCTGGAAACTACACTCACATGCACATACCTACACCTACACACACACACACACACACACACGCACACGAGAAATAGCAGTAAAAGTGGAGATACTGGTATTATTCTGGGCAGAATGATTCTTAGCTGTAAAGGACTGTTTCTAAACATCTTTGACCACTGACAGCTAAATGTCTGTAATAACCCCTACTCTCAGGTATTACCGAAAACCATATAAGAGATACAAAGAGCTATTGCCCACCCCCCTCTGAAGAAGCAGCATCCTCATGAAGATGCAGTGTCCTGAGGCAATCTGCATTGGTGATATCACAGAGGTGGAGGTCTGACTGACTCATCTGAAATAAGAACAGAATAATGAAGCCTGTGAGGGCCAAGGTCAAGACTTACAGGAAGTCTGGCTAACATGAGGAAGGGGACAGCCTAAAGGCAAGAAAGTTGGGGTCAAGAAATTTCTTAAAGAAGGATTCAGAAAGTGAAAACAAATCAGATGAAATGGAAAAAAATAACGAATCATCAATAAAAGGAAGAATGAATAAAGATAAGTGAAAGTATGTAAAGAAAGTAAAAATGAATGACCTTAGAAATATTGACCCTAGAGCCCTAGAGCCAGGCAGTGGTGGCGCACACCTTTAATCCCAGCCCTTGGGAGGCAGAGGCAGGTGGATTTCTGAGTTCGAGGCCAGCCTGGTCTACAGAGTGAGTTCCAGGACAGCTAGGGCTACACAGAGAAACCTTGTCTCAAAAAAAAAAAAAAAAAAAAAAAAGTGACCCTAGAAAGTCAGAAGCTTCTTACCTGGTGTTCTTCATTCTTTCTTCACCTCCCAATAGAACTCTGAGCTCTGTCTCCAGCACCATGTCTGCCTGCATGTTGCCATGCTTCACGGCAATATGAATTCACCAGGAAATAATGGAGTAAACCTCTGAAACCATATGATAGCCTCAATGAAATGTTTTCCTTTGTAGGAGTTGCCATGGTCATGATGTCTCTTCATAGCAATAAAACCCTAATGTGGAGAGCTTTTGGGGCTGCTTGGCAGGAATCTGACATTGGCCAAGGACAAGGAAATGGGCTTTAGGCAAGAATCTGACTTTGGGCCATGACAAGGAAGTAAGTTCATGCAGGAATCTAATTTTAGGCTAAAACAGAAAAGTAATTTCAGTCAGGAATCTAAGTCTTTGGCTAGAACAAAGAAGTAGGCCTCAGGCGTGAATATGACTGTGGGTGAGGACAGGGAAGTAGGCTCAGATATTTTTGTCATCCTGATGAGCCCTTAGAAACAGTGATCATGAGAGTGATCACGGGACTTTGTCTTTTGCCTTGCTTGTTCTGGACTATTTGTATCTATTGTATTGCTGCTTCCTTAACCTAGAACTGACCAGCCAGGCGGTGGTGGCACACACCTTTAATCCCAGCACTTGGGAGGCAGAGGCAGGTGGATTTCTGAGTTCGAGGCCAGCCTGGTCTACAGACTGAGTTCCAGGACAGCCAGGACTACACAGAGAAACTCTGACTCGAAAAACCAAAAAACAAACAAACACAACAAACAAACAAACAACCTAGAACTGACCTAAATACTTGCATGTAATTAAAATTATTTAAAAGAAAAGTGGGAAAAAATAAACCTGCCTTCAGCCTCAGAACTGGCTGGGATCATGCTGCAATATTGTCTAATTGTCTTTCTCTTTTATTTGGTTTTTCGAGACAGGGTTTCTCTGTGTAGCTCTGGCTGTCCTGGAACTCACTCTGTAAACCAGGCTGGCCTCGAACTCAGAAATCCACCTGCCTCTGCCTCCCAAGGGCTGGGATTAAAGGCGTGTGCCACCACCGCCCGGCTTGGCTAGTCTTTCTTTTTAATCCTCACTCCTGTGCTGGAGAACCTGTTGACCTGCTGAGCTGGCTTGGTCACCCTAAGACAGAAGTTGGTACCAGGGACTCGGGTGTTGCTGTGATAGGCCTGACCATGATTTTGTTTGGAGAAATGGGGACTTTGGATTAGGAAAGCAGCTGAACACTTAAGTGGGGCTTACTGGGCCATCTTAGTAGGAGCAATGGAGACAGTGGTGCTGAGTGTAATGTGAACTGAGTAGGCCTACCTCAAGAGGTTTCAGAGGAAAAAGAAATGTTAGTATGTGTCCTAGAGATTGTTTTTTTGTGATAATCAAGAATGTAGCTGCTTTCTGCCCTCGTAAACAAAATTTGCCAAGGCTAAATTAAAGAGTTTTGGATTAATTGCTTTTGCTGAGATTTCAAAACAGCCTGGTGTGGACCTTGTCCTGTGGTTATTAGTGGCCATGCTCATGCAGATCTATAATGCGAAGGTACAGGCTGAGCAAGGAAAACTGTAAAATGTACAATTTGTATTTGTACAGAGAAAAGGGGCACCAGGAAATGGAATGGAGCTAAATCCTGTGTTCAAGGAGATAAATAGATTAAAGAAAATCCTGATGTCACATGGCATAAAGGGTGTGGTGATCTCAGGGCAAGATCCCATCCAGCCAAGATTTTAACAGGTGAAAAGGAATTTAAAAAAAAAAATACTTAGAGCCCGGGGTGGTGGTGCACACCTTTAACCCTAGCACTCTGGAGGCACAGGCAGGCAGATTTCTGAATTTGAGGCCAACTTGCTGGTGTACAGATCCAATTTCAGGACAGTCAAGCTTAGGCAGTGAAAGGAAACACTTGAAAACAGAAAAATGGTGAAGATGTAATTGAACAAGTGGGTCATGTTCCAGCCCCCAAAAGCAGCAAAATTTGGTAGCTTTGGCCATGTGCTAGTCAAGGATAGAAGAAAGAGGCTATGGAATCAGCCTCCATATTCCATAAAACCTCTGAGACTAGGCATATGTCAGGGGTGTCCCTTCATGAAGGGCTAGCAAAGCCATTGTGTGAAACTGTGGAGGTGAAGCCTGGATTGCCTTGGAGAACCCAAAATGTTAGAGACCTGCCTGCCTCTGCCTCCCTCCTGAGCACGAGGATTAAAGGTAGGAGCTACTATAGAAGACTCTGCTTCTTGAGGGAAGATGCAGAATAACCAACCAGTCACCTCATACTCCTGCCAATGAATGGACCAGTTCTCAACAGGGTGGGCTGTATACCCTTTAGCTTGTATCCCAAACAACCTTTCCTGAAGTGGTGTGTCAGGCATTTTGTCACTTTAGTGGTAACATCGATCCTCACAGTGAGTTTGCATATGTGATGGCAGGGGAGAGGCTCCAGGTGCCTTCATTTAGTTTGGAATGATGAAGCAATACTATCAAGTAAGTGAAAATAAGGTAGGGTAGTGTGGAGAGAGTCTAGGGAGGATGAGAATTTGAAAAATACCTTAGAATAGGTGAAAGAAGTTGCTTTTGTTTCAAAAAACAAATAACTAAAAAGCTTATTTAAAAAAAAATAGATGGCAACCACAAGTAGAGAGTGTATATGCCAGGGACAATCACACTTATTTACCTAATTCCATTCACTTTTCAAACAAAATAATACCCTCCTTGAGTTGAGTTTAGAGATAAGAAAACTGTCAAAGCAAAAACACAGTTCTCACCTCAGAGGTAAGAGCTTGCTCACTTGCATCCCCCCTTATTTCCTCTCTTTCTCCCTCTCTCCCTTTCCTGCATTAGTGTTTTGTCTGCATGTTAAGTATGTATACCTTACATGTATGCAGTGCTCTCAGAGGCACAAGAGGGCATTGGACTCCTGGAACTAGAGTTCCAGGCAGTTGTGAGCTGTCATGTGGGTGCTAGGAATCATCCTGTGGAAGAGCAGCCAGATCTCTTAATGGCTGAGCCATCTACTTAGCCAGGGATAGCTTATTCTTGTTATGTAAGTAACCTTAATCCATGTTTGTAGATCATATGAATATGAATGGTGACGATCTAGAAAAAAAAAGGATTAAAGTTGTCACCAAAGACTTTTTCTGCAATGGAATGGGTTACATGAAATTTTATTAGTTAAATAACAAGGACCAAATTAAGGCATATACCAGATAAACTGGCACATTATAGCAAAACAGGCAAACTACTATAAGTGTCAAATGCTGTCTGGTGCCATTCTTAGGTTTTGGAGTAGTAGAAGTTTGTGGTCTGTTAAGAAAGCATTATAGTGGTTTTGAGAATGACAATGATGTTAGGTCAGATATAGATGTGGTTGTTAAATGGCTTTTTAATATATGAACTAAAAATGCCCAAGATAATTTGTCCCTGGTCTATAACATTTAAGTTCTCCACAATCAAGAAATTCAGTCCATTTGACCTGAGTCTAACATAGTTGTGACTTTTTTTTTTTCTGAGAATTTCCCGTTTGCTAATCACATTATATATATGTAGGAGCCATTCTTTTATGTCTCGTGGTGCTGAAAAGGCTCACTCTTAGAGTTTGATTAAAAAAAAAATGGAGCTGGGTAGCAGCAAAACAGTCTTCAGAAGAGAGAAACAGCTGCCCAAGTCGTGTAGGAATAAATCCCTGGATTATATCAAATTTATGTTATTATAATAGGGTCTGATTTTTCTTTTTCCTGCCCTCTGTATCTGACTTAACATTCACCTGTGACATTGTAGGAATACTAGGTCTAAAGTAATCAAGAATACAGTATGACCTAAAGAAGTAAAAATTATCTAGGGGGAACAGGCAGTTTAACCCCCCAACCAACCATAGTCTTTAATCAGACTGACTGTATGTCTCCACTTGTGTCTACAGTTATTTGTATTCTGCAAAATATTTTATTTGATGTTAGGAAGATAAGCTGTTATCTTTTAATTCCTACTTTTCTCCTATCTAGTTTGATTCCATAGCTATACTCTTCTGTGGTGGCTAGTTCTAATTTTAGTTTAGTTTAGTTTTTTTTTTTTGTTCTGTTTTGTTTTGTTTTTCGAGACAGGGTTTCTCTGTGTAGTTCTGGCTGTCCTGGAATTCACTCTGTAGACCAGGCTGGCCTCGAACTCTCGAACTCAGAAATCCGCGTGCCTCTGCCTCCCAAGTGCTGGGATTAAAGGCGTGTGCCACCACCGACCTAGTTCTAATTTTAGAAAAAAAATTTTAAATAAAAATATTATCAGACACCGGGCAGTGGTGGCACATGCCTTTAATCCCAGCACTTGGGAGGCAGAGGCAGGCGGATTTCTGAGTTCGAGGCCAGCCTAGTCTACCAAGTGAGTTCTAGGACAGCCAGGGCTACACAGAGAAACCCTGTCTCGAAAAAAAAAAAAAAAAAAATATATATATATATATATATATATATATATATATGTGTGTGTGTGTGTGTGTGTGTGTGCATATATATATATATATGCATATATATATTATCAGAACTCCAATGGCTCATGGTCTAAAATCATAAATGGGACCTCATGAAACTGAAAAGCTTCTGTAAGGCAAAGGACATAGTCAATAAGACAAATAGGCAACCTACAAATTGGGAAAAAAAATCTTCACTAATCCCACATCCAATAGAGGGGCTAATATCCAAAATATATAAAGTCAAGAAGATAGCCACCAAAAAAAAAAAAAAAACAATCAAAAATGGGATATAGAACTAAACAGAGGAGGAATCACAATGGAGGAATCTCAAATGGCTGAGAAGCACTTAAAGAAATGTTCAAAGTCCTTAGTGATCAGGAAAATGCAAATGAAAACGACTCTGAGATTTCACCTTACATCAAACAGAATGGCTAAGATCAAAACCTCTGTGACAACAAACTTTGGCAACGATGTAGAGAAAGGAACACTCCTCCATTGCTGGTGGGATTGCAAACTGGTACAACCACTCTGGAAATCAATCTGGAGATTCCTCAGAAAATTGGAAATAGAGCTACCTGAAGACCTAGCTATAGCACTCTTGGGAATATACCCAAAAGATGCCCCACCATGCCACAGGGGAAGATGTTCCACTATGTTCATAGCAGCCTTTTTTTTGTGATAGCCAGAGCTGAAAACAAACCAGATGTCCCACAACAGAAGAATGAATACAGAAAATGTGGTTCATTTACACAATGGAGTACTACTCAGCTATTAAGAACAGGACATCCTGAGTTTTGTAGGCAAGTGGATGGAAGTAGAAAATATCACCCTGAGTGAGGGTAACTAAGACCCAAAAGGACATGTAGCGTATGTACTCACTAATAAGTGTATATTAGCCAAAAAAAGGTACAGAATACCCAGGATACAGTCCACAGAACTCAAAAAGGTTAACAAGCTGAAGGGCCCAAGGCTGCCTCAATCCCACTTGGAAGGGAGAAGAAAGCAATCGCAGGATGGGGGAGGGACGGAGGAAACTGGGTGGGAAAGGGGACAGGGAGGGGAAGAGGGGAACATGATTAGGTATTGGGGGTTGGGGGGGAGGGGAGAAAGGACTGAAGCCCTGAAGGACAGCAGAAAGAATGAAAACAGGCAACCTTGGGAGGTAGGAGGTGGAGGTGACCCTCCAGAATGTACTAGAGACTTGGAAGCTGAGAGATTCCCAGGACTCAAAGGGAGGATCTTAGATGAAATGCCCTACAGTGCAGAGAGAGAACTTGTAGAGCCTACCTCCAGCAGAAAGACAGGGTATCAAGTGAGGGATGGGGCTGCCATCCCACAGTCAAAAACTCTGACCCATAATTGTTCCTGTCTGAAAGATTGCAGGGATGGAAACGGAGAAGAGCTTGAGGAAAGAAAGGTCCAGTGACAGGCCCAAAGTGAGATCCAGGTCAAGGGGAGGCCCCAAGACTGACACTATTACTGAGGCTATTGAGTGCTCACAAAAAAGGGCCTATCATGACTGCCCCCCGCCCCAAAGACCCAACAAGTAGCTGAAAGAGTCAGATGCAGATATTTATGCCCAACCAAATGGACAGAAGCTGTTGACCCCTGTGGTTGAATTAGGAAAAAGCTGGAAGAAGCTGAGCAGGAGGGTGACCCTGTAGGAGGACCAGCAGTCTCAATTAACTTGGATTCCCGAGATCTCTCAAACACTGGACCACCATATGATACGAGGTATACACCAGGTGATACGAGGCCTCCAACGCATATACAGCAGAGGACGGGTGTGCTTGAGTTCAGTCAGAAAAGATGCACCTAATCCTCAAGAGACTGGAGGCTCCAGGGAGTGGGGAGGTCTGATGGGGTGGGAACGTCCTCGTGGAAGACAGGGATGGGGGGGCGGTAGAGGGGGAAGGAGATATGGGATGTGGAACAGAGAGTGGACCAGGAAGGGGATAAAATCTGGACTGTGAAAAAAGATTAAATAAAAATTTAAAAATTATCATAACTTCTTGTGACACATAATTTTGTAACAAACTATTATTCTGTTATCATATTAGGTTCCAGTTTGGGAATGTAAATGGATAGTAACATTACAGAAGAAATCAGAAATTCTAGTATCACTTTAAAATTTTTAAAACAAAATTATCCTTTCCCAGATATCAAACAGTGACAGAGATGAAAAGCTTAAACTTGTGAGAAGTCAGGTTTTTCCATAGATTTTGTGAACATAGCCAAATCATGTTTCTTTTTTTTATAATCAGAAAAGAAACTGGAACCACAATAGAAGTAATTTTGTAATATTGCCATTTATTTTCATTGGCAAAACATAAATATTATTCAATTAAAAGTTCTGGGTAACTGTGACAGTCTAATGACTCAATCAAGAAACATGAACTCTTACAGAGTAAAAACCACAGTGAGCTTTGTTGTCATTGGAAACTTTTTGTACAATTGAAATAAAAAGGGTCAACTCAGAGCTGGAGAAGTTTCAGTAGTGGGAGTTCTTGAAGCTTTTAATTGGTTAAATCTAACATTTTAATATACATAGTGACACAGTTACCTACCCACTGGATCCAGATACTCTATTTCCTTTTTTCTTAGCAGAAGTAGTGCTTTACTTCCTCTGCACATTTGTATTTAAAATAAAGGAATACCCCAAATGGAGTCCCTTTAAGAAACTTTAAGGTTTCAACCTTAAATAAATCATTTAAAATGATTTATTAAAGTCCAAATCATACTGTATGATGAGAAAATTATTTTATGAAGGCAGTGAGATTTGAAGCATTTAAATATGAATTTATGAGTTAAGTAAAACAAGATCTTGGTAAGCTGTCACAGCAAAAACACGATTAATGAAAGGGCATATTACCATCATTTCTAGTTTTACCAAAAGCACCATTATTTCTCACAATAGAAAAACATACCAAGGAAAAATTTAAAGATCTCATTTAAAAAATACCTAAATTTAAAAGGATTTAGAGATATATGAGGTAAGCATTAGTGGTGAAGTATGAGTCCATGTGGATATGCTTTCACAAGTTGGCACAAGTTTGAGATAAGAAATTTATGTAGTTAAGTCTTATAGCACAGGGGGTAGTCAGATGTACCCAATAAAATTCTTTTCCTCCAGGCTGAAGGGATTTTTTTAAAAAAAAATTTTAATTTTAATTACTGTGTGTCTGCATGTTTGTGTGTACATGAGTGCAGGTGCTTGTGGAGGCCAGAAAAGGGTATCAAGCCTCTGGGAACCAGTTACAGGAGGCAGTTGTAACAGCCTGACATGGGTGTTGGGAACTGAATTATGGTATTAACTGATTTTTAATACCTATATATACATGCATCTGTATATATACATGTATATATGCATATGTATATGTATGTATGTATGTGTATATGTGTATATGTGTGTATGTGTGTATGTGTGCTTTTTTCACAACAGGGTTTTTCTGTATAGCCCTGGCTATCCTGAAACTGATTCTGTAGACCAGGCTGGCCCCAAACTCAGAGGTCTGCCTCTGTCTCTGAAGTGCTGGGATTAAAGGTATGTGCTATCATACCCAAGGTGACTTTTAATTTTTTTTAGTTTTTATTTTTATTTATCCTTCTCATACATCCCAAACAGAGTTTCTCCTCCCCAAATCTTCCATTTCTCTGAATTTTAATATTTTTAACTATGGTAAACT
Source organism: Grammomys surdaster (assembly GCF_004785775.1). Classification (NCBI taxonomy): domain Eukaryota; kingdom Metazoa; phylum Chordata; class Mammalia; order Rodentia; family Muridae; genus Grammomys; species Grammomys surdaster. The sequence goes on along the minus strand of NW_021604598.1, from coordinate 12,237,076 downwards.
AATATATTTGTTTCTTTCTATTAATCTCAGTCTTTTCTAAACCTTTTAATAACATAATTAACCTTCTAGTTTGTTTTTACCCTTCTCTGCTAAAAACTATTTTACTTTAGGAAAGAAAATTTACTGTAGAAACCTCCATATTAATACCACAAGACAAAGTTAACATAAGAATATATTTTTGTTTTGTTTTGTTTTTGTTTTTTGGAGACAGGGTTTCTCTGTGTAGCCCTGGCTGTCCTGGAACTCACTCTGTAGACCAGGCTGGCCTCAAACTCAGTAATCCGCCTGCCTCTGCCTCCCAAGTGCTAGAATCAAAGGTGTGCGCCATCACTGCCCAGCAAGAATATTTATTAACTTAATCCAAATTACATTTGTGGTACAAGGTAACAACCTAGGACAACCTGTATGTGAACAGGCAGGGTTTCTCTGTATAGCCCGGGCTGTCCTGGAACTCACTCTGTAGACCAGGCTGGCCTCGAACTCTTGAACTCAGAGATCCGCCTGCCTCTGCCTCCCAAGTGCTGGGATTAAAGGCATGCGCCACCACTGCCTGGCTGCTGCTTAGGTTTTTTATTTTTTACTTTTTATATTTTTAATTTTTACGTGTATGGATGTTTTGTCTGCATGACACATCACATGCATGTAGTGCCCACAGAGGGCAGAAGAGGACATTGGATTCTTCGGTCTGGATTTACAGATGGTTGTGAACTACTATGTGGATGCTGGGAATTGAACCTGGACCCTCTAGAGGAGAGTCAGAGCACTTAACCACTGAGACACCTGCCTAGATTTAAAAAAAAAAAAGATTTTTTTTTTTATCTTTGAAGACTCTGAGAGTTACAGAACACAAAGTTCTAGGAGAGCCTAGCTGAGTTACCAAATGACGTTGAATAATTATTTTACTTTATATTTTTTATATTTTTATTTTTTTATATTTTATATATTTATATTTTATAATAATTATTTTACTTTAGTAAAGGCAGAGAGACACAGCTAACCATTGAACTAATCATGGGGTTCCCAATGGAGGAGTTAAAGTGAAGACTGTATGAGCTGAAAGGGTTTGCAGCCCCATGAGGAGAGCAACAATACCAACCAACCAGAGTTCCCAGAGTCTAAACCACCAGCCTGGGAGCACTTAGGGAGGGATCCATGGCTCCAGTTGTATATGTAGGGGAGGATGGCCCTGTTGGGAATAGGTGGGAGAGGAGATCCTTGGTCCCATGAAAGCAGGACACCGTGTGTGTGGGAATTCGAGGGTGGGGAGGTGGGAGTCGGGGTATAGGTAGGGGCACGTCCACAGAGAAGCAGGAGGAGGGGCGGTAGGGTAGGGGTTCCTGGGCAGGGGGTGGTGGAATGGGGTAAGGGAATAACATCTGAACTGTAACTAAAATATTCAATAAAAAAAACCCAAAAAACAAAAACGCAAAACAAAACGAAACAAAAAAGGCAGAGAAAAAATACACAGCTAAATTTCTTCATGGTCCTTTAATTAATTATGGATACAGAAGCTTTCTGTTTCTCTGAAAAACTAAGGGGGTTAGTAAATGGTTAGTTTTATTCTCTAGGCTAAACAGGAGTATCTGTTGAAAACACTAGATGCAGACCAGACCTAGAATATTTGCATATTTATGTAGTTTTTAAAAAGCATATTTGAAAATTTATATCATATTCTACAGTATTCCATCATGTTGAATATGTCAGAAACCCACTCATATAGCACTGTCTTACATGCAACAGAAGCACATTTTCTGCTAAGACAAATATATATTTAACTTTTCAAAACTTATTATTATTGTTATGCTATGTATGTGAGTGGGATATTAGAATGCCACTGTGCGTGCGGGAGACATCTCTCCTTCCACTGGGCTTCTGCTCATAGAATTCAGGTGTCTCAGGCTTGCACAGCAAATGCTTTTATCTGCTGAGCTATCTCACCATCTGTAAAACATCAATATTGAGTCTAACGACAATGAGTATAGAGATTCGTAGATCTAATATTGTCTTTTGTCAACAATACTAATTCACTTTGGTAACTTTAGCGTATATACATTCACTAGCTATTAAAATATCTAATTTTATAACATTTATAATAGAATGCACCAACTCTTAAAAATGAATTAATGTTGAGTAATACTTTAGTTTGCTTACCATTTCTAAGATAAACAGCATGACCAAACGATCTTGGAATGAAAAGGTATATTTCAGCCTGTATGTTGTTTCTATGTTTGTTTGGGGTTTTTGTTTTTCATGGTTTTGGTCTTTACTGTACTGTAATTAGCTATGTACCAGGCTGTCCTTAAACTTACAGAGAATTCTGCTTGCTTCTGCCTCTCAAAGGCTGGGATTAAGTTTTACAATGTGCATTGCCATACTGGGTGGGTGGGCTTTAGCTTGTATTTTATAGTCCATCTCTGAGGGAAGCAGGCAGGAACTTGAAGCAGGAACTAAAGCATAAGCTTTGAAAGAGAGCTGCCTATCGGCTTGTTCCTCATGGCTTGCTCAGTTTGCTTTATTATACAACCTTCCCAGGGAAGGCACTGCCCACCATAGGATGGGGCTTTTCACATCAACCATAAATAATAATAAAAAAAAATGCCCCATAGACTTTTCTTCAGGCAGTTTATAGAGGTAGGTTTCTCAACAGAGGCTCCCTCTTCCCAGATTACCCTAGCTTGTATCAGGTGAGAAAAAAAAAACTACCATGAGAGACAATTTTATCTTTCAAATAGCAAAAGTAGCAAGCTCAACCTTTAAAGAAATGCGTATTTCATATGTAAAGCCCAGAGGCCATGTAAAGGTGTGTCTACATATAAGCTGCTTCCTTCTTTTCTTTTCTTTTTTTTTTTTTTTCGAGACAGGGTTTTTCTGCATAGCCCTGGCTGTCCTGGAACTCACTCTGTAGACCAGGCTGGCCTCGAACTCTTGAACTCAGAGATCCGCCTGCCTCTGCCTCCCAAGTGCTGGGATTAAAGGTGTGCGCCACCACCGCCCGGCTCTTTTTCTTTTTAAATCTTATAAATTTATAAGTTTGCCTAGAAAAGAGCATTAGAAATTTCTTGAGCATTTAAGCATAGTTTAACAATTTAATCAATCTTTAAGCACAAGATACTATTTCTCATGTAGTAAATATTTTCTTTTGTAGTTTTTTCAGAATTAACATTTGAAAACGCCAGATATAAATCATTCTATCATGAAACTCAAAATTAACATTGCAATACCTATAATTTTGTTAGTTCTGACTGAGGTAAAGTCTTTGTGTAACTCAGACTTTACAATTAACTCTTAGTTTTCTTTCTTTCCTTCTCTCTCTCTTTCTTCCCTTTTCTCCCTCCCATACTTTCTTAGTAAGGTTTGGCTAAGGACCAAGACAAGTTTTTTTTCCCAAGAGACAGTGGTAGAGACAACGAAGAAGGAACAATATAGGTAGACAAGTAAAAGCCCATATACATTTATGCCATAGTTCTAATTTGAGAAATTATCCTAAACACACACACAAACCCTTATATTAGGCATCCTGAGTATAGTGACATTAGTGGATCCTAAGTTAACAGAAAACTGGGGCTGGAGGGATTGTTGAGAGGTTAAGAGTATTTTCTGCCCTTGCAGGGGACCCAGGCTCAGTTGCCAGTACCCACATGATGCTCAGAACCATAACTCCAGTTTGGTCTGATGACATTTTTTCGCCTCTGCCAGCACCAGGCTTCCTGTAGTGCACATGTATACATACAGGCACACACATGAAATAAATCTTTTTTTTTTAAAGCATAAAACTGAAGTGGAGAAAGGTTTGCTGCTCACGACTGAGCAGCAAACCTAAAAGCTGGTCTAGATTAAAACAACTACCAAACCCCCTCCGCCAAAACACCCAAAAAACCCAACTGCCAGAATGCATGTCATAAACTCCAAAAGCACAATTACATTAGACCATCATTCACAGAAATACAGTAGTAATGTATGTAGCATCTGTGAAAGGAAAAGATGAACACGTGAAGCTTGTTATGTAGACTTTGGTCAAGTCTATTTTTTAATATTTATGTAAATTATTTATTTATTTATTTATTTAATGTATGTGAGTACACTGTTGCTGTCTTCAGACACACCAGAAGAGAGCATCGGATCCCATTGCACATGGTTGTGAGCCACCATGTGGTTGCTGGGAATTGAACTCAGAAAATGCTTTATTATGCAGGTAGGGTGACTCAAAGTTCCTTGCAAATTCTACCAAATCTAGCAGTGGTGGTGCACACCTTTAATCCTAGCACTTCAGAGGCAGAGGAAGGCGGATTTCTGAGTTTGAGGCCAGCCTGGTCTACAGAGTGAGTTCCAGGACAGCCAGGGCTACACAGAGAAACCCTGTCTCGAAAAAAACAAACAAAAATTTTCAACTATGATTTCCAAGTTCTTTTCTCGTATTACATTATTTAGAATGAACACTGTTGTAACTTTTTGGATACCAAATAGTCCTTTCGATTTTTTTTTCTTTTTAAACCTTGAAGGGGTATTGTTGTTTTCCTTATGTGTTTATCCTGCTCTCTATACTGTTTACTGCAATTCTTCCTGTTAAGCCCATGTTCCGGGAAATAATAATAAACCAGTCGACTGCCACCAAGAAAATATTGCCACTGATACGTTTCCTCCCCGTGTATCGCAAATAATTTATAGCAACCTCACTCACTACACCGCATGCCTTCTTTTACACCCGTACTCTCGGAAGAATTTCCTTCCAGGGAGAGGAAGGACGAGGAGGGACCCCGGAGTCGAGGTAGGAAGGCTCCGTGGCGCGGTGCGGCCGGCCACTTACGTCTGCAGAGCCGAGGCTAGTGCCACGGCGCACGCTCCGCGCTGGCCGGAGACAGTACCGGCCGCAGTTCTCGGTTCACCCGGCGGGCTGAGGGCGACTTCCGCCGCGGCCCGCCGAGGCTCCGCGACAACGGTCTGGGCCGCCCAATTAGGGGCTTTCCGACCCCCGCACAGAGCCCGAGGGGCGGGGGCCGCGGCCGCCTCGCGGAGAGCACCCCGCCCCCGCCGCCGTTGCGCCTCTGGGCGCACGCGCAGCTACCGCCGCTCCGCATTTAGTCCGAGATGGCGTCCCTCGCGCCCCACGGTTCTCCTCCCGAAGGCCGCTCCCACCCCGCGCAGCCCGGAGGCCCCGGGGCCCGCCTCACGCAGGCTCCCGAGCACGACTACCCCTAAAGTGGAACGGGAGTGGCCGGATTCGAGTGTGAGGAAAAGCAGCGACCGGAAGGGCTTGACGGGTCGCGGGGCTAGGAGCCCAGGCCTCGGAGGAAGAGGAGGGCGGGAGCAAGCCGAGGTTTGCCGAAGGCGGCGTTCTCGAGCCGTGCGGGGTGGGGAGGAGGGGGGTGTGGCGGAAACTGCCGAGCTTTCCCGAAGGCGGCTGCGTCCGAGTAGCCCGGATGTAGTTGGTGGAGCGGCGGCGGCGGCTGTAGCAGCGGCAGGAGGCGGCGAGAAGGACCCGGCGGCGGCGGCGGGGGGAGGAGGGCAGGCGGCGGCGGAGCAGGAGGAGGGAAGGTGCTGGAGGCGTTCGCTCTCCGCGGGGACCGGAACACGGCCTCTCGCCCCCCTCCCCCCGGCTCGCGCTGCCGCCCTGTAGTTGGCACCTCTGCCCCGGCCGACCCTAAGCGGTAGTGACGGAGGGAGATGGCCCGGGACCGCCGGCGCCAGTAACGGGGAGGTGCCGCGAGCCGCCGAGGGTGCGCCGAGTCCTGGTGCCGGGGCCGCCCGCCGCCCGCCCGCCGCCCGCGCGCGCGCCCGCCCGCCTCGCGGCCGCTCTCCCCCCTCCCCGACACACACACACAGCCGGGCATTGATGGTAATGTATGCGAGGAAACAGCAGAGACTCAGTGATGGGTAAATCGTCTTTTCGTTTCGGGCCGGGCTGCGGCGGAGGGCGGGCGGGCGGGCGGGCGGGCGTCCTTATCGGGAGCTGGCCGCGCCGCCATTTTTGTTGTTAACCCTGATCGGGATCGGTCGGAGGAGGCGGCGGGCCGGGCCGGGCCGGGTAGACAGGCGGGCGCCCTGGGGATCTGGAGGGCTTGGCGAGCGGGCTGCGGTTGCGGACCAAGTGCGAACCCGGGCTTCTGAGCCCGGGGAGCGTCCACGGCGCGCAGTTCCGCGCCGGTACGTTTGTCACCGACCCGCGGGGAGGGGCGGCCGGGAGACCCGCTTTCTTCCTTTCCCGCGATGTCTTACACGACTGTCCTTTACTGTTTTTCAGCTGTCACGACCGGAGGGGGGACTCTCAGCCTTTCCAGGTACCAGCCGGTCCTGGGGTGGAGGGATTGAACGGGCTGGAGGGGGAAGGGAGGGACTACTACTCGAGCGCAGGCTTCAGAAGTCGCTACAGGCCCTTTGGTGCAACAAATCTGAAAGTAGCACCACTGGTCCGCTTAAAATTCGGTATTGGGTTTTATTAGCATTCTACAAACACATCTAAGGGCTTATCTTGGGAGGTGACTAGAGGAAGTTCAGCATTTTGTTTTGTTTTGCCTTATGTTTTTTGTTTGCTTGCTTGTTTTTAAGAAAAAAAAATACTCGGAAGTGGGAAGACCTGTCTTGGTTTCCTTGTGAAGGAGTCACTTGAGTTGTAGTGATAGGTGACTTCAGAGGCCCATTTACTTATGCTGTTGGAGCGCTGAAAGATAAATGTGAAAGTTTTAAAAGTAGATGAACGGCTAGAAAGAAGTAACTTGAGTTACTCTCAGTAATGGTACTCTTACCATTTTGTTTATTTTTAGTTCAGATTATTCTATTTCAAAGGAAAGGTTTTGTTTTTGCTTTAGTTAATTTAGACCTTCCTTTATTTAGTACTTCATGCTAATAGAAACGATTCTGGGTGTCCCACTCAAGGTTTTTCATGTAAAGTTTTAAAGGTTTGTTGAAGTGTCCTCAGGGTACTGTCTGAAGACAACAGAAGCAAACACTTTATGCCTCCAATCACCTTTAAAAGAGAAAGAATAGGAACAGGTCTGTGTCCCCTCAAGGTTCTGTGGTCCAGGCTTGCTTCCAGTTTTACTCCTGTCTAGTCTTTTGAATGCTGGGTTACACGTGGGAGCCACCAGCCTGGCAAGAGTGCAAGCAGGTTTCCAACCTGCTACTTGATAACTTGTTACTTACTGTACTGGAGCTTCTAGGACCGGGAATATTTGCATCTGTCAAACATTAACCTCCCTCCCTTACTCCCTCCGGGATTGATACATTGTGTTCATCTTCAGACACCTGCAGTGTAAAACTATTTTTTGGAGGGCATTCAGAATTATGCCTTCTTAGAAACACTTCATGTATCAGTTTGTTTTGGCACATATTGTTGTTACATTTTGAAAAGTATTTTATCCCTGAAAGAGCTTATAAATTAGGGATAGTGTTTTATTTGAATCAAAAAAGAAGAAAAACTTGTCTATTTAAAAAATAACAGTTATTAAAATATGCTTATAGATGTGCTTGGATGCATTAGTTGTAGAGGTTAAATGGATAGTAATTTAAGCTCTCAAAAAGTGATTTTAGTTCTGAAGTTTTTTTTCCTGGAGGATCAGTGTGTCAAAATGCTGTTTAAAAAAAGTTTACATAATCAGATAGGATTTTTCTTTTTTTTGTGTTTTGTGGTTGCATTTGTTATCAGGAGTTGCAAGGTAACTCTTGAGCATTTACATCTCTGAATAAGGGAAGTACTGAAAATGGAAATTCTGAGTTTTGATGTAAGGGAACTTGACTTACTAGAATTTGTAATTTAAATTGGGAATTGAATTTAAATTTTCAATTTTTCTCTCTCTTTGGGGGGGTGATGTTTTACAGGCACTTAAGTATTCGTCAAAGAGTCACCCCAGTAGTGGTGATCACAGACATGAAAAGATGCGAGACGCCGCAGATCCTTCACCACCAAACAAAATGTTGCGGAGATCTAATAGTCCTGAGAACAAATACAGTGACAGCACAGGTCACAATAAGGCCAAAAATGTGCACACTCAGAGAGTTAGAGAGAGGGAAGGTGGTAAGTAGCTTTGGCCTAAACTATCCTGTACTTTGAGAGTTAAAACAGTGTATTCAGCACGTTTGAATTTAAGAAAGTTCCCATGTGCTAATGCTATCACATTAAATCCATTTTGTTTTGTTTTTGAATTTAGCAGGCACTATGGGAAAATGGTCTTAGCATGAGCATATAGTGTTTTTTTTTTCCTTTTTCTTTTTTTCTTTTTTTGATTGGATATTTTATTTATTTACATTTCAAATGTTGTCCCCTTTCCCAGTTTCCCCTCCGGAACTCCCTATCCCATCCTTCCTCTCCCATCCCACCCACCCACCTACTCCCACCTCACCACCCTGGCATTCCCTTACACTGGGGCATCAAGCTTTCACAGGACCAAGGGCCTCTCCTCCCATTGATGCCTCACAAGGCCATCCTCTGCTACATGTGCAGCTGGAAGCCATGGGTCCCCCCCATGTGTACTCTCTGGTTAGTGGTTTAGTCCCTGAGAGCTCTGTGGGCACCGGGGGCCTGGTTGGTTGATATTGTTCTTCCTATAGTTTGCAGACACCTTCAGCTTCTTCAGTCCTCCTCCACTGGGGACCCCAGAGCACACATTGTTTGATAGTGCATTTACAAATACAGTCTTCTAAATGTTTACTAGTGATTGGAGAGTTCCTTAACAGTTTCCCAAGAAAGAAACTTGAGTTAAGAATTTTGGTTTTAGTTTGAAATCATTGGTCATTCAAATTATTTCCTAAGGTGTTCAGGATTTAATTATAATTGTGAATTATACACTGAAAGAAGAGGTTTTTATCAAGATAGCTAACCATTAAAGGTTTTTTGAAATTCAAGAAATTAGTTTTTGTTGTAACCATTTAAAATTTTATACCACCCCCGCCCCATCCTGTTGATGTTTAGATGAAACATGTAGTCCTTTGTTTTTTTAATTCTTTGCCTTTTGTTCTGAGGCTGGCCTCAGATGAGCTCTACAGCTGAGGAACATTTAAGCTAGCCTTTTTTTTTTTTTTTTACCGTGCTGATATCTTCCTGCTACCTGCTCACAAACAGTGGTGGGGACTGGGAAAAAGTACATTCTCAGGCTGCCTTCGCTTACAGTTTATGAATGTAACATTTACTTATAAAGCCTACATTGTAGGATAAGGTGATTTCACTAGGTAATTAAAAGCTGTATATTTTTCTTTGCCAATAAGACCTCATATTGCTTAAGTAGATAACATTCACTCACACAGTATTGCTTGACCATGGGAGGAGAATCGCAATAGACTGACAGGGGCTTATTGTTTTTGTTTATGACTAGTTCTAGATGTCTTTAATTTTTGAAAATATTTTGCATCTTCTGTTTCACTTTTTTTGTTGTTGTTTTGGTTTTTTTGCCGCATAGGGTAGAATCAGCTTTCCTCACTGTGATCATATATTGAGAAACACTGGCCTCTGAATAATTAATTACTGGATTGAGGAATTATTAATAATCAGAAGATTGCTTTGGGATGGAGTAATTGGAAGGAAGAAAGATAGTTGTATTGAATATAGATATCACTGTGGTGCCTATGCAGATAAACTTACATGCTTATAAGTGTAGCAGGTATCTCATTTAATGTTAGAAAATTCTGAGTACTAATTGATGATTGTCAGTTTTATGGGTGAATTCTCTGTAGTTTTTCATGCATCCTGGGGTGTTGAGGATAATATTTTAAAACCCAATCTGGCTCGTTCTTATGAGGTGCCATGTTCCCGACAAGACAAGGCCTGAGGCCAAGAGTGGCTGTCACTGAGGCTCAGGCTGGCCAGAAGCACTGGCCCTGGCACCCACGAGATGCCAGTATGGGAGGTTGGCAGAGCCATCCTCCCAGGCTGTCTCCACAAAGCTTGGCTGAGCCCAGATAATACCCGCCATCCTGCGGTACCTGGTAGAATGAAGACTTAATGGCTATCCAGTTGGTACATATATTTGGTAATGCTCAATTAACAAGATGCTCACACAATTAGTTGTTACCCAATACCTAACCTAGATATTATAACTACCTTAGACTGCTAGAGACATGCCCACATCCTCAGCCATCTTCTCCTCCCAGGTTCCTCTCCTTTTCCTTCTCTTTCCACATTAGCTCTTCCCTAATCACTGTGCTTATTGCAAATAATGTAGGCAATAGCAGCAGGAAACCATCCTGCTACACTGGGGTAGTACTATTGATCAGTCACTCTTCTGTGTTTATTTTACATGTTAACTATTGGAAGACAAGACTAATTGTACTTTTTGTACGCTTTATTTCAAGGCATTTTGGCATTGACAAATAGGATATGGTACTTGATCAGATCAGACTCTCAAGTTGTTTTTGTAACAACTTGACCCAATTAGACCATCCATTCCAAAATCCAGGAAGAAATTAGTTTTACACACTCAAGAAAGTGTAAGTGATTTCATCTACTTATAGTGAGGCAGTGAATTCCTCTAGAGTTGAAATAGTCTTCATCAAATTCTGCTTATTCTTTCAACAATTGTTGGACATATGTTATATGCCAAGAGTTGTGTGATATTCTTGAAGTCAAGCTATGATGCTATCCTTTGCCTAGAAGCCTTCCTTAGGGTTTTTGACTTGACACTTAAAAGGCCTAGTAGTAGTGGTTTAGTTGCTTGCCTTCTCTAATTTTTTTTTCTTTCTTCACTTTGATTTTCATTCCCCTTTATAAGTGAACTCAAATACTCATTGGCTTTTACTTTTTATTTGTGTCTGTGTTGATTAGTTCCATTTGCAAGCAGTTTGTTAGTAATTTTTCTCCTGAGTTAGTCATTTGCTACATTATACTTGACTTCGTTATTCACTTCCATTTCTTATCTGACTTCTCCTGGAGCATAGCAGATACCATAACTTTATTCTTTCATAGTCATTTACATCAGGAATGGAACATACCATGAAATAATGTTTTTTTTTTTTTTTAATTAAAATTTTGGTTTTTTGAGAGTGTCTGTCTCACGTGGGCTTGGAATTTGATACAGACCAGGCTGGCCCCAAATCCACAGAGATTCATCTCCTTTTCATAAACTCAATCTTTAGTTCAGAGTACATCTAGGAAGTTCATTATACATGTGTATATAGTGTATACTTTTTTTTCTTTCTTTCTTCCTTCCTTCCTTCCTTCCTTCCTTCCTTCCTTCCTTCCTTCCTTCTCTCTCTCTCTCTCTCTCTCTCTCTCTCTCTCTCTCTCTCTCTTTCTTTCTTTCTTTCTTTCTTTCTTTCTTTCTTTGTGTTAGGGCCTTAGGTGATTGATTACCTTACTGCCTCAGCTTCCTGCTGAGTTCTGGGAGTTGAAGAGTGATCCACAGTTTCTAGATCTGTTTTTGTTTTCATTGTGTTCAAAAACAAGAAAAAAGAAAATCTTTGAGAGAATCCTTAAGAGTTTTGAGTAATTAAAAAAAAATTAATGGTACAAATAAGTTAGGGTGTATTATCTTTGTAGTGATTCTATGAAACTTCACAGAACTTCAGTCTTAGAATAGTCATTCCTGTCTTCCATGAATCAAAAAGTATATTTGGAGTCCTTGGTTAGATGAAGTAAGTACGTATGGATGTACATATATATTTATGAATGTGTGTATGTATATATCTACACATATGTGTGTGTGAACTTCGTAAAATTGTACAATTTTACAATTGTACATATTTTGTTAAAGTTGGAAATTGTTCTTAGTAGAAAGGAAAACTGCAGCTGGGTGGTGGTGGCGCACGCCTTTAATTCCAGCACTTGGGAGGCAGAGGCAGGTGGATTTCTGAGTTTGAGGCCAGCCTGGTCTATAGAGTGAGTTCCAGGGTTCCATGACAGCCAGGGCTACACAGAGAAACCCTGTCTCGAAAAAGCCAAAAAAAAAGGCAACTGCTTTCACGAGTAAGTTAAGTACTGCTTCTAAGGATTTGAAGTGTCTAGCTCTGTGTTCTTTTTATTCCACCAGTTCTGGAAATGCTCTCATCCCGTAATGTAGTCATTGTATATGTTGAGCATGCTTGCTTCATCAGAAAATCTGAAATCCTTCTGGATGATGGTACATGCTCAGTTGGAAAACTCTAAAAAGACTCCCCAAACCTCAGAAGGTACTAAACATTTTGTGGTGACACACTAATATGTTGAAGAATTAGTCATTACTGATCACTGGAAATTTAAGTTTTCTAGTTGCAGTTTAATAGTGTATGCATCTTTTTATAAAATAATCCTATTCCGTTTGGTCCTATGTTGATCATGGTACATTTTAGACAGCATTTCTCATCATTAATAAAAAGCTCTGAGTTGTACTTGGGCCTCATTTTGACATTGGAAAGTAGCACAAATAGTTTTCGCTATTTTTACAATTCTACAAAAAAGGAAATAAAGCAAAACTTTTGATAGGTATTTCTTAGAATTTTCTACTGGTTCTAAACTCAGAAGTGAGACAAACTAAAAATTTATTTGGTAGTGTTTAATATGGGATAGGTTAGTTTAAAACTTGGCTTTTATCATCTTTGTACCTTTGTTAAGCTTTTCTTTTCTTTTTTGTTTTTGTTTTTGTTTTTGTTTTTCAAGACAGGGTTTCTCTGTGTAGCCCTGACTGTCCTGGAACTCACTCTGTAGATCCGCCTGCCTCTGCCTCCCAAGTTCTGGGATTAAAGGCATGTACCACCACTGCCCAGCTTGTTAAGCTTTTCTTAGTGGTTAGTTTTTTACCTAATTTGTAATATCAAAGGTAGGACTGGACATTAATTATAGTATACTATACTTGTATAGCTCTAGGCAAAGTTGTTACATGCTAGTGTTTTCTATTTACCAAAAGTTTCTTTAGGAAGAAACTATAGTTTTTTAATTCATCTGTGAATTAAGCTTGTTTATTTTTCTTTTGCAGAGTGAGTTTGTCTAGTGAAAACAACTTTTTCTTTAAAAAGCCATCTTATGTAGTAGAGATAGAAATGCAGTCATTGAATCTTTTTAGGCGAGTTAAACACAAAATATTTTGTGATCAACAGAGTAAGGTTAACATAACAGATAAGCAGTCTGATTTTTGTTTTTTTCTTTTGGTGACACAGGGTTTCAATGTAGTACCCTTATCTAGTCCTGATGATCCTGCATCCGAATCCCTACATTTTTTTTTTTTTTAATTTACATTCACATACTTGTGTGTAGGGAACATGTAAGAAGGTCAGAAATTATTTCTCTCCTATCATGTGGAACCTGGCGTTTGGACTCAAGCCGGGCTTGGCAGCAAGCACCCCTACCTTCTGAGCCTTCTCACCAGCTCCTCCCTAATGTTTTTCTTTTTTGATCATTTTGAAAGGTGGCCCATGCTGGCCTTGAATTCCTGATTCTCCTGTCTACACTTCTGTAGTGCTGGAACATACTAGCAGTCTACAGTCTCAGTGTCTTAATGTTTCAACTCTGGCATTTTCCCCTTAATTTGAGAAAACACCTAACTGTGCTCAAAGCATGTGTGATTGTAAATCTTGATTGAAAAATTTATAACAAGTTATTTCTCTTACAGCTTTTTGTCATGCCATTATTTTTCGTTTCTACTTTACTTTTAAAAGAAATTGCTATTTAGTGAGGTTGTTTTGCATTTCTATGTCATAATATAAACATTTGGATGGTCCACTTTGACTGTTTAAGACAATTTCTTACTCAAACTAATTTCTACTTAACTGGATAACAAAAATAATTGGTATTAACATACCAATGACTTTGGCTTTGTAAGTTATAGGAAAGTTATGATTGTTGTATTGGCTGAAAATACAACTCTTCCTATGTGTGTTTGTAGTGTGGCTTTGCGGTAACATTTCAGTTAACTGATGCTAAAGAGAAGATGACATTGAACTGGTATCTCTGAGAGAGACACTGTAAGAAGTTATAGAACACTTATTCTCTATCATTCCAGAGCCTGGTATTTTAAGTTTATATGTCCATCTCTTTTAAGGGATTCTGTGATACCTTAAAGTTGCAAAGTCCCTTTGCATCTGACTATAATCTGAAATCAGTCCATAATGTGTCCTGGTCTGCTGATGAAATGAATCAAAACCTTTAGGTCCTACTGTTGAAAGTAGCAAGCTAGAGTTTTCCCTGTACATAAAACTTTATTTCTGCCCTCAGATTATACTTCAGGTGGAGTCCTTCCTACTACTTAGAAGAGGATGATTTTGTGCTCACTGCCACTTTCTAAGCTCCTGAGTGGTTTTTTTTTCTTTTTGTTACATATATTTTTTCCCATATAGGAAGTAGAATCAATCTAGTTAAAAGTGCTGTTAAGCCCGTGCCACTCTAAGATTTAAGAGTTTTTCAGTGACCTGAAATTCTTAGGCCTGCTCTTACTATATTGAACGGGTTTTTCAGTTTTTACTTGCTTGCTAGTTTGTTTTTAAGACAGGGTCTTGTATGCCCAGGCTGGCCTCTGACTCATGGCAATTTGCCTTCCAGCTTTTGTGCTGGGGTTGTATGCCATGCACTCCTGAATACTTAAGTTAGTGTCAGTATCAAAGAGCTAGAAAAGGAGAGTGGTGGATAGTTGAATAAAGAGCTATAAAACACACTAGAGAGACTGATAACGTTTGTTCACATCCATTGTGCCATTTGCAAATTTGTGTGGGGGTGTTGATAAGTAAGAACTTCAGTTCGTGTGGAGACATGATAACCAAATTTAGCTGCTTGTCAGGATTGCAAGAAGAGCTTGCTGCAGTTTATTTGATAGCATCTGAATTACTCTAAGTCATAGGAGTTAGGAGATGGAACCTAGAAAATTGAATTTTAAATAAAACTTGTTGAATGTATTTGTAATATGAAGTTCTAGGGTTTCTAACTCTTGACAACATGAGGAGTCTGCATATTAGAGTGATTATTTGCTAGAACATGTATTCTGCATACAGCTCAAGGACTTCTCTGTGTCACCATCCTATACAAATGGATGGTATTGTAATTTGTATGCTTCTTAAATAGCCAACTTAATGTCTAGTGGCAAAGGTATCTAGCTAATGTCTGGCAGTAGAGAGATTTCTAATTGGTATTAGCGACTGCATAGATCAGTGGATATACTGAATTTGGGTAATTGTAGCCACTGTTATATTATATAAAATTATTTTAAGCACTAGGACATTTCAGTAGTAAATTTGAGTTCTTGCTTGTTTGGAAAACAAGCATACAGGTTAGCATATTTAGGTGCCAGCAATTCATATAATTTATTTATGTGTATTTGTGAGACATTAAAGTGAGACATCAGAACAAAGCACTTTATAGCACAAGCCAAACGACAAGGTTGATCCTGGGAACCCGTGGTAGAAAGAGCCCAATCTTTAAAGTTGTTCCTTGACTGGTACACTTAACCTGTAGTATGAACCTGAACTAACTTATCTTACATACTGACAAACCACAAGCTTTCAAAGTATTAGCACTTAAAGAATACTTCGGATATGTCTTCCTGTTAAATTGATAGGCCTAAATTTAAAAAATTTTTGAGTTCTTAATTTGAATTTGTATGACAACAACGTTTTCTGAAAAATTTTAACATATTTCAGCCTCATAGAACTTACTGTCTGGTAATAATTAAAAACAATATTTGCAAAGTATGATCTCAGAATATTATGCCTAGTATGAGGAAAGGATGCATAAAATTTTTGCATTCAATATTTGTGATTTATAACAATAAATTTGAATCTTTATTGATATCAAAGAAAGCTGCGCCTGTTGGAGACAGTTGAGTTGTAAAGATGCTTGAGAGTTGTTCAGTAATAAAGAATGCTAATATTTTGGCATAATGATAAAAGACATCTTTTTGTTTCATTTTTTGGCGATTTTCTTTATATATCCCTGACTGTCCTCAAAGTTGCAATGTACTGGCTGGCCTTAAACTCAGAGACAGATCTTTCTGCTTCTGCCTCCCAAGTGCTGGGAATAAAAGCTTATACCACCAGACCTGGCCATGTATTTAGGTTTTTTTTTTCCTTTTCTTTTTTTTTTTTTTTTCCTGAGACAAAGTCTCAATATCTATCCTTGGCTGGCTTGAAACTTGCTGTGTAGTGCAGGCTGGCTTCAAACTCCCAAGTGCTGAGATTTTTGGTGTTATGCCACCATACCTGGCAGAGAACTTTTTTTACATGATCACTATATGTTGTGCTTTGAAAGCTGGTTGTGCTTTGAAAATTAACATGTAGAATTAACATATATTGGCTAAAAAAACTGGGACTGAAGTTATTTTTGAGACCTGATCTTTAAGTAGGCTAGAGTAACTTTGTCTTGATTCCCTTTTCCCCCATATAAGCTTTTTATTGGAACATGTAAAATATGAAAGTATTGCTGCTTTGTTTACATTGTATAGGCTTTGATTCAAAGTCCAAGGTTATCTTTTTTATTTGTATCTATGTGATTTCAGTTCGCTTTTTTGACCTTTTTGGTCCTTGTCTACATTAATTAGTTTGTCTTTTTTTTTTCCCATGTCTACATGAATTCTAAATTGTCATTATTATTTAGTTTTCTTTTTATTAAGCTTTACTGGTACTTGCAATTAATGATTCTTTGTATATCATAGATTCCTCACTATCCTAGATACTTGTTATGTTTCATTATACTAGGTACTTTTTGTCTTGGGAGTGAAATCCAGGCAGGGACTCATGCTAGGCAGTTGCTCTACCACTGAGTTGCACTCTGCCTTAGAAATAATTTGTTTGATGTTGGAAAATATTTTTTCATTGCTATGATTTCTGTAAATAGATCAAGCTCTTTGCTTAGTATCTTTTGTATTAATTTGTACTTGATTCATGGGTTTCCTCACAGTGGGATAATTGTACAGTTAGATTTCATTTCTCAGTTTTTAAGGCATATTTTCTATGTATTCTGTCTTTGAGAATACATAGAACATAGAACTCAAGCTTTTTTCCTGGATAGTAATGAGACTACATATGAGGAAGGTCTTATCATCAAGCTTTAAGAAAATGAGTTGTTTAAGTTAAATTAATCTTGTTTTAAAATTTTAATTGATGAGTTGATATTTTTGAGCTTATTTGCTAGGTGTAGTTTTACCCTGCAATTCAGTCTATGTAGACTAGGCTGCTCTTACAATTGGGGTAATCCTTCTGTCTTCCAAGTGCTGGGATTACAGGTGTATACCAGTAAAATACTTATCAAGTTATTTTTCTCTCCTACAATGCAGCTAAATCATGATTGTGCATTGATACAAATGAGTGAAATCTGCTATTAAATGCAAATGGTCCTTGACCCCAATGTCTCCTTTTCATTTGGAAGTTAGGATTCTTAAGTTTAAATGAGTTTAAATTACATTTTTAGTCCTTTGTAAGATTCTAGACATTATGTGTTCTTATGCTAAATGAAGCTGTTACTAGTTTCCTCCAACAGTAACAACACACCAGGAAGGACCAGACAAACACAAATTAAGGAATAGAGTTTTCCTACAGTCCTAGACTGTGTTCTTTTAGGACACTGAGAACAAGATAATGCTCTTTGTAGGGAAACTCTGTCTTGTTGACCTACTAGCCAGCTTGGCTTTTAGGTCAGCTTGCTGTTTGCTGTGAGTGAATGTAGGGGCCCTGGATTAACAATGGCAAGAGACTGGATTTTGCTAGAGTCTAGGACTGTCCTGAGCAGTCTGTCAGGCCATGATATCAGTGCTTGCTCTGCTTTTTACCTTTTCCAAATGTTCCTTTTCTGTCATCCTTCCATTTGTCTCTAATTCAGCTTAGTAAAACTGCATAGATAGTCCTGGTATGTTCTTTTATTTTTATTTATTTATTTATTTATTTTTTGGTTTTTTCGAGACAAGGTTTCTCTGAGTAGCCCTGGCTGTCCCGGAACTCACTCTGTAGACCAGGCTAGCCTCAAACTCTCGAACTCAGAAATCCGCCTGCCTCTGCCTCCCAAGTGCTGGGATTAAAGGCGTGCACCACCACCGCCCGGCGGTATGTTCTTTTATATACTATTGTCTCTTTCTCTTTATATCTTAAACTGTCCTGCTGCAACTCCTGTCCAACTTGGCTAAGAAAATAGTGTTTAGTTGTTTGTTTTTTCTTTTCCTATGTTTATGTCTGTTTACCATGTCTGATGGTACAGAAGAGGAGGCCAGAAGAGAATGTCTGATTTTCTGCAGCTAGATTAAAGATGGTTGTGAGCTGCTGAGTAGGTGCAGAAATCAAACCCAGATCACCTAGAAAAGTCTCCAGTACTCTTTTAATGGCTGAACCATTGCTCCAGAGCCTTAGTCTGTTGTTGTTGTTGTTCTCACTGTAGGAAACCTGCTTTAATCTTGACTTTGCTTTATATCATGGCTGGTTTTTTGTTTGTTTAGTATTTTGAGATAGGCTCTCAGATTAACCAAGTGGACCTTGAACTCACTGTGTCTCAAACTTCTGATCTTTCTTTCATATCAAAGTGCTGTGATTTTAAGTGTGTACCACTACCAGAACTGTTAAAAGTTTTGCTGCTAAACTGAATGCAGGGCTTTGTGTATACTAGGCCAACATTCCCAACTAATTGAGCTACATCCTTAACCCATATTATAAAATTCTTTTTTTTTGGGGCTGGAGAGATGGCTCAGTGGTTAAGAGCACTGACTGCTCTTCCAGAGGTCCTGAGTTCAAATCCCAGCAACCACATGGTGGCTCACAACCATCCGTATTGAGATTTGATGCCCTCTTCTGGTGTGTCTGAAGACAGCTACAGTGTACTCATAAGTAAAATAAATAAATCTTTAAAAAAAAAAATTCTTTTTTTTTTTTTTTTTTTTTTTAAGGTCTTTCGAGACAGGGTTTCTCTGTATAGCCCTGGCTGTCCTGGAACTCACTCTGTAGACCAGGCTGGCCTCAAACTCAGAAATCCACCTGCCTCTCAAGTGCTGGGATTAAAGGTCTGTGCCACCACTGCCCGGCTATATGATTCTTTATATTGTGGTAAATATACTGCACTATAGGCTTCTGGTAGTCAGATTATATTACCTATCTCTAAAAATGCTGACAGATTGTGGTCTATGCTCTTCATTCTTGAGAACAATTCTTATTTAAACTAGTGATACTACATGGGTAAACTTAATCCTTTACTATTTTTATACAATACATTGACTTTTGAAAGTAAATCCATTCAAAGCATAAAAGCTGTTCTCATTCAGCAATGACTGAATGTTTAAAAAGTTTTGCAGATTGATTTCACTAATTTATGTTGCGAAGCTATTTGACAGATAAATCAATGTCTCTTGAGTCACATCTAAGTTTTCACCTAAAATGGTAAACCAAGTTGCCTTCTACTTTACAACATGCTAAATTTACTGATTTTAGCCATCAGACCTGTCCTTAGTGATAAAGGAATTGGATATTTGAGTTAAGTTCTTAGGTTTATTTTTGGAGGAATACTATTTACTATTAATGTGTTTGTGGCTCTCTATTCCTTTTTGAATATTAATGTAATAATATGTGCTTCTGAAAAATCACCACATTGTCGCCTTTCCAGTATTATCCTGTGTGTCCTTAAAAAAAAATGTCTTCAGGGTTTAAGAAGAGTTCAGTCCTTTATTTTTTTCTAGATGCTAAGGTGGTATATCATGTTGCTTTTCTCCTACCTAGGTTCATAACTGACTAAACTCATGTTGAGAAATTCAGAGTTGTTGACTCACAAGATACTTAAGTTTTGGTTTGTTGGCCTAAAGAGGGTATATTTGAGGATTTTATACATGGCTATATCTTGATCAAATTCATTCCTTATTCCCCAACTCCCCTTTCTGTGCCCCTGCCTCTTATTCTTCCAGTCAACTTCATAGGCTGCATTTAGATATTTTTAGTTCACTTAGTGCTGACTTGTATGTACATGGGGTAGGACCATCTCCTCCTGCAGGGAGCACAGCTATCCTTTCAGACCTTATCCCTAAAGAACATTTTTTCTCCTAAAGCCATGATTTGCCAAAAACCTCTGAGATAGGGCTGGAACTCCATGAGCTCTTCCCTCATTCATTTTGGGACTTTTCAGGCTTCATCTTGTGCATGCATTCCCAGTCATTGATGGGTCATGTGTGCATTGGTGCTGTATTGACAGTATGTAAATGCATATATAAAAGTGACATTTTTTTCTTTATCCCAGCTAGTTAATAAATAAATTTGACAGAGACTATGGTTTATTATTGTACAGCATAGTAGCTGAGCAGTTGTTAATCCAGTCTGTTCCTCTAAGCTAAAATCCCTGAGATATTTGCATTTTAGTATTGGTCTGGCTTTCTCTGCTCTCAAGTATGTTCTCATTGTGTCTCCCTCCTCAACTCTCTGGCAAATCCTCTCCTCTCCCTTTCTCCTGGCTAGATCAGAAATTCAGCCCTAGTCTCTCTTCTCTTCAGCCATTGACTGGTCAACTTTTATTGACAAATCAGAATAAATTGAGACAGTGTTTACATAACATTCAGGCAGGAGATACTTAGAATAAGCATTACAATTCCTTGTCTAGATTGCAACCAGGTATGAGGGCAGAGAAATCAGCATTTTAATAACAGAAGCATTATGCCTATGATATGTCTGGCAAATACTGTTCTATTCTAATCAGCTTTTGGCTGTTAAATTGTTTCTGCCCCTTCTTTCAAGGTCCATCTAAGTACCTTGGTGGCAGTGATTTGTAATTAAGATAAGCCATTTAGCTTTATTATCTGTGGCTGTGGTTTTCTGTTGAGGATTGAGAAGTTCACTTATATATAAAGACAGTTAAGTACACTTTGTGTATTTAGCTAAGTAATAAGGGTTTCTTGGGGGATGGGGCATGCCCTAGCCAGCTACTGTTTTTGTTTTTTTCTTTTCTCTATGGATGTGGGTGCCACGTTAATAGTGTCAAGTGTGAGTTCTGTTCTGCATTAATACATTTTTAAAAAGTAGTTGGTAACTCCCATAATATTTGTGCCACTATTACATTAGTGGGCGTATCTCTCCAGGTTAGTTATTATTGTAGCGTACAAGGGTCCTGCAGCATACAGTGAAAGCTAGCCAGTTGGTACCACCTTGGTTTCTCCATGTCCTATGACTCAAATATGTGGTATTTTCAGTAGGGGTCTTAGCAGTCATTCTTGGAGGGCAAGAAGGGGTGTTGTTTATGGATCCCACTGACCAACAACTCAAAAAAAGGTAACTCAAAGCTGTCACTGGGCTTTTTATTTGATAAGCTTTGGTTTGGAGGTGGAGAGAGACAATGTCTACAATTAAACTCCACACATAAAACTAGCTAGCATACAGTAGTAAGAGAGAACATGCAGTATTTTTTTCCCCCTAGTTCTGGGTTACCTCTTTCAGAATGATAATTTCCGGTCCATATATTTACCTGGAAATTCCATGATGTTTCCTTTTTTAGATAAGCAATTCATTGTATATGTAAACATGTTACTGTATTTATAAAATATTTATGTATGTATTAAGCTTATGTAAATATTTTGGGAAGCTTCTGTGGTTTTCCATATGGTATTTTTAAATACATTTAGTGTCTTTCCTCTTTTATTCTGTTCATCTTTATATCACATCCCTGTCAACCTTACCATGAACTCTTATTAGTTTCCTGCTTTTGGGTACTTCAACTTAATTAAACATATAAGTCTAGGTAGCATCTGTATGCAGAATACATGCATTTTTTTGTCTTTCTCAGACTGAGTTACCTCCCTCAGAATGAGACTTTTCCAGTATCAAGCATTTACTTGGAAATTGCATTATTTCTAGGTAAATAATACTCTATAGTGTGTATAAACCATATTTTCATTGTTCAGTACCATTTCCTGGCTATTGTGAATAGAGCAGCAATGAACACATGAACAAATAGCTGTGTAGTAGTATATAGAGTTCTTTGGAACATAGCTGGTATAAGAATGGTAAACTGCATAGTATGCTAAATGTATCCCTAGATTCTTATGTCAGATGTATAGCTGGTGAAGTCTTTGGCCCCTCCCATTCTGTAAGCTGCCTTTTTGCTCAAGTGATAGTATCCTTTGTTTATGAGGTCCCATTTGTCAGTTGTTGGTTTTAATATCTGTACTACCTGTACTATCCTGTTCAGATAGTCCTTTCTTGTGATGCACATTCCACATTTTCTTTGAGATTCAGGGATCAGGAATAAATGTTACACATTTTAAAGTTGAGTTATGTGTATCTTTAATGTGTTATGTACTTTAGCTTTTTATTTAGTATCATTTGTGTTGGTGTCAGTGGAAGAGGACAAGTACATGGAGTTCTTGGGCTTTAGAAGACTAATTAGTTGATCTGTGGGTCTGTAATGTACATGTTTGAGTATCACAGGAATGAACAGTGAAGAAGAAAATGTTGAAGGGCTGAGGATCTAACTCAGTTTGACAGTGTGTGTGTGATATACTCTGTCCACAGTATTGAGGGCAGGTAACTTAAACTCATAGCCAGAAATCTTTTGAGTTCTGACTGGATTCTGACATTGTGAAAAGAGTCCCTTTTGAGGTTGGCAATGTGTGCAGAGGTAATGAATTAAGAGGAAAGAATATTAGCCAGGTCTTAATTAAAATTTGGAGGTTAAATGTTTGCTAGATTTTAGCATTCTGATTGAACACATAACCTCTTGGTTATTATTTAACAAAATACAGAACCAGATTATAATGGATAAATACAAAACTCCCTTGTAAATAAATAAGTAAATCAGGAGAAACAAGACTTTTGCTTGAGTTTCTGCTTTACAGGGTTTTGCTATATATCCCACCAGCACATGCTAACTAAAACTTGTAGCCAGAAGTGTAGTGTTTTCTTTTGGTTATATGTTGGTTTGACTTGTTGGTGTGGAGATGTTCATGTAGGATTTTTAGTAGGTAATGCAAAGAACAGCAGACACAGACACCAAAACCGAGACCTTTGGTATTTTCAAGTTTAAATTGATGAAGACATAAAGTTTCAAGAATATTGTAGACAGAACTCAGTTTAGGTTTTCTTATAGGTGCCAAATAAACTTTAAAAAGACTGAAAATATTTTGATTTGGGATATACTTCTTTAATCTCAACACTTAAGGATCAGGGATAGGTGAGTAACATTACTTTAGTTCTATCAGTGTAACTTTTAGTTTGTCTTGTCTGTTAAGTTTAAAAATCATTTTCAAGAAGAGAGGTTTCTCAGCCCCCCCCCCCCCAAAAAAAAAAACTAGAACCAACTGTTTCAAGACATTTTATTACTTATGAAAGCTTAGGCCTTATAGCTTTATAGGTTTATTCCCAACTAACTCATATAACTTAATAATAATTCTGTCTATACTAATCCCTGTTTGCCATGTGGTCCATTATCTCTCATTCTGTCCCCCAAAGTCCAACTTTCTCTGATCCTGATTCTTTCCCGGAGTTCCAGCTCTGCCTGGAAGTTGCTGTCAGCTCTTTATTAAAACCAATCACAAAGTGATGGAGAAGAATGTTTACAAAAGACCCAGGGAGGTAAAATCCAGTAAAAGTAACAATACCAAGGTCAGCCCATTACACAACTCTGACAGTTCAGAAGTCAACATTTGAATAATACAAAGAACCTTTACATGGTGTGCAAGGTGATTATCTTAACAAATAATTTCTCCCACTTACTTTTCTAACCATTCATTCATTGCCCACCCATCACCGCCAACTCAATTCATGTTCTTTAATTATTACGGTTATATGTGCATGTATGTCTGTCTACACACACACACACACACACACACACACATATATATATATATACATGCATATATAAATAAAGCCTGCTGAATCCATTTGGTATTGCTTGTTTGTATGTCTTCAGGGATAATATTTGGATTTAGGGGCTCATCCCTGGGGAAGACTTAAATCTCCCTCAGTCAGGACAGAGCACTAACTCTAGGGGTGGGACCCATGGGATTTAGCATGTTTGTTGGTGTCATCTTTCAGCATCTTTCAGGTCTTGTTAGGCAATCATGTTGAGACATGGGTACAGCAGACTTGCTGGTCCTCGGTTCCTAAAATCTTTTCTGCACCATCTATGGATGAGCCTTAGTTTGTGGCTCATCTTGTAAGTTCATACCATTTGGAGTTGAGTATTCCTTCATCAGTTGTTTTCTTCTTTTTATCATTGTGGCTTTCTGTAATGATCTTTACTCCTGCAAAGAGAAGCTTTGATGAAGGATGAGAGCTACATTTCTGTTACCACAGATTCTTGCACATGTTCTATTTAGAATAGTATGGAAATGGAATCATCTTCAGTGTACATCAACTGATGAATGATGATAAATAAATACTTCATAAGCATAATGGAATTTTATTCAGTCACAAAGTGAAGTTTCGTCAGAAATGGATTAAGTGTGGAAATAATAAATAAAGTAACCCAGACTCTGGAAGTAAAGTGCTACATGTCCTCTTTTATATATACATCCTAGGTTTTTGTATTTTTTCATTGCTCTGGAATTCTAGTAGATTTTATTGGGTGGCCAGCACCTCCTTGTTTGTTCCTCCTAGTTGTGTGGTCACAAACTCAGACCACCATGCCCATCTTCTTTTTAAATGGATTCTGAAGTAGAACTGAGGTCCTATGCTTGTACAGCAAGTACTTTACTGACCAAGCTATCTCCTTAGTTCCTAGATCCTAGCCTTTTAAATATGTATTTGTATCAGTGATTGTTACTATAGTTGGCTCATGAGACTGTAAGGGAGAAAGGGAATATAATACAGATTGAGAGGATCATAAAAGAATGCTTGTTACATGAAAACAGAGAAAGTCTTATTGGGGAAGGAAAGTTACAAACGGGTGAGAATGTGCGGCTAGGATCTTAAAAAACAAGTTGTATTTTTAAAAACACCACAAAGAAACCTAGTATTTGGTATGCCAATTAAAAAATACTTAATATCAGAATGAGTAGCTTTTACCCTCAAAAATTCTGGCTATTAATCGAGTAGTAATTTTTGTTTCTCATAAGTTTAACTTTAAACTCAAAATATTAGGGTGCTGTTGGTGGTTCAGAGGGTGAAGGCACTTGCCACCAAGCTTGAGATCCTTAGTCTCTAGGATGTTCATTGTGAATGGAAGGATCTGTCTGACACTTTGTCCTTTGCATCCTCATGCACACACATGTTATCGTAATAAAAAAAAATCGTGTAAAAAGGCATTATACAACTCTTATAAGTTATTTTGATGGTTTTATACATGAGCATGCTATACTTGGATTGTTTCCATGGATACCCCCTCCAGCTCCGTCAGTCTTCATGCATTTTTTAGATTTCTATTTTGTGTGCATGAGGGTTTTGCCTGCATGTATTTATGTGCACCACTTGTGTGCCCCATATTGGTACTGGAGATCAAGTGCATGTCCTGTAAGAAAAAGAACAGCAACTGTCTTAATCTCTGTCACCTGTTTGGCCCTAATCTTTATATGTTTATTAAAACTCAAAAGTTACTTGAGGATGTTGTATATGAATACAGTGGATTTTCATTATTTGTATCTCACTCTATTTAGTTCCTTCTGTATTTTCCCAGCCACTCGTTTTTAAAGTTGTGATTTATTCCATTTGTCTTTGCTTTATATACACTTAATATACACACATAACTTGAGTCCAGTTATGTCACCCTTATTTGCATTCGTGTAGGGCTGATCACTTAAGATTGTGATAAGTATCCTAACTTATTATTCCTTGTTGTGAATATTAAAACCTAAATTTCATTATTGATTTTTAGAAATGGATATTTCAAATAGCTAGGATTAGTATAAGTTACAGACTTCTGTAACTCTTGAGTTGAGGGTACTGAGGTTTAATGAAACTTAGTTATCATGTTATCGATGTTCACTTAATGTTTGCTTAAGCAGATGTGACTGTATAGCAGAGGCTGGCCTTCAGTTCCTGATTCACAAGCTTCCACAGTTTAGACCTTGATTTTTGATGTCTTTATCTTTCTTTGTCCATACCATTCATTCACTACTGTTCATATCTGTATGGAGCATGCTCTGTACTTTTCTCCTTTTTTGGCATGGTCAGTAATGTTATATAGTTGTTTTTCAAAGCTTGGTTTATGATTGCTTGAGTTATATAGAAATGCCACTAGTTTAAGGCCAAGTATCTGCAAAGTTGTGGGTGATAGGAGCTGCAGGTTTATCATGCTTCCAAAATCACAATGTTACTCTTAGATAGACATTGTGCCTGTGCAACTCATTTAAGAACAAGATGATTAAATAACACAAGTTAAGGGCCAGATGTTAAACTCATGGTTAGGTCAGATTCTAATTTAATTATAATAAAGTGGTTTCAATGTACTCAAATAGAAATGATTAGGAATAGCTAAGATTTAACAGTTCAAATATACTTTACATAGTCTTCAAAAACATCTGAAATCCACAAAATCTGATAATTAATCATTTCATTATTACTAAGTTTTGACTAGAGACATGTCTGCTCCTGACAGCACTCCCTTCACAGATCAGAAAAGATATTGCACATCTTTATCTCCACTTTTTGTGGCAAGGTAGCCACGGAGCAAAAATTGCCTACTTCATCCACAATAAAACACTGCCCCAAATGAATGTACTATGTGGAATAGTTGATTGATAGCTGTCTAGACAGGGTAAACAGTCCTTTAATTCTGTTTTACAAAGGTCTGTCATGATCCAGGGCCAAAGGGCTCCAACGTTTTGAGGAATAGAGGACTGTCCAAGTAGTCAGCTGTCCAAGTAGTCTCTACAATTGTTTAAATTTGAGAAGCCATGTTTGGTGCTTCCTACATACTCAGGTAATGTTTAATTCATTCTCAGATTTCTGGCAGGGTTGAAAACTACTTATAGTCCCATAAACAAACTTAAGTTGTTTATCATTAGAGACATGATGTAGAGTAGAAAACATAGTTTTTTTCAGATGGTGTTATAGGCTAAAATCTAAACATAATTCAGGGATAGAATAGTAACTAAGGAATGATGGTAGACTACATTATCTTGACAAGTATGATTGACTGGATTTTTATTATATATTTGTAGTTTACATGATTGTTATGGTTCTGCTCAATTTATGACTGAGAGGAGTTTTTTTAGTTGAAAAAGGTAGGATGCAGAGGATGGTTCTGATGCTTTGATTTAATCGGGAATCTTTTTATTGATGAAAGTGCTTGCCCTCAATTGGTTGCCAGTAGCCAATGGCTGAGCACAGGGTGGGACACTGAGAGTTGCAGGACAATCAGAGACTGGGAGAGTAGAAGGGGACACAGTAGCAAAGGAGATAAGGCCAACCAGCCATGTGAGTTTTCGGGTAAGTGGCCTCTGGCTACTTCCCCTACTGGGCCTCTGGTAGCAAGGGAAGATTTAGGAGTGCCCAGTAATTGAGTTAGCAAAGAATATTAAAAACAACTGTCCTGCGTGTAGTAGTTGTGTGTGTGTTATGTGTGTGTGTGTTTGGGTGCACACGTGGGATCAGCTTGGAGCATCAAACAGAGTAAGGAAACTATACACAGTGGTAAGTCCATTTAGAGTTTGTATGCGATGTCTTTAGGGCTTCTCATTTGTGATTGGATAGACTAGATATAGCCTATTAGGGCCTTGTTCCTGAAGAAGACTGACTCTCAGTGGCTATTAGTTGCTTGGAGCTCATCAAATAGGAGTGGGTCCTAAGATTTCTCTCTTTATTATTGGCATGTTATCTGGCATTGTGTGGGTCTTTTTTAGGAGTCTTGTTGAGGCTTTATGGATGCAGCTTCCTTGTCATGTATAGAAGACATTGTTGTAGTGGCACCCTGGAACTCTGGCTATCATCTGGCTGTCATTTCTGCTACTTCTTCTGCAGTGTCCTGTGGTTGAGGAGGGGTAAGGTGTACACTTGCCTCTGCACATATGAATAAATATATAGAGTGCAGTTAGAGAGTATACTGGTTTGGAAACTGGTACTATATTAAGAGTTCTTTAAGTCCATAAAATTCTGTAAAAAGTCTGTAAAAATCTTGAAGTCTGTTAAATTCAGATAGTGAACTGGATTTATATTACAGGATAAATCATTTCCTTTTGAGAGTGCCTTAAATCCAGTTAGACAGTTGCTGGTTAATCTAAGATATACTTGCTACTATTTCACCATGGGGAATATCTTACTTTTCTGGTCATTGTTGTGGTTCATAGGCATCATGCCTGGTCGGACTATTTACTTTTCTTCCTTGGCAGCTTGGATAGCACCTGTGGATATTGTGAGAGCTAGTTCTTAAGACAGGGGACTTCCAGGTTATTCCCAGCTTGATTCTTCTAAGTGCTGTGGTACAAGTGTGGCATCTTCAGCAGAGTCAACCAAGGGCGAGGGCAAAAGCCTATACACTATTTTGCTAATCTCTTCAAACCTCGTGATCAACTTGAAGGGAGGTTCCCCATGCCTGACACTGTGTTTTTATTATCTGGCACCATTTTTCTCATTATGCATCAAGTGGGGTAGTTTTTTTCAAAGTGCGTGTATACAAAAATAAATGTGTTTTTAAGATGTTTCCTTATATCTTTTCAAAGTCCTTAGTGTTATTTATCTCACACTCATTTCTCTCCCTTTGAATTTCCCTACTTTCCATATCTGCAGTTAAGATACATTACTATACTACATTGCCCAATAGCCACCCCACACCAGCCTGGTTTTCCCAGTTTCTCTCCTTCATAGAGCCTGTGTTCTACCATGCCCACACTAGAGCTTCTTGTACCACACCCCGTCTCCAGGACCTTTGCACTTTCCTGGTTTCTGCAGTTAATCCATGTTTTGTACTCACATCAAGACTGCAGGCTGGAATCTATGAATAAGGGGACAGTCTTCTGATCTGGTGTATTTGACTCTATATAAATACATTTATCATATATTTTATATATTAGAATCTTATGAGGTACTTGACTCAAAACCACTTGTTCCATTTTGCAGGGCAGTGTCTGCTGTTGCTACTTCTGCCACTGCTTCTGCCGCTGCCTCTGCACAGAGGGTGATTTGTGCTGTGATCTCAGTGAATTTGTATGTTGTTGTTTGTGAGCTCATGTCATACTCAAAATTATCACCAAGAGACATTTCAATCAGTATTAACTTTTTACTTAAGTATTTAACTTTTTTGCATATGTTCTAAAATTTCTCAGTGTTCTTCCTTCTTGCAGTTGTTTAGATCTCCTGTTATTCATAGTTTGTTCCTTATAATGTATTTCTCAATAGCATATGCTTTGTGTGTTTGTTTTGTGTATGTCTTAGTGGCAGACCCATACTAATTGAGTTACTATATATTTTTTTTTAAATTTTTATAATTAAAAGTATGATTACTGCTGTTTTCTTAAAAATGTTTATTTAGTATGTTTTATGAGTGCATTCAAATTTTAGAAGATTTTTTTATCTTTTGAGAAAGGATAGTTAACGATGACTCAGATTGAGGTGATCTTTGTCTAATAAGCAGTTATTTCTTGCATGAAAATGGCCTTATATAATCAATTATGATAATTAGCTAATAAACAGGTATACAGCTGATACTCACTTTTGACTACTGTGAATATGGCTTTTTGTGTCAGTGCATCATCTGTGTCACTCCATGTCCCCAGTCTATGAGACTACATCCCAGAACTCAATGATGGTACAATCATCACTTCTGCCCAAATCTTAGTAGTTAGAATGGCAGAGGCCTTCAGTGTCTCTGCAGCCTCCTTTACCCACTGCTTCTCTCCCCCTCTTCCCACAGCCAGCTCTCTAGCTGCAGTTCACCGGCCACGTTTCCCTTGTCCTTAAGAGCCAAACAAGTAGGACAGCTCTTGGTAGAGCCTGACTCATGGTAGTTTACTCAGTGTCATCCTGGGGCTTCAGGCTTCAGTCCAAGAGCAATGTGCTCCATTTCATTTTCTGTATTCCCTTTTGTTAACCACCCTGTTCTGACTCTGTTACATGGAACATTTGTTATGTTTTCTGACAGGAACTATATAATTGGTTGATAAACTGTTGGCCATAACTTCATATGTTTACAATGCCAACAGAAATACCTACTTAGACAATGTAGCAGTAGTAGTATAAAACTAGTCATAATACACAGTGTCACCATTAGGTTTATGAAAGATTTTTTTTAAAGCATCCCTAATAAAAAACTTGAATAGCTTCAAAATAGTTCAGAACTCAGAAAAATGTTCTCTTGGCCTATTTTTCACTTTTACTCCTTGCCCTTACCCTTACTGTGCTTGGAAGGGAGAAGCAGGGTTACTCTAAGAGACCTTCAGTACACCAGATTGAGAACCTGGCTTTTGGTGTGGAGGATTTCATGGAAGTTGAGTGATCTGAAAAGTGAGTCTTGGAGGAATTTGAACATTAGTTTCTGTGCTGCAGTCAAGTGTTGGAAGAATCAAAGAAGTAGAGGTGGTTTTTCTTTGTGTTTTTGTTTGTCTTATATCAGATTGGTAGCTAGTGTCCCGAAGGCAGAACATTGGAGTGGATTTGCTAACACAAAGATTTAGAGCTTAAGGGAATCAATTTAAGACTCTAAGATGAAGCTGGGCGGTGGTGGCGCACGCCTTTAATCCCAGCACTTGGGAGGCAGAGGCAGGCGGATTTCTGAGTTCGAGGCCAGCCTGGTCTACAGAGTGAGTTCCAGGACAGCCAGGGCTACACAGAGAAATCCTGTCTTGAAAAAAAACAAAAACAAAACAAAACAAAACAAAAAAAGACTCTAAGATGAATGAATACTAGGAGTCAGCAGAATTTTTTTTTTATAAAGGTCAGATAGTAAATTTTAATTATATAGTCAGTGGGCATTGCAGGTACTATACTGCAATATTGTAAGTCAGTATTAAATAACTTAAAATATTGTAAGTCAAATGAATTTAGTGTATCTATCTGCGTTGTAATGTGGCTGATTAGGACTTACAGATTGACCAGAGAGTCCATGTACTAATACCCTGGGAAAAGATAAATATTTGAAGTATAACTTCTACTAAATTTATATTGATTTCAAACCATTATAAAATCATTAAGTGTAACCATTGCTAGTTGGGGAACTTGAACTTATACTAAAACAATCATAGGCAGGAGGGGTGTGGCCTGATTTAAATAAGGATTTGCCAATGCATATTGCTCATAAAGAAGTGAGGGCTAGGGATTTGCCCTGGAACTTAAGTGAAATTTTGAGAACAAAACTTAGCACAGGAGAGTGAGCTGCTATTGATAGAACAAGAAGAATGCCTGGGAAGGTTATCTCCTGGAGGCTCAGTGAGGAAAGCATTTTAAAAACTGTGGGTGGGTCAGCCCATGTCAGTGAGTAGAAAATGTGAGAATTGGTATCTTGGAGACCTGCAGGATATGGACCACAAAAAGAGAAGAGTGAGTGGATTTGGGCTTTTGACTCCCCACCCCCAAAATCAATCTGTCTGTCTGTCTCTCTGTCTGTGGTGTTAGATGAAAAATAAGTACTTGAGACCCTGCAAGTCTCTTAAGGTATAAAGAAAAAATGTATTTTAATGTCTAGCAATTCTTAGCTGATAATTTTGACCCACCCATCAACATACTTGCCCTGTTTAATGATACTATGTGTAAGTGAAAAGTCTAGATTTACGAATAAGGAAAGTTGCAGAGATTAAAAATTGTTTTTTTCCCCCATGTACTTATTTTGTTGTTTTTGTTTTTCGAGACAGGGATTCTCTGTATAACCCTGGCTGTCCTGGAACTCACTCTGTAGGCCAGGCTGGCCTCGAACTCAGAAATCCACCTGCCTCTGCCTCCCAAGTGCTGGGATTAAAGGCATGCGCCTCCACTGCCCGGCTCCGTGTACTTATTTTGTGTGTGGCTGTTTGCATGCCATATAGTGAGTAGAACACAACTTGGATTGATTTTTCTAGGGAATCACAGTCATCACTGTTTACCTGCTGCCTATATCAGTGGCCTCAGGGTTTTATTCAAAGATTGATGTTGTCTAAACCTGTCTTAACAGCATCTAGGCAACCAAGGCTGAGGCCTGAGAAGTGTCTTAGTTTATTCATGCTCCTGTAGGATGTGACAAAATCCTGTCACCAAAAGCAGCTCGGGGAGGAAAGGGTTGGCTTACAGGCTATCATGCAGGCAAGTCAGTCAGGAACTCAAGGCAGAACTAGAGGCTGGAACTGAAATAAAGATGCCAGGGGAATGCACTTTACTGACCTGCTCTTCCTGGCTTCCCTAGTTTTCTTTCCTGTTTCTTTCTCTTTTTTTTTGAAATTGATAATAGATTTTTATACTATACATTTTAATCCTGGTTTTATCTTCCCCAGGTCCTCACAGATCTTCCCTTCCATCCTAAGCTGTAGCACTTTTTGACTCATTAGCAAATAAGCAGACATCTAAGAATTCTCATTGTGTTTCTATTTATAGCACCACCTACCCAGTGATGGTAATGCCTCTTCCCAAATAACCCTAGGTTATATCATGTTGAACAAAACAAAACAGAAAAGCCCAGCTAGGACAAATGACTGACCTATTAACTGGAGCCAGTCTGGGCTGTGGAGTGAGGTCCTATCTCAAATTAAAATCAAATAACAACAGCAACAAACCCTCTCATAATTACTTACTTTTAAGCATATTCTTTTCAAATATTTTGATTGTTGTCATCAGCACTTTTGAAGACCTGGTTTTAAAAGCACTTAGTATTTTTTATCTATTGTGAAATTTGACTTTTAAACAAAGCTTGATGTATTGTTGAGGTATGTATAACTGGGAAGTTTTGGGCATGGGTAGGACCTGCTTCAGGTGTTATATACTTTGCTCTTTATTTCTGAAGCAAATCTCAGGATGACACCTGAAGAATGACGAAGTTGTCCTCTGTCATCTTCATTAACATTGCACCTTACACATGTGTGCCTTCCTATGAATGAATACACATGCACAACAGAAAGAAAAATTGAAGATTAGGAGTTGTGGAAAGTGAAAATGTCATTAATTTGACTGATTTTTATAGCTATAGGGAACTTAAATGGGCTGATTGAAGTTGGAGAGGGAATAAGGTTCAGAAGAGCCATTAAATTAACATAGTTAATAAGAATGATTAGTAGTTATCAATGTCTATGGAGTGTCAGAAAGTGGCTTTAAGCGAAAAGCATACTACTACTCTTGTGAATGTACTTGTATATATTTAATGGTCTGCTTTTTAAAAATTTTTAGCTTGTTAACATTTGGGGTGTGTGTGTGTGTGTGTGTGTGTGTGTGTGTGTGTGTGTGTGTGTATGCTCTTGTGCTCTTGCTTTCTCATTGTCTGTGAGGTCTCTGAGCCTGGGCAGGTTGGTATAGGTGTCCCATTTGGGACTGAGCACTCAACAATCACTTCTTAGCCCTTTGACCAGTTTTGACTTTCTGCATCAACTGATGCTCACTGCAGAGAGAAGTATCTTTCTTTGTACAAGGTTGAGGACAGCAGAAACTCGGGAGGTATAGACATAAATAACTTAGAAGGCAGTTTTGTAATATTATTTAGCTAAATGACATTAGTAGATTTATCTCCTAGAAGCTATAACCCTGTAAGCTGAGGTCTTTCACCAGGTTTATAGTACCAAGTATGAGTTCCTCCTGTGGCAGCAAGCAGGCTCCCAGTCAAATTTAGAAGGAGTTGCTTACCTTATAACAGGCAACGGGAAGTTTTACTTTTATGTTGTCTTCTGTGTCCAGAATAAGGTCGTACCCTACCACTGACCTTTACTTCCCAGCCCTCTTTGATTATTTATTGTGTACTATTTTTTTGATCATATTAGTTTGTGGGGAGGAAAATCTTTGCTTCTGAGATTTCTTTGAAATGTATTTTCTTGACTGGTTTATGTTGTAAACCTTTTAGCCTTTGTTGCTAAGATAATATGTACTTTCCATATTCTTGTACATTTAAATGTATTTGTATATAGGTTTTTTTTTTCTTTCATTGTCTTTCATTCTTATTTTTTTTTTTTGGTATATTTTTTATGTCCTTAAAGTCTGTTTTTATAATCTCATACAAATACAGAAGAAAGTTTGAAAAATTTATTGGAGTGGACTGTGAAGTGGAGAGATTGTTTTCTCTGAAGTTTGTAGTATTTGATTAGTTATCCTCTCAGGCAAAGACATAGATATCTTGTGGTTCAGGAAGGTCTTTATTACACTTAAAAAATATCTTAAGGAAAGAGTTCTCATCTTCCACTTATTTTTGGGCGGGCACATTTTATGTGGGTCATAGAGCAGCCTTGTGCATTTTTCTGTTTTTTTTTTTTTTTTTTTTACAAAGTTTTAAAATATTACTTATTTAATGTGTTTTGGTGTTTTGTGTTTCTGTTTGTTTGTGTAACCACATGTGTGCCTGTTACCAAAGGAAGCCAGAAGGAGGTGTGTTGGAATCATTGGGCCTGTATTTGTAAATGATTCCTCTGAAGAGCAGTAATAGTTCTTAACTACTGAGTCATCTCTCCAGGGGCTGGTTTCCCCTGATTTTTTAATTGGGTTATTTTTACTAAGCTGTAACATTTCTTGTTACTACAGCAGTTGAAAGTCATTTTCCCATACTGTTTGGTTGTAAAAGATGTCATATCCATCTTTGTTACCAAAATCTGGATAGAGTTCTGTGTATAAAAATGGCATAGTTATTGCATATGGCCTATACTCATCTGCTTTATCATCTATGATTTCTACACTAATTCAAATACTATGCAATTAAAATAGTTTTACCATATATTGTTTAGTTAAATATATTTAAATGATCTATATGAGAAATGATAGTATATTTATTTTGTACTTTCTGATTGATTAGTGTGAATAGCATACACACACAGACACACAAACACACACATATGATAAAGCTCAATTCATGACCTTTCAAGTGTTTACTAATTGGTGGCTGTCATTAAAATCACTTATCCAAAAGTGATCACTGACTGTCAAGTGCAGTCCTTGTTAATTTATCTTCTAATCTACACATTAAGAGACTTTGGTTCAGTTTTGGTTTGACATCTCACTACTACTAGGCAGCTGTTAAGTATTTTGTAAATTACAGTATAATCCAAAGTTAGCTTATCTTGGTTCATGCATTGAAACATGTTTTCAAGGCAGAGAAGATCAGTATTTAAATACCATTTAAAGAGCAGAAAGCAAAAATTATCAGCTCATTGCTGAGCAGTCAAGAGTTTAGTCTAAAAGTAGTACAGATCCATGTTATATCTCCAGGTTATGCTTCTTGGGATAGACATAGAGGAGGGTAGAACTTTGCTTATCTTCAAATTACAAATATAAATGTCACCTTCCCACCCCCAGTATTACCTTATGAAGAAATCCTTCAAGTGCTTTACTGTTCTGTGATTTTTTTTTTTTTTGTAAGAGTTTGGTAGATTGATAGATTCTTGGGTCTTAACTTTGTGAGACATCATGCACAAAATACTGTGTTCATAGAGTAAAACCATTGTGTCTTTAACAAAGCTCTTACTTGATCCTTCTGTAGATTTAACATAGCTTTTTCTTTAAGAAAATTAACAAATGTCAAAGTAGATAATCTTAATTCATCCTTATTACTAGATTATTTTGTGTTCATTTTAGACAATAGCAGTAGTTTTTTTTCTTCTATCATTTTTGCAATATTGTATGGAAATCCAATGTAAGCAACAAGTTGATGAATAGTGCATAAAGACACTAATGGCATGTGCTAATTGTTGCATTATTTTTCTGTAAATGGAAATTTTAGCATATATCTAAGATTCTCTTAAAACCTTGGTGTAATAATTGGTAACTGTTACTATATATTTATTTGTAACAACCTTGTAGGGCAACCTGTGGGTCATGATTCCTTTGGGGTCAAAACAACTTTTTCACAGGGGTGGTCTAAGACAATCGGAAAACAGAGTTATTTGCATTATGATTCAGAATAGCAAAATTACAGTTATGAAGTAACAACAAAAATAATTTTATGGTGGGAGGTCATCACTACATGAGGAGCTCTATTAAAGGGTTGGCAGCATAAGGGAGGGGTGAGTACCTCTGTAGGCATACTTTGATGTTGAGTTCCTTGAATAGAAAGATCCATGTGTTGCAGTGTGGCAGATTCCAGGGCTATGTTTCCAAGTGTCTTCGACCAAGTAGCCCCTGAAAAATACCCTTCATTCTTCCAGAATCAGATTTTGATAGTAGTTCTAGAAGGCTGTCTCTAGCATGCTCAAATTGGATTTAAGTTAAATTTTAAATAAGATAGGAATAGTTTTATTCTTACACATGAGAAAATTTATGCTCTTAGTGGGAAATTGATGTTCAACACAAGCTGTATTTTGTGCATGCAGGTTAGAAACGGTGAGCAGCACTTAGAGTTAGGAAATTGTTTTTGTTTTTTTTTGTTTGTTTGTTTGTTTTTTTCGAGACAGGGTTTCTCTGTGTAGTCCTGGCTGTCCTGGAACTCACTCACTCTGTAGACCAGGCTGGCCTCGAACTCAGAAATCCGCCTTGCCTCTGCCTCCCAAGTGCTGGGATTAAAGGCGTGCGCCACCACCGCCCGGCGGCGAATTTCTTTTGTTAAATTCCTCACATTGGTGTAATTTGGTTAACTGCACTAATGCTTAAGTGGTCCTCTTATCATGTGTGACATCAATAGAGCTTTTGAGTCTGTTCATAACTTCACTTATAATAAAGTGAAGGATCCATATCTAAAAGTCAATCTCGGCCTGTTGCTGATTGCTTTCTATTCATGCACCATGAATGTGTATTAATTCCCAGGGCAAATGCATCTACTTCTGATCTCACACACTCTCTTCTGTTTTTGAGTAGGTCAACTTATGGTTCTGAGTTTTGCTCGTTTAGATTTGTGTAGCTTCTCTTTCATTTCCCTGGTGCTAGCAGTTAAACCTGTTGTTTGCCTTGGTGTGAGTGACAAGAACTCTGTACTGAAGGCTCTACACTGGGTTTTCCTAAGACAGTAGAGGAGAAACTGTGTGTAGATTATTGGTTACAGCTCACATTATTTTTAAGAACTTCTAGGTTGAGTTGGTCCTGTCAAGAGGAAACATTTGATTTCATCTTTACCAACCAGAGAATAGGTTCCTCACTTAGATTTTAAACTCTTAAAATCTTTAAGTTATTTTAGCTTAAAAAATCTCAAGACCATTAAAAAGCAAGTTTAGAGATTATCTTTTAAAAATCAGATTTCAAAAGTACTGAAAACAGCTAGTTCTGTTTTGTCCTTTATTATTTGAGTTTTTATACTCCTTTCATTTTTCTTTTAAAAACAGTCTGATATGATTCCTTCATGTCATAGCTTCAAACTCCTAGAGATCACACTGCTTCTGCCTATAGAGTTTTGGAATTAAAGACTTACACCATTATGCTTAGCTGTGCAGTGTTATTTTTAAGCCATGTAGGATCAGACATTTTGTGTAGTATGAGCTGTTATACCATGTAATTTCAGCTGTCTTGTGCTGAGGCTATATGAATGAATTAAGTACCGATCTGGATTAATCAGGGATTACATGTTTTTATTTATGTTCATAGGCTATGATACTCAAACAGTATTTACAGTTGTATAAAAAATAGATGAAATATAACTATGCTTATTCTTTGTTCTTTCTACTTAAGGGACCAGTTACTCTCCACAAGAAAATTCACATAACCACAGTGCTCTTCATAGTTCAAATTCACATTCTTCTAATCCAAGCAATAATCCAAGCAAAACTTCAGATGCAGTAAGTATTAGAATGATGATAGACGGTCAAGATAAAAATGCATACTGCAAATATTCTTAGATGTTGTCTTTTAATTTTTAAAATATTTCAATTGGAATAGAGCGTAATATATTTGTTTTCCTTTGTTATATATGAAGTACAAAAAATAACAGACCAACACATTTCTAAAGTTATTTAAGGTTTAATTTCTTTTAGATTTACATTAATTGCTTATTTATTCTCTGCTCTGTACTTTGTACTTTATTAGACAGTGAGGACAATATCCTCGTCCACAAAGGTGTGAAAAAAAATACCATAATTTTAAATACTTAGGCAGGCTTAGATTAATGAAGTAGCTGGATACGTTTTAGTGTTGTGGGTTCAAATGAGATTTGTATATATATTCACTTAGCAGAAAAATAACTTTAATCAAATATATGCTAAAGTGTCATAAAACTAAGACAGTGTGGCTCATTTTATTGGAACTTATTGGTGTCTGGTGTTGACAGAAATGCCTTCAATTTAGAATGTTCTTGGGCTGGAGAGATGGCTCAGCGGTTAAGAACACTGACTGTTTTTCCAGAGGACCTCAGTTCAATTCCCAACAACCACATGGTGGCTCACAACCATCTGTAATAGGATCCGATGCACTCTTCTAGTGTGTGTCTGAAGGCAGCTGCAGTGTACTTATAAATACAAAATAAATAAATCTTTTTTTTTAAAATGTTCTTAAAACTGGGGGGGGTCATTAAGATGACTTCCATCTCTTCCAACAAGTTGAGTATAGCTTAGGGAGCTCAGGATACTGTTTACTATTAAAGAGAGAAAACAGCGCTTAAAAAGAAATGTGAAATTGATGGACAGGATGGCACAGGCCAATAATGCCAGAACTTTGGATAAACTTGCCATAATTAGCAAGAACTTTGAAGTCAGATGTCAATAATAAAATTGTCTTTTACTAAAGAACTTGAATTTCATACAAAAGAGTGTGAATGAAGGATATAATATATAGCAAACACAGATTTGCAATTTCAAAACTTATCAAAAGTGTTTGAAATACAGGAAAGAATAAATAAAAGGAAAAGTGTTTGAAGAGATGCCTCAGAGGTCCCAACAGTTTACAAACTAACTGATACTGCCTTTTAGCTCTGTGAGCACCTGCTCTGCACATAGTATGTACATACAAAATGTGAGTCTTAAAATATTCCTTAAATACTTACGATACATTTCAGCAAAATTTCCCTGGGTGACCCTCATGTTTTAGCTGGCATCGGAAGACAGGCCTTAGCAGTGTAGTTTTTCTTCCTCTGGTCAAATAGCATAGATGTATAGAACATTCGAATAGCTAGTCGGGTATTATAAAATTCTAAAATGTAATTTTAGATAATGTGCCAGGTAAAGGAGGAAATAAACATGCTACTTATTTTAAAATCATGAATTAAATACATCTATATGTAGACTTGAAACAAAGACTTTTCTGAATTTGCTCCTTTAGTTAAAAATAAAATGGGTCTGGAAAGATGATTCAGTGTGTATTTAAGACCAGGATCACAACCAAAGTGATAGAAAAAACCATGGAGTCCTACGTAGTAGCAACACTATGATAGAGGACTGGAGAGAAGACACAGTAGGTAAAGGCTCTTGCTGTGCACCCTGAAGACCTGAGTTCAGTCCCTATCCAGGAAAGATGAAATGAGAACTGACTCCACAGCATCCCTCTGTCATCCACAAGCTCACACATGGCTTGTGTGTGTGCACTTGGGCAACAAAACCCAATCCTACCCCAATCCCCAAGGAGTCTATGCTGATGTTGTGTGGCTGGAAAGTGCTATAAACGCAACTTTGACTTTTTGCATTAATGTAACAGCACTCTTGTTATGAACTAAGCAGCCTTTATAATTTTGGAGCATTTGTTTATCCTAGATCTTTGCAATCCTCCCCTTTGAGACAGGGTTTCACTGTGGTGCTCCACCAGGCAGGCCTACAATTTATGCAGACCAGGGTGGACTAGAACTCAGAGTCCTAACTGCTTTGTCTTCTAAGTGCTGGGATTAAAGATGTGTAGAACCATGCAGCCAGTTTTGCAGAGACAATCTCCTTTATCTACAAAAAGAAGGAAATTTATTAAAGAATTACTGGAACTTTATGAAATTCTTTGTTATAGGAAAGACCATGTGTGTTAATGAGCTGTTAGTAACTCATGAGTTAATTTTATTTAGTGTTACATTTCTGTACTTTTAGGAAAGTTGGTAATGTGAACAACTTAAGAAAATGGAGATATTTTTGAAGAAGAAATGGCCACATTCATGTCAGAGATATATCCAAATTAGAATTCAGAGAGAGAATAGATAGATGTCTTGATAGAAGTTCCTTTTTGTGGGGGTGGTTGAGACTGTCTCATGTAACCTCAGCTGGCCTGGAACTTGCTATATAGACAGGATGGCTTCAAAGCCTTAGAGAACAGCTTTCCTGTTAGAGGGTACTTTTCAAAGTCACACATTCTTGTGCACTTTTCCTTGGACAGTTTCTATAAGCTTGATGCATATTATATTGAAGATAAGAATATTTTACAAACTTAAATCATTCAGAATGCCAATTAAGTCCATCATGTGTTAATATGTGTAACATTTAACATGTAACCTTTCTAGAGAAAAAGATACATTAAAATCTGTGATTTTGTTGAAGTATCATAGAATTTCATATATGTCTCCTGCAGCATGCGTGTGTGTGTGTGGGGGGGACCTGTGTGCGTGTGTGTTTGTGTTTGTGCGTGTGCGTGTGTGTTTGTGTGATATCACTCGTCCTGTATGGCTTCTGGGTGAATGCCCATTTTCTTTTGATAGATGAAGGAAGAAAAAGGCCAACTCATTTTAGTAGTGTTAGGAAGTATTTTAGTCATTTGAAAGAAGTTCAAGTTACCTCAAGTGTTTCTCATAATACCCGAAAACTGATTGTCCGTGACTATATGTTAAGTAAATTAGAAAATGTGATGTGTATGTAGGACTTGAGTTGTCAATTTTAATATAC
Organism: Grammomys surdaster; assembly: GCF_004785775.1. Taxonomy (NCBI): domain Eukaryota; kingdom Metazoa; phylum Chordata; class Mammalia; order Rodentia; family Muridae; genus Grammomys; species Grammomys surdaster. The sequence goes on along the minus strand of NW_021604598.1, from coordinate 12,196,517 downwards.
TCTTTTTGTAAAATTAGTAAAGTTGGCTACTGCCTGCCATTTATTGCACATTGATATTTTAAAATTATATACAGTATAACTCAGTGGTGTATTAGTAACTCCTTACTAGAAATGGGTTGAGATGATTTCAGAAGTGTCTTGCATTTTATAAAATAAGATATCCTATTTGTACAAGGTGAGATCTGATGTAGTGTTGTAGGCTACTATACTCCATGGCTATGTATGTTGTATGGTGGGTAGATGGGTTTACTGTATAGCCAGTGAGGATTATATGTTAGGTAATTTTGGAACTAGCTTATATATAAACAGACATTTGCTTTAGGGGGAAAAAAACAAAACAAAAAGATTGAAACAGCTGACAATTTGCAGAATATTCCTTGGTGCACACCAGTTGTTTAGACACTGGTATGTATCTGCCTATTCGGTTCCAATGTCCTTTTATTATTAGCCCTGAGTCTTAGTCTGTTTCTCTGATCAGTCTCTCAGTCACATTTTACTTCTGGCTAATGCTAGCCTCTTAACAAATACTTAATGGAGAAGGATTTCTAAAGCCAAAATACTTGAAAGGTTCCATATACCATATACCATAGGGTTGTTCAAACAGGTCCTTACTTTTAACCTGTCTTTCTTGTCTTAGACACTAATTCCATGGAACTGCTCCTAAGATTTTTCTGATTTCATCAGAACTTTACAGGCCTATCAAATATTTGTGTAAGACCAACTGAGAAGTTTAAAAGAACAGTGTTAGTTGCAGAATTACACTGCTACCTTCTGTTTTTCATTTTTCTCTTTCTAAATTTAAGATGTTAATAATTTCATGTTCTTCATATGCTTAATACAGTCTATATACACTATACTATGCAATATACTATAGTCTTTCTCAGATACTCTTAATGCATAAAGGTTTTAATCGATTCTGTTTATATATGTATTTGTATGTTTGGTATGAAAATTAGAATTTTTAATATTTCATGTCAAATGCTTAAATGGCAGACTAATTTTCAAAATGTATTTTTAAGCCTTATGATTCTGCAGATGATTGGTCTGAGCACATTAGCTCATCTGGAAAAAAATACTACTACAATTGTCGCACAGAAGTTTCACAGTGGGAGAAACCAAAAGAGTGGCTTGAAAGGTATTTGCTTCTAACCTAGTAATATTTCCTACTTAACTCTGCAGGTCAGCATTCTGTGGCATTAAACAGTAGCTTTAGGTTTTGTACAATAAACCCCTTGATTTTTCAGTTTTAGTCATGGTCACATTTCTGTATCTTCCCTTATATAAAAGTATTTCTTGGACGTAAAAGCAGTCATGTATAGGTCTGGTAATACTCAATAGGCTATGGAATTAGTAGTATGAATAGCTACAGTTTTCCTTTCAGTGAGAATCATTTAGTAGTCTGTTTGCTGTTATCACATCTTCCAGATCAGCTTCAGTCGGAGACCATGTTCTTTTTTATCCATGTACAGTCTTGTGGAATATTTGGCAAGAATAGTACAGAGACTCAGGTACTTAATGTCATTTTTATTCATAAAGTGATGTTTACTTATTTTACTTCTAGAGAACAGAGACAAAAAGAAGCAAATAAGCTGGCAGTTAATAGTTTCCCAAAAGACAGGGATTACAGAAGAGAGGTGATGCAAGCAACAGCCACTAGTGGGTTCAGCAGTGGAAGTAAGTGTTTTTTTTTCTCTCTTTCCCCTTTCCTTTCATTTCCTTTCCTTTCCTCTTTCCGTTCCTCCCCCTTTTCCTTCCCCTTTCCCTGTCTCTGAAACGGTATGTTTGCTCTGTTATTATTGTTTGTTTTAATTTAACAACTCCTAAGTTCCATCTGCATGTGTAAATTGGCATGAAAATATTCATGATTTCTATTATGCTGAATGTCTTTTCAGCTCTCTTGGCTTTCTGGAAAGGGAAACAGGTGCAGGGTGGAATAGGTGTCTGTGTGATAATCATTATTCATGTTGTCTATAGTATAGACTTGGTAAAGAACAAGATTTTCATCTTTAAAAAGAGGAATAGCTTATAGTCTTAGTAAGTAATAAATAATTGAGTCCTAGCCATACACATTGATAACATTCATGGTGGTTTAGGCTGTAGGGTTAGTATGAGTAGCTGACAGCTTTCCCTTTTAGTGCGAAACATTCTTAGTAGTCTGTTTTCTGTATCCCAGTATGCACTACTATTATTTTGGTTATGAATGAGAAGAAATCAGTATGTAGATGATCTCCTAAAATGGATGTTGTTTTGACATTATGATGATGTTAGAATATATGTAAACAACTCTTCTGTTTTTCATTTTCACGATAATACTAGAAAATCACATCAGGTAGTAATTGTTCAGTACAAAATAAATTTTATGATAGATGTTGTACTGAGTTCACATGATGTTGGTTAGGCTATACTCTCCCCTCCCCGCCTCCAGTAGCATACATGTGGTAAGTGTGTTTTCAACATCTCTGGTTTACAATAGTATTGTTGGGGTCTAAAACCCCATTATCTGTACTTAGGTATTAATTCCACTGTGTTTAGAGATCTGTATAAGCTGGGTACTGAGGCTTTGCATAAACATTTAAATCTTAGAAATTATTTTTCAACCCTTGTTTAAGGGATCCTTGATCTATGTGATAAACTGAGGTTATACCATAATGTTTTATTGAGATTTATCCATTGATGTGGGTAATTGAGTCTCAATAAACGGGGTATTGATTCTTTAATGCCAAATTTATTTAGTGTGATCTTGGAACATAGCAACATTAAATTTTCAAAATATGAGCAAAATTATTCTTAACATTTAGTGACTGATTTATTAATACTATTTATTAAGTATTAATAATGCATTTATTATTTATTAAGTATTAAGTTAGAGAACTAAAGAACATTATATTTTAAGATGTAAGACATGGAGGTTGTGTTGCCCCTTGTCTCAGGTTACTAGATGACTGACTAAACAAAAAGAAGCCAAGGTTTTTATTTTGAAGTAATTATGTAGCATATAGTTTATTGTTGCTAGTGCAGTTGGTGGGCGGGGAGCATGGATGAGTGACACGTGTGCATGAAAAGAAACAAGGAAAGCTGTTGTTCTTGTGAACTAGATCCTAGAATTAGACAGTGCTGAATTGGACCAGGTGGTTGCCATTAGGCTTAAGCTAGTAGTTTCCAAAGAGGGAAGTCTGTGACTTCTTGGTTTCCAGGAGTATTGGGTGGCTTTCATTAATTTCACAGTCTGATTTGTATCTGCTCCTTAACTGAATTCATATATGTACACATAATGAGTCCATAAGTCTGTAGCTGGATTCATGGTTATATATATTTTTGTTCTCTAACTTTTTAAGAGTTTTTCTATACTAACCACCTTTTAAAGTCATTCTTCTCTAAGGTTATAAATGTTGGCATATATTCAAAGCCTAAGTGTTTAATAGAGTTAGGAAAGTCTAATATGGTTGTGCAATCCTTTAATTACTCTATCAGGCAAAAATAGGTGGATCTATATAAAAGTTAGAGTGACCTCATGACCCAGGAACATTTCGATGTACATGCTTTGTTTACTATATATGTGTGTATAGAAATCAGACCTGTTTAGAACCAAAAATGAGATTATTTTATTGTTTTAGCCTATTTGTTGTTCAGTATTTATTATATCTGGGATCTGCTTTTATTTTGGTTCTACATCTGTTAAATTAATTGTCTGCACCAGCCTGCTTTATTGTACCATCCATAAGTAGTCTGCTATCTGAATATTGGGTGGATTTCTCAGGTATTTTACGCTCTGATTCATATCTGTCCCTTAATGAAACTAAACTTCTGTATTTACAAATGATGAATCAGCAGATTTGTGGCTGAAGTAATAGTTGTATGTATATATTTTTCTTATTTTTAAAGTTTTACATAATGGTTGAGAAAGATTTTAGTTTTTCTGTTGAATTTTTCCACTAAGTGCTGTAGTAAGAAAATCAGTGTCTCATTTAATTATTTGACATTGTCAAAAACTGTTGGGTGTTTATTAGCATTCGGGTAGAATAATGGTCGGAGTGTGTTTCTTTCAAGAAATGAAAGGAGTGGGAAGATTCTCACAAAGAGATAGTAGAAATGTTACCACAATCTGAATCTCAGAAATGTATGGATAAAAATTTTCTTTTCATATTAAAGCTGCATGTTGATTATATTTTTCTAAACTAGATAGTATGATTCTTCTAAGCTCAGAAAAATTTCCCCTGGGATTTCTTATAACACTAGTGACATTTTGGATCAGGCAATTCTTTCCTGGAGAGACTGTCCTGTATTTTAAATTGTTATGCCTGCTAAATTAGCTAGTCACACACCACCTACCAAGGCCTTGAAATGAGTGGGGAGTGGTGGTGCAGATAGAGGCACTAGTGTAAATTCTAGTGATGATAGGAATCGGTTGCAGCTTTGTCTTCCCCAGTTCCTATGATATACTGTCATTTTGACTTAACAGGTATTTGAAGTATCATTTTATGTCATCTTCTGAACATTTTGACCCTTTGTTTTGCTTCAGCTATATACAACTAGAGAATTTTCTAGGTTAATGAAATAAAATTGTAGGTAATTAAAGTGGTGTGGTGTTGTTAGGCATAGGGTCTACCTAATGTTTCAGGTAGAGTAGCATCTTCTTTGTAGCAAGAAACTAGAATAAGATTCTAATAGTGCTACGTCCATACAAGGTGGAACGTATGTATGTATCTATACAGGATTTTGGATACCCCCGTCACGGTTGAATCTACATTCAATATTGGTTTGATGTATAACATACTGAGTTATAGTAGATAGTTGGAGAGTTTCTTTTGATACAGTTGAGGTCTTTTTGATGGTAAGCCACTGTGTTAAAGGTACTGTTGTAGTTCTATAGTGACAAGGTAAAAACTGACTCCTAGAAATCTGCTCTTTGTACCTTCTTTATCTTAAAGTAGAGGAGTTATGGGTTGGGAAAGACATGCACATTCACTGGTGGACATTCTTTGCAAGACTGTTATGATCAAAGGGCACACTCATTCTTTTAATCTTTTAATCTTGTGGTTTTTCTTGGGAATATTAGAGGTTTTTTTTTTAAACAAGTAACCTTTGTTCACATAATTGTTTAAAAATTTCCTCCTTTTGTATTATTTTGTAGATGCAGAGTGCCAGCATTTAAACTGTTGGCAGAGTTTTAGCTATTTTCTGTACCTCCTTTTTGAGCTTAAATTCTGGTGTTTATTGCCAGTTATTCTGGAAGTAAGCACATTTTTTCCCCATTATGCCTGCATACATATCTTGGATTTCTCTTTTCAGAATAACATGTGAAATATGATTGTTACTTTTGTCGGCATTATTTAAAAATCTTTTATTGGTTTTATTTGTGATGCACAATTCAGTATATGTTGAACCATTTTGTATCATTGAAAGATGTACAATAAAACACTTTAGAGCCCACATTAGCTAGCTGCTTAGGTATTCAAAAATCTGGAAGTAATGAAGCCAGTGGTCCTTTGTAATTGAACTACTGGATAATTATTTGACCCTGTGATCGATATTTTAAAAGAAACAAGACTTTTTATTTTTAGAAACATTTTTTTAGTAAAATGTTAGACTAGAATCTGAGTATCGATTAATCTCTATTGTTGTTAAAATTCTTGCTGTATTGCTGTTATATGCCATTGTTAAAGTTGCAGCCACTAACTGGGCTTGCAGTTTTAAGGAAAGGAAAATAAGTTCAGGTGTGTTGTTCAATTAGCTGATGTTCATGACGTAGATTTCTAACAGCATTTGTTTTTCTCCCCCCTTCTGTCATTCCAACATCTCTTTTGGGAACTGTGAACTACAGTGGAAGACAAGCATTCCAGCGATGCCAGTAGCTTGCTCCCACAGAATATTTTGTCTCAAACAAGCAGACACAATGACAAAGACTACAGACTGCCAAGAGCAGAGACTCACAGTAGCTCTACGCCAGTACAGCACCCCATCAAACCAGTGGTTCATCCAACCGCTACCCCAAGCACTGTTCCTTCTAGTCCATTTACGCTTCAGTCTGATCACCAGCCAAAGAAATCATTTGATGCTAATGGAGCATCTACTTTATCAAAACTGCCTACACCCACAGCTTCTCTCCCTGCACAGAAAACAGAGAGAAAAGGTATGCTGTTACTGCTACACGCTGCATGTTGAACTGTAGTTGTAAAATAGTCTTTCCTTTGGCTCAAATAAGATTCTTAACTCTAAATTCTTTTTCAGATTTTCAGAGTTTATTAGGTAGGCTTAGGTCTAAAATTAGTAGTTTAGTTTTTCTTTTAATTTATAATTCTCAGAACTTAGCGTTTTTTGTTTTGTTTTTTGTTTTTGTTTTGTTTTTGTTTTTTTGGGGGGGTTGTTTTGTTTTTCCTTTTCATTTGTTTTGCTTTGACACCAAAACCAAGTATTTATTTAGTTTGTAACACTTAGTAGTTGTTTTAAATAACATGTTAAACTCAGATGGCACAATGAATTCCCATTTGCTTAAAATTATTTCTCAGTTTTTGTGGATATTATCTTCATAGTTCAGGAGTTTCTGGCCTCAGCTTGTATATTAGAAAGCTAAGGTATAAAGCAGAAAATAAAAGCAATCATACCTCATTTCTAATTAGACCTCAGATCTGAGAACTGGAAGTAAACATTGCAACACAGATTTCCTTCATACAGCATATATTACATTGTGGCAACAGTGTTACAAAAGTTACATTGTGGCAACAGCTGCTTGGGGTGGTAGACAACATAAACAGCATGAAAAGTCCTCATGGATAAGGCCTTCATATTTCAATCTGAAAACAACCCCAGTTACATCTGTATTAGAACTGCTGCTTCACATCGGGTTAATCTGTAGGTTTGTGGTAGTGTGCAATATTAAATGATGTATGAGCAGGGTCTTTGGTTGTGTCTCTCTTAGTGATGTTCCATTCCTGGGCCTTGACAAACAGTAAGACATTTGTGGTTTGTTTTACATGGTGGAACAGGGTGCCGGGAATAATGGTAATATGTTTTGAATTGGAGAAATAACTTCATTGGCTATGGTTTGTTTTAAAATGTACTTATAATCTGAGAGCAGTATATTTGTTGCACATGTAATTAAAGGATTTTACAATAGGTGTAGATCTAGTTAATGTCATATTGTTTGAGAGAAATCCATTTGTGTTTATCTCAGGACAGAAGTGTAGGGAAAAGAGAACCTCATCAGTTTTGCAGGTTATGTTGGTGTGTGTGTGTGTGTGTGTGTGTGTGTGTGTGTGTGTGACACAAAGGGGTCAACTTGTCCTCTGTATGTGTGTGCCTGTACTTATTTCAGTGAGAATGAACATTTCTTGGTTATCTTGTCTTAAAACAAACAGGAAGTGATAGACAGCTACAGCAGGAATCTTACTTTCATCAAGCAGCACACAATGGCCTTTCTCAATTGCTCTCATGTCCCTTCTAGTTCTAAGTTCCTTCCTAGAGTTGTGAAGTTACAAAACAAGCGGTAGATACAAGCCCCTCTGGTGAAGTAAACCCATGTTAGAAGAGTTTGCTGGATTTAAATAAATTAGCAAGTTTCATCTTGTAAGTAAAGGTATGATGTGTTTTATGTTTTGCTAACACAAAACAGTTAAAAAAGCCGGCCTGTTCATATCGAGCTCTTAGCACAACTAAGTTTGATAGCTAACAGTCTGGTTCAGAAATGGAGCAGGTAGTCAGTTATTGATTGATATGCTGGATGAATCAGGTACTTAGTGTAAAATTCCTTACTCTGTTTTATGTTGTCCCAAACACGAATGAGCCTTAGATTTACTATGTGTTTAGGCAGTAATGCCTTTTTGTTGCTGTCATAAAGTATACATTAACTAAAGTGGACCTCCCTCAAATGCTTGTTTTTAAAACACGTTTAAAAGGATCCTAAGTATTTTCATAAGAATTGAGAGATTGAGCTGGGCGGTGGTGGCGCTCGCGTTTAATCCCAGCACTTGGGAGGCAGAGGCAGGTGGGTTTCTGAGTTCGAGGCCAGCCTGGTCTACAGAGTGAGTTCCAGGACAGCCAGGGCTACACAGAGAAACCCTGTCTCGAAAAACCAAAAAAAAAAAAAAGAGAGAGAGAGAGACTGCTTTAGACAGAAATCATTGTTAAGTATATGTTAGTCAATATAGTAAAGTAAATGTTACTTGCAGTTTACATTTGATAACTTAATATTTGCAACGTTTCAGAAAAAAATGCTTACCGTGTCCACTTTAGGTGAAAAGTGTAACAGAAACAACCTTGTAAAAAGATTATTAGAAAATAATTGCTCATAATGGGAGCAAGAAATATATCAAAAATTTTTTTTTTTTGCTGTGCTAGACATTTACGAAGACTCTATGCCAGATTGAAAAAAAAACAAGATTGGGAAATATCAATCAGATTTTTTCAGTTTAATGAAAGTAACACTTGCAAACATTCATGTATGTTTATACATGTGTAGAAAAAAGTATGTGTGCCTATACATGTCTTTGCGCGCAAGTACACACACCTGTACCTGCACTTAACAGCCATTACTGTCACCTTACCATGTTGTTTTTCTGCCATATAATATGTTGGTCAAGAAACAAACACTTGAGTGCTGTGTGCCACAGGAAATTGATCAGTAGTGTAATACCTGAGCCTTAGAATCTTACCGTGTACCAGAAGGGAGTTATTTGCCAGACCAGAAAAGCGTGGATCAGAATTACATTTTGACCAGTGTTTTCTCTGTTGGATAGCTTGGAATAGCTAGGAATAGAATGTACTTCTTTTAAGTTCTTCCCCCTCTGGCAAAAGTTGGAAATACAAGTCAACAATTTATAAGTAAAAGCATAAAGGATGGGTAGTTGGTATCTCTCCTTTGGACATATAGCTTAAAAAATGGAACATGCCCTGCTCTGTATTTCAGTACAAATCACATAATTAAGGTGATGCTGATAAGCAGTCTATTAAGATATAGCATTCAGAAGCAAACACTGATTTGCATTTTGTGGAAGTACTCTCATTTATGTCATTTTGGCTAGCTTAGAACTTACTAGGTCACCTAGGCTGCCCGCAGACTCAGCTACATCTGCTCCTGCCTCCTCAGTATTGGACCCAATACTTATCCCGAAATAAGACTAGAGAATTTAAGCCTTAAGGGATGTCACTTGCCCACTTACATAAATTGTAAGTGGGAACCACTCATCTCCCAGTCACACTGTTAAGTCTCATAAAACTATATACATCTATTCTTAGTAAATAATCCTATTAAATTTAGAAGCTAAAGCTTTCCATAGCTTTAAGGATATCCTCTAGTGGTGATTTATACTCTATTCCCCTGTCTTACAATCTTTTTTGTTTGTTTGTTTGTTTGTTTGTTTGTTTTGTTTTTTTGAGACAGTGTTTCTCTGTATAGCCCTGGCTGTCCTGGAATTGACTCTGTAGACCAGGGTGGCCTTGAACTCAGAAATCCGCCTACCTCTGCCTTCCAAGTGCTGGGATTAAAGGCTTGCACCACCACCGCCCAGCCCTATCTTACAATCTTTATAGTGATAAGTACTACTGTCATTCTTTGCTGATTTTCAGTTCAAAACTGAAAACTTTTTGTGTCTTCAAAAACATTACCCTGCCCATTCAGTGGCAGTCTAGTGATGAAAGGAGAGGATAATACCATAGGAATATAAGTACTGATTTAATAATTTACACATTAAATCAAATAGCATTTGTGTCTTTCTGAAGGAGAAGAAAATGCGTTCAAGGAGTAGGTTCTAAAGAAAATTACAAATTATAATTTTTACAAAAATTTTGAATGTACATATAAGTATAAGGTGTAATAGACTGAAAAATAAACCAGACTTGGTGACAACAGATTTTCCTGAAGAGAAATTGCTATTTCAATAATTAATGTTTCTTTCTTTTGTCTAAGGACCCAAAGCAGCAATGCTTAAAAGTGATAGGTAGTCTTCTATCTAGTCTTAGGGTTTGAAAAACACTTCATAACTTCTGAGCCAATATTTATAGTAGTTTTGGAATCTATACATTAGAAACATGTCATTCCTAGGCATTTGACCATGGAAGTGACATTGTGAAAAGACTGGCACTCAGTAAGCTTGAAGACATTCTCAGCTTCTTCGGGGCCATGAAGGTTCCTTTTTTAATTTCTAGAGTTAAGTGCAGATGTTTATGATCATATTAGTTGACAGTATAATTCTCATGCAAGCACTCTTGAATCTTGTACTTGGACTCTTGGCTTCATTTGTGCAGCCTTAACAGTCATAACATGTATATGATTCTTACAAATGAATGTATAGAGAAAGTGATGCTTTAGCAAATGTTGATAGTCTTTTTTATGTCAGTTTTAATAGGGTACAAAAACCAAACTTTTTTTTTTTTTTGGTTTTTCGAGACAGGGTTTCTCTGTGTAGTCCTGGCTGTCCTGGAACTCACTCTGTAGACCAGGCTGGCCTCGAACTCAGAAATCCGCCTGCCTCTGCCTCCCAAGTGCTGGGATTAAAGGCGTACGCCAACACTGCCCAGCAAAACCATTTTGAATTGTCTAATCTGCTGTTATTTAAGTGCCCATATTTTTAAAACCCTTTACATGATTAATGCCGTGTGAATTGAACTAGATAATCACAAAAGGAACAGTTTTGGTTAATGTTGTGTGAATTGAACAAGATATTATAAAAGGAACAGTTACAGATAATAGTGCTTAGTTACTCATACATGTACATAAGTATGTATATGTATGTGTATCTACATCACAGTTTCTGTGAAAGCCATCAAGGAAGTTTATGGTCACCTGTTCTAGATGACATGAGTTATGTTCAGTGTGGCTGAGTTTAGTCTGCTTCATAAATGTTAAGTAAATGCTTCTTGTTCTATAAGAATGTAGTATATTGTTTGGCTTAAATTGTGTCAATATGATAAGTACATTTTTTCCAAGTTTGCATTTTTCTTTCTGTTTAATGAAATGTAGTGTTATACTATTCCTATGTGACAGGGTCTCACTAATGTAGCCCACGGGCCTTGGAATCATTCTTATTCACATTCCCATCCAGCTCTCATAATGTTAAAGATAAACACAGTCACACTACTTTGGGTTGTTATTAATCTGGCAGGGTATGGCTTGCTGGTTGTTTACTCTTTGATCAGCAGTTGATTCAAGTCTTCAGGATTTGTATTTCCAGTTTGTCAAATACAATGAAGATTACACTATTATTGATGCTTTGCGTTCAGGTGCATTGAATGTATACATAAGAAGAACTTACAGCTTTCCATGCATGGTCATGTATCTTCTGTTACCAAATCCTGGGACATGGGGTTCTCCTTTGTTTTTACTATTTAATTAAAGGCCCTGTTTATAGATAGTGATGTTCATTGCAAAATTTTAAATCTTAAATCTTAACCACCATAAAATGTATCCTGGGTCTTCTCATTTGCCTACTTTATACCTTGTCCTTTAAGGTCATTGTTGGTTGGTTGTTACTGTGGTCCTGGCACTTTTGACTTTTTTTTTTTTTGGGATACAATGCATAAGTCCTGTAGCCTTGTTATCTTCGATTAACTTCCTTGTGTGTATGTTTGGTGCGTGACCATATAGCAGTGTGATTTTCAAATCATACATGAAGATGAAGATCATTTATCAGCTTTTTAAAGTTAAGCAACTAGAGAGTCTCTCATGCTGTAGCTTTTTACTGATAAATGGGGTTATAAAATTATCTACTTCAGTATATTACAGGCAGACGTTTCCTGAGGTTCAAATACAGTTAGTTAAGTGTATATAGCACATGGAAGATGTTGCTGTGGTATGGTTGGTTTAGTTTCTGATGTTGAAACATTTCTTTTTTTTCCCTTCCTTCCTTCCTTCCTTCCTTCCTTCCTTCCTTCCTTCCTTCCTTCTTTTCTCCTTTCCTTTTCTTCATTTTTTCTTTTTTTTTCTTTTTTTTTATGAACGTTCTCTCCCTGTCATTTAGAATCTGCTCCAGGAGACAAGTCGGTATCACATTCTTGTACAACTCCTTCCACATCTTCAGCCTCTGGCCTGAACCCTACATCTGCGCCTCCAACATCTGCTTCAACAGTACCTGTTTCTCCCGTTCCACAGTCAACAATACCTCCGTTACTTCAGGACCCAAATCTTTTTAGACAGTTGCTTCCTGCTTTGCAAGCCACGCTACAGCTTAATAATTCTAATGTGGACATATCCAAAATAAATGAAGGTGAATATCCATGTTTACAGTTTTTCAACATTATTATCTGCATTATACAAAATTATTTATACAATTCTCAACTCAAGGAATGACTTAGTGTTCTTTTTAAATTTATGCTGAAATTTTCTGCTTTAGTATCTCCACCTCCATTTTGCTTGGTTGTATAATTGAGTTAGTGGTGTTTGTAGACAATTTTCAGGTCTGTTAATATGAAGACCTTAGAAATAACGAGAGGTAGCTACTTGGTAAAACTGCTAGGTTTTTGTTTTTGGTTGTTTTTTTGTTGTTGCTTTGTTTTTAGTAGTGTTTTAATCATATGAATTTGATATTATTATTATTTCCATTTCTAAAGTATATGGACCAACACCTCAGATAAGCCTGATCAAAAATGGATTTGGTTTTAATTTGAAGACATTACAATTCAAATGTTAAATCTCTGTTTATGCATTTTCTTACAATAGAAGGTGTTAAGTGATTTTTGCTTCCCCAAAAGTTAGAGCCTTCTCAAATTGCTTGGTTTTCTTTTTACTCTCAACTTCAATGTATTTATTTATTTTGTTCTTTAAGGTAACTTAATTCTTTAGTGTTTTTTTTTTTTGGCTGAATGTTTTATATAAGTAGTCTGAAATTATAAAGCCGTCTTAGGCATCAAAAATACATGGTATTCCTAAATATCAGCTGTTTTGGTATCCCTTTTAAAGATATGGTAAGTATTGGTATATAAGGCTTTATTGGTCAGCTTGTTAAAAATAGTCATGTAATAAAGCATCCATTCCTTCAGTCTTGCTAATAAAGCAACTAAGGACTAGCTTGTATAGGCTACTGCTGCTTTTAACATGTCTTGGCAGCTTTAGAGTTAATTATCAAGTTACCTTTATTGTTCTCTTCCTCTGTCTGTTTCAAGTTTTTTTTTAATTATGGAATTTATTTATTTGTATATGCGTTTTATGTTTTGCCTACATGTTTTCTATGTGAGGGGGTCGGAGCCTGAGTGACAGCTATGTGAGTGCTTGGAATTGAACCTGGGTTGGATCCTCTGGAAGAGTAACCAGTGCTCTTAACCACTGTGCCATTTTTTTCCAGACCCCATTTCAAGTTTTTGTGTTCATTTATTTATTTATTGTCTGTGCCAAGCTTTCACTTTAAAAATTTCATGAAACTAATTTGTATTTTTACTATTGCTATTTATTAGCTATGTGTTTCAAGTTAGTAGTGTAAGATGAATTTCTTTGTTTTGATTGGATTTTGAATGTTTTAAGTTCTTACAGCAGCTGTAACACAAGCTTCCCTGCAGTCGATCATCCACAAGTTTCTTACTGCTGGACCATCTGCTTTCAACATCACCTCGCTGATTTCTCAAGCTGCCCAGCTTTCTACACAAGGTAGTCTTTCTTCCTCTTGGGTTACTCAAAAGATTGTCTTTCCTTTTTGTTTTAGTTTGAAATTAAGGGAAAGTGTGTTTTTAGTTCAAGAAAATATTTGTTAATGATTTTGTGTGACTTTCAATATTTGTGTGTTCTCATGTCTATTTCCTTCACTGTAGACTTTAGTATTCATCTGACTGTATGTGTCAGATGAAAATATAAACGTATTGATAAATTTTACTCACAGCAGAAAAGCAAACCATAGTATATACTCAATCTTTTTGGAAACATCTCACATATTTGAGGTAGAAATTTCCTTTGAATTGTTGCTGGAAGCTTTTTGAGTAGAGGAAGCAGAAATAACATGCATTTGAATTGTGTCTCTTTTCAAATGTCTGCAAAAAGGGAGATGTTGCAACATAAGGGTCTCTGTCAGAAAGTCCACAAACAAAGCATAAACAGCATATTGAGGAATAGCAGCTTAATGGTAGAAAATCATAACTGTTTGGCTAGCCCACGAGGTAAGGGACTATAGACAATTGCTATGCTTATACAGAGAGTAAATATGAACTAAGAATGTTTAGGAGGCTAATGTATGAGAATAGGTACCGGCTTAGTTTTTCATGAAAGCTTTGTTCGTTCCATAAGACATCAGATTCTGATAGATTCAACTGTATGTATCTTCGTATGGAGTGACATAGCAAACCTTACTGCATACATGAAATTTTGGGGGTCATTTGAAATTAATTACATCATTCTATTGCAGCCCAGCCATCTAATCAGTCTCCAATGTCTCTAACGTCTGATGCTTCATCCCCAAGATCCTATGTGTCTCCAAGAATAAGCACACCTCAAACTAACACAGTTCCCATTAAACCTTTGATTAGTACTCCACCTGTTTCATCACAGCCAAAGGTATGTTATCATTGTACTAATTATGGAATTGACTAATGTTTAGAAATGATAGCATTTTCAAATCTATAGGCCCAGGAAATGAGTTTTGAAAATGAGATAGTGGTGGAATGAGGCAGATGTCTGACATTCGATGGAGCAGTAGGGGTGAGTTGAATCTGAACTAGTTTTGTGTATTTTGTGATTTATTCCTGATTGTTTTGGGGACTGGTGACATGTAGGGTTTTTTTTTTTTTTTCCCTCCCATGATTGCATTTTAAAACTGAACCAGCTTCTCATAATAAGAATATGACATTTTAAAACTTGCTTGAATCACATGCTTTTTGCCTCACTTAATAAAATTTTTATGTAAATCTAGTTTTTGTAGTAGTAGGCATGAATTAATTTAGGTAAGGAAAACCTATAAATTCCTACTTAATACACAGTTGTGGACTGTAACTGGATTTTACTAATGTTACATGGCCCCTATCATATATCTAATCATGATCACTATTCACTCGGATTTGTTTTTGTGTTTGTGGGTATGGGTGTATGTGTTTGGGTGTGTTTTAATAGGCTTATATATGTAGGCTGTTGAGTACATGTGTGGGCTCTTCAGTTGTTTGTCACCTTATTTATTGTGGCACTGTCTTTCAGTTGAAGCAAGAGATTATGAGTAAGGCTAGTCAATGTAGCCAATTTCATGTGGGAGTCCTGCCTCTCTACCTTTTGAGTGCTGATTTTATAGGTTGGCTGTTCTGCTAGTCTGGCATTTATATAAGTTCTGGGGGGCTCCTAAGTTTTGTTGTATAGCAAGGGCTTTCTCTACTGAGTCATCTGCCCAACTTTTTTTAAAATTAAGATTCTATCCATTAGTAAGTAAAGCTTAGAGCTTGCCATGTATTTGGGCTTGTGTTTTGTTGTTTTTAATGATAAAGGTAAGAAATTTCTAAATTATTAAAATTTCTATCTTTTTTTGTGTAGGGCATCTGAATATGTGTGTGTGTGTGTGTGTGTGTGTGTGTGTGTGTGTGTGTATGTATGTATCATTGTCTAGGGTGTGTGTTTGTGTGTGTGTGTATTCAGATGTCTATACATCATTTTCAGTCATGGGCCTCTTATTTATCTGTAGGGTAACATTCTTTTAATGATATATCAAATAGAATATACATACATTATACATACTTGCAAACATGTTGATATGTGCTTGAAATCAGAGTATCTGTGTACCAGTAATGTGTATTTTTTTAGAAGTCATAAAAAAGAAATGCTGTATTAGAAAACTACTGGCGTTAATAATATGCCTTTATGATTTTTACCATAGGATGTTTTGTAAAAAGAATGATTTAGAATTTAACTTTTGGGGTAGCGACATGACTAAGTTGTTAAGTGTAATTACTGAAGGGAGATGGGAGTTTGGATCCCAGCATTTAACTTCTGTGACTTATAGATGCTCAGAACTAGGTCCAAAGGATCTAATACTCATATCACACATAATGGGCAAGAGTACACATAAAGCAGCTTTAACTTTGTAAAATCTGCTAATTTTACACTTACAAAGTAGATGTGTGGATATATGTATAACTAAAAATGTTTGAGTCATCAGTATTAATGTAATGAAACAATTTTTGAGAACTATTCACCTCTGCAGAATGTTACTGGTATTAGATTTTTTTTAATTTAATTTTCTCATGTGATAAAAGCCTGTCTCACTAGATTTTGACATTTTAGGTTAGTACTCCAGTAGTTAAGCAAGGACCAGTGTCTCATTCGGCTACACAGCAGCCTGTAACCGTTGACAAGCAGCAGGGTCATGATCCTGTCTCCCCACGAAGTCTTCAGCGCTTAAGGTTAGTTGGTTGAGACTGTGTTATTGTTTCTTTTTTAATATGGCATCCTATGTTGTTTGAGCAAGATGTACCTGATAGCACTTCATCACAGAAGAATTTGTTGACCGGTCTATGGATGACTCTACTGATTAAGTCACATAGTTTACAAAGACTGGCTTCTTTAAAATGTAACTAGATGGGAATAAAATGTGTGGTACTTGTACAAGAAAGGAACATGGTGTCATGTTTGCCATTTTTTAGCCTACTCATAGAAAATTTGAGAGTATTGATGAAGTAAAAGGAAAAAACCCTCACCTCCAAAATTGATGTCACACATCTCTGAAGTCTTTAAATCTGACCTTCTACAGATCACTTTTCATGTTGTTATAAGTGACTGTATTCTGTTTACACTGTTTTGTGTTCATTTTGATTAGTTTTTATGTATACTTGCTTTCATTTATACATTGAAATGAGAATTTCTTCATTCAAAATGATACACCTTCAGAAGTCAGCAGTGTTGCCATTGCTCAGAACAGTTTTGGGAAACTTATTTAAATAACGTTTAGAGGATGCAATGATCATCTTCAGTGATGAAAATGCTTTCAGAAATTTAGTTTTGGGGGAATTACTGAAATCTGTTCAGAACTGAGTCTGGTGAAGAAGTTAGGAAATCAACTTGGTGATTTTGAGATTTTGGTTTTCAGCACCGTGTGTCCCCACACCTTGGCCCAAAGCATTGAGATTTCAAGGAAGACAACTAATGTTAGTGTGCTCCTTTTTTGCTCTCATTCTGTCAGTAGTTCAGAGTTCTCCAGTCACATGCTTGTGTTTTGCCTGATGTTATTTCGTAGTCTTGGTTGAAGAATATTTTGCTACTGAACAGACACATAAGTGCTGTTAATTAGATGTCTATAAAATAAAATATTCACATGTGCCTTATATATATGACTATGAAAATTTGACCTTCATTTTGTGTTTGTTCTGAGGTTAACTGTTCTGTTATTATTTGAAGTTTAAGTTTTAAATAAAACTATGTTCTAAAGGCTGTTGAGTAATACTTTTGATATACTTTGGATCAGCAGTTCTATTTGATATATATATATATATATATATATCTTACTCTCTGTGTGTGTTAAGAATCTGGATATTTTAAAGAATATGTAGTGTTTTCTAGGATTTTTTCATGCCATCTAGAGACCCACTATATATCCATTTGTTTGTCTTGCAGTAGCCAGAGAAGTCCATCACCTGGTCCAAATCATACTTGTAGTAGTAACGCATCAGCTGCAACTGTTGTACCACAGAATGCATCTGCTAGGCCTGCGTGCTCATTAACACCTACTCTAGCAGCACACTTCAATGATAATCTCATAAAACATGTGCAAGGGTGGCCTGCAGACCATGCAGAGAAACAGGTATGTCTCTCTCTTGTCTCTTCTTCCTCCCCCCTCTTTCTTTTCTATGGTTTTTCTTCTCTTTTTCTTCTGTGTAATGATGGTCTGAAAGATACTGTGTAAACATGAAGCTGGGTTGGAATTTAATATCTTAATCACTTCATCTGCTAGAGTGCTGGGATTATGTGGACTAAAACAAGATCTGATTGAAACCATGTAGTTTTAAGAAAAAGTAAAGCAATTTTCCTGAAGAAAAAAAAAATCAAAACACTTTCCACCCTTGAAGAAGGTTATGTTATGTCCTTATACATGGAAAGTTGTATTATACCTTTAGTGTAAGTTCTTACATTCTTTTGTGTATGTATGTTCATATTTTATGTGAGCTTCAATTCATTAACTGTAGGCATCAAGATTGCGTGAAGAAGCCCATAATATGGGAAGTGTACACATGTCAGAAATATGTACTGAGTTAAAAAATTTGAGATCATTAGTTCGAGTATGTGAAATTCAAGCAACTTTGCGAGAGCAGAGGTAAGTTTTTCACTCTGTGTGTGTGTGTGTGTGTGTGTGTGTGTTTGTGTTTCTAGTGTTTCTATATAATATATATTATATAATACATAGTTTTGGGGTTTGAATGAGCTTAGGAAGTCAGATTTGGCCAGTAAACCTGAGAGAACCTCCTGTCTCTGCTTTCCAATACTGGAATCACAGATATATACTGTCACACCTGGCTTTTTAGTATGTGTGCTTGGAATATAAAATCTTACACAGTTACAGTTAGTTTTTTCTTAAAGGACCCATAGTTGTCTTTTTAGAAAGTACATTCCCCATTGAATACCTATAACTGGTTAGTGGGAAACCAATTAATTTAATGCCTTCAACATCACCCACACAGGTGTTAGCTGACTTCATAGCTTTTGCGGTTTGGGTTCCAACAGTAAAATTAGCATGATTCTTATTTACCTGCAAGTCAGTATTCTAGAAAGAGAATTCTTTTTAAAAGTTACTTAAATTTTTTTTGTTGTTGTTGTTTTCTTCTTTTTTTATAAGTTGATCAACCTTTTCTTTTTTAATCATTTATGGAAGCACTTTGTGATTTGGTAATGTCCTGTTTCAGGATCTGTATATGTAATGGAACTTACAGCATCATTCCTGTGTTAGCAATATTATTTAGGAAAATAATAGCTTTTTGAATATAAGCATTTCAATACTTCAGAGGTCAATCGGATACTCAAGAAAAGGGACTACATGAGTAGTGGGGATACCATGTGTAGCTTGTATATGTTGTACAAGTTGCTGCTTTATACCCTGCTGAGAGGCAGGACAGGAGGGACATGAAGGGACCCATGCAGCAAAGAACACTGAAGTTTCAACTTGGAATTGCTCATTTCCTGAATTTTTTGAGATTAAAAATAACACAAAAGGTCTAGGTGATTTGATGTGACAGTTGTTTGATTAGGGTGCCTTTGTTGGAGTTTTTAAGCCTAAAGCAGGGACAGCTTGTGAGTGAATGACTTCAGATAAGATAAGCATGTGAACAGAAAGTTTATGGGAAGAACCACATCCACTTCAGGATGGTGAACTTCACGTGGATGTGGTTTTGGATTAGTTGTGGGAATCATGTAAGAGTCAAATTATAGTCTTTGTAATCTAATCATATCATGTTCTACCAATATTTTTATACTATAGTTGGCCTGTGGTGTGCTACAGTGTCTTGGTTTCTCGTTAACTCATAGTTGCTTTATTGGGTTTTTTCTTCTTAAGTTTATAACTTTTTACTCCTTGGTTCATAACTCTACTTTGTACTAGGATATGTTACTTTAAAGATGAGATGTTGCTGGCAGCTAATTAGAAACGCTCCTCTTGATTTAAGTTATGTATGCATGTGTGGTTAGATTGGCTCAGTAAAATTTTAGATTACTGCTTATATTCTTACATCCTTTTTAAAATAAAGACTATGCCGGCCAATGCTGGTGCACATCTTTAATCCCAGCACTTGGGAGGCAGTGGCAGGCGGATTTCTGAGTTCGAGGCCAGCCTGGTCTACAGAGTGAGTTCCAGGACAGGCAGGGCTACACAGAGAAACCCTGTCTCGAAAAACCAAAAGAAGAAAAAAAAGAAAGGAAGAAAGAAAATAAAGACGATGTTGTACTGTCTAGCCAAGTGGAGTGTATCTGCAGTCTCAGCTTTCCTTGTACTGATATTAGGTGTTCTCTGCAATCTTAGCTTTTCCATGTGCTGGTATTAGATGTTATCTGGTATTAGATAACTTAGGTATATTTGAAACATGTGCTTTAAGAGCAAACTTCTAGTGACATTACAGCTTTTCTTTATACATCATGATTCAGGGGAAATAATTACTCTGGTTCCAATCCATAAATATACATTGGTTTTTATTAATCTAGTGATATTTATTACTTTTATGACTATCAGCTAGAATTCTTTGGTTGTAGGATTGATTAGAAATTAGCTCTACCACTCAAACAGCATTGTGACTTAATGACAGGCATTTGAGTTTTTCAGTTGGTTAATGTGTCTTAAAACCATTTCCCTGGGGGCTGGAGAGATGGCTTAGTGTTAAGAGCACTGACTGCTCTTCCAGAGGTCCTGAGTTCAATTCCCAGCAAACACAAGGTGGCTCACAACCATCTGTAATGGAATCCAATGCCTTCTTGTGGTGTGTCTGAAGACAGGGACAGTGTACTCACATATATAAAAGGAATTCGTTCAAAAAAAAGGAATTTCCCTGGTCAGATATCAAGTCAGTACATAATTCAGTGTTAGTACAGGCAGTGAATACTGTAATCCACATGAGAGAATAGATACTATCAAATTTGTGACTGACTGAGTGGAATTTGTGTTTTATCTTGGGTGTGTGTGGGGGGGGGTGTGCCTGTCTGTCTGTCTCAATTGGTGTGTCACTTTAAAAGTATAGATGGGAGAATGATTAAAGATTGATTCCAGGCACTCACCTTACCATGAGTTACACTCCCAGAATTGTTTTTCAGTTTTAATTGTTGTAATTTAATTGTATGTTCTTGGCCTACATAGTGACATATTGACATTCATTGAATGTCTCCCTGATGTCTAGCTTAGGATAATTTGTCACACTCAAAATACTTCAAGTAGCAGTTTTGAAATGATAGGCATTTTATTTGGCATCAGTTTTATGTATCTACATCTACAGTAATTTCTTTGTAGTAATTTTGGCCTCTATGTTTAATTCTAATCTTAACAATATTATAAGTGTGTTTTATAAAAAAGGTAAGGAAAAGAGGAGAAAAGGTTGATGGATATACAGTCTGTTGTGGGGGAAGTGAGTGTTTCAGCAGGCCCACGCTGAGGTATCCCTTCCCCCTGAGGGACCAACTACACTATGGTATAGTATAGAATAGAGTCTATTGAGGGAAGTTGAGAGGGTAGTAGAGACAGAGAAGGCAGAGAAAGTAGAGGAGTAGAGGCTGGCCATGAGCACGTGGAGGGAGAGGCAGGAGGGGAATGGGGACAGAGAGGGTAAGGAGTAAGAGGACAGCAAGAAACCAAAAGAGAGGAGAGGCCAAGCAGTCCCTTTTATAGTATGAGTTAGGTACACCTGGCTGTTGCCAGGTAACTAGTGGGCGAGCTTAGAAAGAGTCAATGGTGGAGCAGCAATAGGTCCATGGTGAACTTTTGCTACTTCCTGCTGACTTTGGGGTGTTTCTGGGGAACCTAGGAAAATGAGTATGGAGATAGATGTTGGTCATTTTTCCTTGCTGTCCAGGGTCTGTGGAACCATCTGTGGATACATAGGAAGGAGCAGGTTCAGTAGAAGCATCTGTGTCTGTAAGATTAGATTGAAGCATCTGGGGTTTGCCTCTCTCGGCTGTCCTGGATATACTAAACACCTGGACTTGATAAGATGTTGACACACACACACACACACACACACACACACACACACACACAGAGAGAGAGAGAGAGAGAGAGAGAGAGAGAGATCTGTATATTTGAAGTAAATATTGAAAAATTGCTAAGAAATTAAGAAATTTTCTAGCTTGCTTTTTCAGTATTTTAATATATGTGTTAAATGCTCTTAACTATAAACTAAGATGGTTTTATTCCTCAGTATAAAGACTATTTACAAAGTTGGGTTTTTTTAAAATAAAATATAGATATTCATATCTACTTTTATTTTCCAGGATACTATTTTTGAGACAACAAATTAAGGAACTCGAAAAGCTAAAAAATCAGAATTCCTTCATGGTCTGAAGATGTGAATAATTGCACATGATCTCATAGAGGAACTGTAAATCTGTTGCCCAGTCAGAACATTTTGAGCTGCATTTAAGTAGACCATGGACTGTTAAGCTGGGCAAATGAAATGACATGGGGACGGGGTCTGTGAGAGTCAATTCAGGGGAAAGATACAAGATTGATTTGTAAAACCCTTGAAATGTAGATTTCTTGTAGATGTATCTTCACGTTGTAAATATGTTTTGTAGAGTGAAGCCATGGGAAGCCATGTGTAACAGAGCTTAGACATCTGAAACTAATCAATGCTGAGGTGGCTAAATACCTAGCCTTTTACATGGAAACCTGTCTGCAAAATTAGCTTTTTTAAAAAAAAATAAAAAATTTGGGGGGTTAATTTATCATTCAGAAATCTTGCATTTTCAGAAGTCCAGTGCAAGCGCCAGGTGATGCGTGTCTGAGGATACGATTTTGAACCTTATGAGCAGTGTACAAATATCATGAGACAACTGAGCAGCACTCGCACCTGATCGAGAGCAGTGCTGCCCCATTTGTTTTGCAAAGAAATGTTTTCATTTCCTGTATGTTCCATTCCCTCTGAAGTCCCTTGGCCTGATTTTATCCATTTTTTTAAAGGTGCCCCCTTTCCTTTCTTAGGGCACTGTTGCTGTGGCACTTTTCTATAACCTTCTCATTCCTATGTACAGTAGCTGGAAGTTGCAGTGATCGAGCATAACCCACGTTTGTATAAATTATTGAAATCCATTTTCACCCTGTAAGAATGGACTTAAAAGTACTGCTGGGCAAGTGTGCTGAAAGTACATTGACTGCTCAAATACAAGGAAGTGGCCCAGTGAACATGGTTGTGGGAGGGGAAAGGAGAAACAAAGCTAGTCAGATGTGAATTGTATCTGTTGTAATAAACATGTTTAAACAAACACATTTTGTTACATTTTTTTCCTTCGGTCAGTACATATTAGAATTTGAACTATGTGAGGATTCTTTATCAAAACTATTCTTGTTGAATATATCTTATTACAAATAATAATTCCTTATAGGGAGGTTTTGTTTAAAGCACATTAATGATAAATTGTGTAAAAGATATTTGAATGTGAAATTCAGCAAGAATTAGGAATCACTTCCCAAGTGGTGTCATTTGTTCAACTTGGTTTACCTGTCTTGCTATTCTGACACTTCATTTTGAAGGATTGTCTGTGTTGTACCTAACTCTTCAAGTCTGGTGCTGACTGCTCTTCTTAGCATCACAAAACAGTTTGTGTCATTGAGTTTCCTGCTGTTGCACAGAAACAGTGGGAAGGCTCAGCTTTGTATAGTGTTTCCTAAAGTATATTAAAATAAAAACGAAACTATTACTACTATAAAGCTACCTTGGCTTTTTTTTTTTTTTAACCCCGTTTGCTTAAAAATTATAGTCAACACGACACTGCCAGGATTCTACCAAGTCATAGAATTTTTGTATGTATCAAAATTGTAACATTTGACTTCAGAATTGCCATTGTTGGGGCAGATATGTACTTGATCTACAATCACCAAGGGATGATTTTTGTTATATACCAGAATCAGTGTTAACTTTCTGAAACACTGAAATCTAATTGTTACTTCTTTGCTTTGACTATATTATATTTAAGCTACAGAAGGTAACATTAAAACTTTAACTTTAATAAATAAATCTGAAATGATAGTATTGGTGTTTGCTGAAGCACAGATTTGATGGTGTGGTGGAGAGGAGGGATAGCCTTATACAGGAAACTGACTTCCTCTTGTTACTCTCAAGTACTTCTTAAACACTAAAAAAAGACATGTCATGATGAAATGTCCAAACTTGTGACGTTATTTGCTGAACTGTGCTCTATGTGTTAATGGTATTTTTAAGAGCTATGTCAAGCTAAATCCTGTACAGTATCTTTTTGGGCAAAGGGCTACAGGTTTGTAGTGTAAGGGGACCATGGCCTGGTCAGGTGCAGCTGACTTGTGAGTTGCATAAGTCATTTCTGTTGTCAGCGTTCCATTCAAATGTCACTCTATCCCTGTTTGTTTGAATGTTTACAGCCCTAAGTAGATTAGTTAAGTATTTTAGAAAAAATGCTTAATTTGAAATTCTTGAAGTATTTTGTAATACTTGATCCAATTGCATTTTTGTAGTAAAACTTGTGGTATCTGGCTCCTAACTTTTTATTAAGCGACTAAGGCGTATCTTTTAGAGCAGTTCAGTATCCTGGGTTAGCCTTAGGTGCCATGAATTTGAATATGTGTAACCAGGTTTAGGGAATTTGAAAATAGAAATTCTGCATAGCTCTAGAAAACATTACTATCCCTCCTATTTAAAAAGTGAGTATTTAAACTTTAGCTGCTCTTATCACACGGGAGTTGTGATAAATTTGTTAGAAAAATCTTCCCCAAAGAACCAGCATGTCTCCTTATTTTTCTATTTCTGTTTAGTCTTAAAACTTTGGACTGATTTTTTTTAAAGCAAAATACAGAAAACTCTATACTCAAACTTTTTTTTAAAAGTAAGATTTTTGCTCCCCAAATAGATGGCATTATGTTTATTTCATGCTTGTAAAATAATCTTATAGTGGAAGTGCTGAAAACAAGCAGATGAGATTGCTTTTCCTATTTAATATTCTGTGTATAAATACCTTAGCTCTAAGGGAATTTTTCAAAGAGGAACATTCAGGAAAGACCATTTACTCGCCTACCAGAGCCTTGAAGTTCCTGCTTCAAGCAACTGTGTTTAGGTGCTGAGTTAAATATCCAGAGTTCTTTTCAATACCTGTAAATACTGCTTTTATTCTTGTATTTGTACAGAAGTGTGCAAAATGAACAAGAAAGTAATAAAAATGTTTTGACTCTATGGTGCAGTTATTTCAGAACTGTGAAAAAAGACTTCAGGACAAAATTTTGTATTTCTGAAGGAAATTTAAAACTCTTGTTCTAGATAGCTACTCAAAATATTAGTAATTGTGTTTAAATGTTCTTCCACAGTCTGAATATTTCTGGAACTATAGGCCTGCAGGTCCAGTACAGTGCTCTTATTGTATGTATGAATCCAAACTTTGATTTCCATCTCTTCCCTGTCCCTCGAAGAGCTTGATCAAACTTTATTTAGAGCTCCTGTTTTACTTTTATTGTCTGTCCTGAATCCTTGAGCTTTGGGGTATGCTGCATCCAGCTTGCCTAGATGGTTTATGCCTTGGAGAAACCCAGTTACATTTAGATGGCTTCTGAACTGGGTCTGTGAGTTCCTGACCACAATCTGTAGATAATTTGCCTTCGTGACGTGAGTACGTATACAAATTCTCTTTAGGATAGGTTCCCTATAAGTTTTGCCCCTTGCCATGTATAACCTACCCATCAGCCTTGCCTTTCAAAATGCATTCAATGCCACTCACCACTGACCATAGCAGTCCTCTCTGCTGTCATCAGTCAAGATTCTGGCACATCCTGACCTTTCTGCTTCTGCTTTAGGTTCTCATAGGCTGCTGTCCCTCATTCTATCCCTCTATACATACATTGCCTGTTAATCTATACCTTTGCGTTTAAAGAATCGGCCAAATCTGCTACTCAGTGCTTCCTTTGTGTGTTGCAGGCCGTACACACTTATTAGAAGTAGGAAATCTTGCTGTCTCCATAGTATTGTCCAGTTCTTCACTAATTAAAACAGCACCCTATACATTTTGTCTTGAGTACATAACCTTTCCTTAATGCTTAAGTGAATTACAGCTGTCACAGGCTTTAGGACAGAGCCCGAATTCAGAGTTGCAAAGGTTATTAAAATCGATTTCTCTGAGTACGGGTAAAGCAAGAAAGGAACAACAAAGAGATGTGGTTTGATAATAGTTGAGTCTAATGAGAGATTTCCTTGGGGTAAGAGGAATCAACTCGGCATAGCAGAAGCCTGTGAACACACAGTGTCAGCCAATGAGAAGACACTGCTACTCCTGGGACCAACCTTGGGGCATGAACCAGGAGGTCTTGGACCACCTTGGGTAGAATGGTGTGAGGCATGGAAGGAGGTGGTGGCTCTTTGTTTCCCAAGGTAATGGACTTAAACCTTTCGTTCAGGTGATTTCCCATTCACCCAGCCATTTCCCTCTGACGTATATTCATTTTAAAAATATCTTTAATCCTTTTACCATCCAGTCGTTAGCCCCCTCCTGGTCCACCCTCCAACAGTTCCTCATTCCATTCCTCCCCTAAGCACATGGCCAAGCTCCACAGGTGTATGTGCTCGATGTTTTGGGAAACATTAAATTCACTGTTAGAATAAATAGCACCATGGGCAAGTTCAAACCAAGACTCACCTTTGTTCTTGGCCATTTTATTTGTCACACATAGAAAATAGGCCAGAGAACACTCACTGTCAATGCTCTGTCAGGCTGTATTTCTGTGGATAAGTTCCAGAAATGGGTTTCCAAAGGTCCTCCTACCTAAAATAATTGATGAATTGATGCTGAAAGTATGAAGATGGCCTCAGGTTTTAAAGTGGCAGAACATTATTCCACAATGAGAAGCATCCAGCCCTCCTCTGATCTAAGAACTGATGCCCATAGTGAAAGGAACATAAGAGCCCGTGAGTTCAAGCAAGCACATTCCGTAATCACCCCCAGGCAGTCTCATGGGTTAAGTGGAGAATTAAAAAAATTAGGAAGCTGGACCTGTGGGTACGTAGCACATGAGGATAAAAGTCACTACTAACCAGGATGCCTGCTGAGCTGACAGAATTCTATCATTTTTGCCTCAGTGGCTGCATTGGCAGACCTTTGGTGGGAGCTCTGGGCCATTCCTTGCAACACCAGAAGGAAAGAGAACTGTTTTTAAAAGTGTTTATGTAAAGGAGGATTTTATAACCTCACTATACACGCCATCCCTGGTTAATCTCTGTTTCCCATTTGTTCTTTCCCTTACCCAGGTAGTGTCCCCTTCTGTGTATTTCACAACTCTTCCTTCCCCCCCTACACAAGTGTTCTCCCTCTTCTCATGTTACTTTCTTTTTTAGTTTTGCTTGGGAGCTTAGCCTTTAATAATGATCCTTCTCACCACTCCTAACCCCTTTTAATTTGTATTTACTAGTTGTATATGGGTATGCATGTGCCATGCTCACATGTGGAGGACATCATTGTGGTATCAGTTCTTCCCTACCTTTATGTGAGCTCCAGGATTTGGACTTGTTTGAGTCAAATTCTACCACCCTTAACTTTTTAAGCCAAAGAGGCAAATATATGCTGCTGTTCTAACAGTGACCTCTACCACAGCAGAGGGAAAAATGCATAATTTGAATGTTTATTTTTTATTTTTTTAAAGATTTATTTTATATAAATCTACTAGTACTCTGACACTGTCTAATGACACACCAGAAGAGGGCATTGGATCCCCTTACAGATGGTTGTGAGCCACCATGTGGTTGCTGGAAATGAACTCAGAACCTCTGGAAGAGCAGTCAGTGTTCTTAACCAGTGAGCCATCTCTCCAGCCCAAATGTTTATTTTTTTTCTAAAAATTTAGTTCCAGTTAAATTCATTAGCATTATTTTTTATATTCTAAGTTTTGGTGTATTTATTTACATGCATTTGTATGTATGTGGAGGTCAAAGGACAGATAAGGGGAGTATGCTTTCTTCTAGAAATCCAGCACTGTCGGCCTTGGCAGCCAATGGCTTTACTTGCTGAGCCATCTTGATGCTGGCTCTCACCTCACTTTCCTTTGTGGAGAGTTTCTTAGTTTTATGCAGTATGTCGTGGTTAGACTCCTACCACTATTGCCTTTTCTTATTTTCCCTCCACACATATTAACTCCTGTAGAGAGACTAGACTACCTTGTGTATTTTATGGTTGCATCACCTGTCAGTTAAAAAGCCCATGACTTGGGCAGGAAATAGAAGGTGGGACATCGAGGAGGCAGAAAGAATTCTGGGATAGAGCCAGGTGCTGAGAGATCAGCAAGGAAAGATGTGATGAGATGAGTGCATGGTAACTGAGTACAGGTAACCAGCCATGTGGCAGAATATAGGTAAGAATAGATGGGATGTTTTATATCTAGTCAGAGCAGAGCCTAGTTATATGGCCAAAGTATTTGTAAATATATTTTGAGTCATATTTCTGGGAGCATGGGGCTGAGAGGAAGAACTAGGACCCAAATTACAGCAATTAGAACCCAAGTTTACAGCCTAAAAATGCCCAGGTTAAAGGTGGGGAAGAGTCAGGCTAGCAGGAAAAGATGCTTGGTCTATTTAAAAAAGAACAAAATCAGAGCAAAGCCGAAGTTTCCCAGAACAACACAAGAGGGATGGCTGGGAACGACGTTTCCTAGCCAAGGAGCAGGAACCTGCAGAGAAATAGTATAGAAGAAAGCTTTTTAAAAGAAGCCCCTACTAAGTTTAAAATCAGAACACAAAGGTTTGGCCTTCTCCCAAGGGCAGAGCACAGCAGCCAAAGGGGAAGAGTCAGCTCTAGGTTACACACAGGATGTCAGTACAACGGTGAATCGCAAACCCCGTGGAGACTTCCCAGAGACCACAACTGTGCTATAACTCACTTCAGATTCTCCCAAGCTGGGCACAGCAGGTCAACCTTGTCCTGTCCTGTGGGAATTAATGCTCTGCGCTCATGGTGAGCGGGAGAGAAGCACTAGGTCGGGTGCTGCAGCCAGAATCAGTTGGGAGATGTGGAATCATCGCTCCCTGTAAACAAAGAGATGGGGGCATGGCCAGGCACAGCACAGCATTTTCAAACAGCAGACACAGGAAACAGAAACAGGCAGGTCTTTGTGAATTCTACACCAACCTGAGCTACACAGAAAAGTCAGGCGAGGGTTTCTGCTGATAGATATAGCAGTGGATACTGCAAAGGACAGTCTAAAATTCAAAATGATACATTTTTTTCCCTTAAAGGTACTATGTAGGTTTTTGCTTAGTAAAAGTAATTAGGAATGTCCTTAGTAATTAATATATATCAATCTTAAATTTATATAAAGAAAAAGGGCAACATATATATACATATATATGTATATACATATATACATATATATGTATATATATATATATATTTTAAAAGTTTATCCACATAAGTATGTCTATAATTTCAAATTGAAGGCTAATGCTTTTTCTGTTGCCAAAAAGCACTTTGCCCTAGGAAAAATATGTTCTGTTAGTCAATGTAAGAACCTTGAGTTAGGGTTGAGGCAGGTAAGGAATCCAGAGACCACCGGACAAGAGAAAGTTCTAAAGAATAATACTGTTAAGCTTATTAACTGTATTCCACATTAATTATCAACGTGGCAATACAGTATAAAAATGGGAGATAAATATGCATGTCATAGAGAATACTATATAGTTTTAAATTTAACAAGACAAAGGATTAATGACAATTGAAGTCTAAATGCCATCATGGCATCCAATTTGCTACACTGACAGACGATGGTCTAATGAAAAATGACATAGACTGGGGACTTGCTACACCCAACGAAGTAGGGTGTCAATGTTATTCTAAGCAACTAAGCTCCTTAAATGTGGGCTGTCGCCGGGCGTTGGTGGCGCACGCCTTTAATCCCAGCACTTGGGAGGCAGAGGCAGGCGGATTTCTGAGTTCGAGGCCAGCTTGGTCTACAGAGTGAGTTCCAGGACAGCCAGGGCTATACAGAGAAACCTTGTCTCAAAAAACAAAAAACAAAAAAAAAAAAAAAAATGTGGGCTGTCATGGGACAACTGGTTACAACTCACCCTAGCGCATGACACATAGACCTAAGGCAAAACCTTTAAGCAGATGCAACTTTACTCGGGAATATACTTATACACTAAAATGGAAGGGAATATGAATAAAGTTGAATATAGGAAAGAATATTAAATTAAGAGAGAGATAAAATAAAAAAATCTACATACTTAATAATCTCCAGAGAAAGGAGAAATAAAAATTGATATGTTTTTAAGGATACACAGATACTAAATAAATATATCTACCCCTTTGACCTCAATACTTGGCAGTAAAAGGCAGGGACATGTAGATTCTTTGTGAGTTCAAGGCCACCCTAATTTATGAAACTAATCCAAGTTAGGCCATGTTACTTACACAGAGAAAATTTATGTCAATAAAAACTAATAGTTTTAAATGATCAGAATAAAGATGCTTATATGTTCAATGGTTAGAATGATATTACACATCCTCTTTGAGAGAATTCAAGATGAATTGGACCTGAGTAGAAAAGGGTGCGCTAGATTAAATCAGCCTGTACTTCCAATAATTTTAAACTGCTGGACAAAGAACATGCTACGCTGGGAGAGAGGCTCTATGTTTGTGTTAATAGGAAAGAAGACAAAGTTTTGGATCCAAAAATAATAAGGATCATATTTAATAGAGGGAGACCCCCTTCAGAAAGAAAGGAGAAAAATGAAAAGGACCAAATGGGCCAGAAAGGTATAATAATAAACCCTCTATTGAAACATCTCTGAAATGGACTGCGACGTATATATCTCCAGCCAGAATTTCAGCTTACATGCCCAATAAATCTTGTTGGCTACAGAATTCTCATAATGTTGCATGCCATCCTTTCATATGGCATGAATGGAGATTTATAGTGCAGTTTGATTATATGATCAAACTAACTTTTACCTGCTCATAGAGCAAGAAATCATCCTTAATTAATCTGTGCACCCTGCACATTCCATACAAATGCCTCTATAGAACTATATATTGATTGTAAAATGTGTATGTTGCAGAATGGAAGGTCAAAAAAGCAGTCCTGGCAAGATCCTCCCTTGAGGATGCCAGGGTGCCTGATCCTACCTCAATTACATCGATGCTATTTCCTCTAAAGATGTGCTTCTTGGACAGCTGCAGAACAGCTAGCTCACTTGGTTTAGCCTTTCAGACTGTTCCAATTGGGTCTTCATTTAAGTCTGCACTTTCTCAGCGTATGGAAACTGGACAACAAACACTACAGCTAGCTTTCTTTTTAATTAATTATTTTATTTATTTACATTCCAGACGTTGCCTCCCTCCAAGTCCCCCTCCCACAGTTCTTCATCCCCTCCCCCTCCTTTGCCTCTGAGAGAGTGCTTCCCCCCACCCCAAGGGATCCCTTTTCCCTGGGGCCTCAAGCCTATACAGTATTAGGCACATCCTTTCCAACTGAGGCCAGACAAGGGAGACATATGTGCAGGGGGCCTTAGACAAGCCTGTGTATGCTCTTTAGTTGATCTCTGAGAGCTCTGAGGGATCTGAGTTTGTTGAGAGTGTTGATCTTCCTATGGGATTGCCATCCCCTTGAGCTCCTTCAATCCTTCCCCTAATTCTTCCATATGGGTCCCCAACCTCAGTGTAATGGTTGCCTGTAAGTATCTGCATCTGAATCAGTCAGCTGCTAGCAAAGCCTATCAGAGGACAGCCATGCCAGGCTCCTGTTTGTAAGTACAACATAGCATCAGTAATAGTGTCAGGGTTTGCTGCCCACCCATGAGAAGGATCCCAAGTTGGGCCTGTCACTGGACAGTCTTTCCTTCAGTCTTTGCTCCATTATTGTCCCTGCAGTTCTTTTAGACAGGAACACTTGTGGGTCAGAAATTTTGACAGTGAGTTGGTAACCCTGTTCTTCCACTTGGGCCCACTTGGAGGTGGTCTTTTCAGGTTCCCTCTCCCCACTGTTGGGCATTTTGGCCAAGGTCACCCTCATTGAGTCCTGGGAGTCTCACACTCTAGGTCTTTTGGACTTTCTAGAGGGTCCCCTTAACCCCCACCCGCTGAGGCTGCATATTTCCATTCATTCTTCTAACAATCTGGGTTTCTCTACCATCCCCCTCATTCCTGATCCTTCCCTCTTTCCCCCTCCCCCTCCTCTCTCGCACACAGGTCCCTCCCATGATTATGGTATAAGTGAAATTTTATGGAGGTAGGAAAGGCAAGGGAGAAATGTCGTAATTAAATTATAGTCTCAAAAATAAAAAATACATAAAGATGTTATCAGAATCTCACAAAGTGAACATGAGGAGGCTATAGTAAAAACATATGAGAAATAGTTCCTTGCTAGGTTTTCAACTCAGAGCTGAAATGGCCATAAGCTTGGTACGCAATGGATATCTGGCTGTATAGAAAGCATTACAAAAGAAGTCACAATGCAGGATCTCACCCACCAAAATGTTAAATATGGATATACATAGTGATTTTTCAGTGACAGTGTTGTCATTTTCACAAACAAAAATATGGATAACTGGACTGAAGAAAAGCAATGTAAGGTCTTTCCACCTACCTTTTAACCCTACTTGGACTGGGTGACAGGTACAGAAGAATCAGTTATTAAAACAGCAGCTAAAGGCCTGAAGAAATGTAGGAGCCATTAAAAGTATACAGTGCTTTTTTGAGTACTCAAGCTTAGTTCCCAGAACTCAGGCTAGACAGTTCACAGCTACCTATTACTCCAACTCCAGGAGACTTAAAGATCGTTTTAGGGCTCCACAGGTATCCATGCTTCTATGCACTAACCCATACTCAAATACTATTGAAGTTTTATAAGAATTGCACCCATGGGCTCATTATTTGAAAGCTTAGTCATCATGGAGTAGCACTATCTGAGAAAAATTAGGAGGTGTGATCTTGTTTTAAGGAAGTGTGTCACTCACTGAAGATGGAATTAGGGGTTGCAGAACCCCAATTCAGACCCAGTGTCCGCGTATCTCTGCCTATGTATCAAGATGTAGCTTCCAGCTCCTTCTACAACACCGTGGCTACCTGCATGCTGCTATTCTCCCCACTGTGAGGATCATGGACTAAATTTCTGAAACTGTAAGCTAGTACCCAATTAAATGCTTCCTCATGCCTTGGTCATTGTGTATCCTCACAGAAATAGACAAGGGACTAAGACACACATATAATTACAAATTTAAAAAAAATATATATCTTCAAAAACAAAATGCTTCAAAAAGAAGCAAGTAATGATTATTGTGATGGTTTGTATATGCTTAGGCCAGGGAGTGGCGCTATTAGGAGGTGTGGCCTTGTTGGAATAGATGTTATTACTGTGGATGTGGGCTTTAATACCCTAGTCCTAGCTGCCTGGAAGTCTGTATTCTGCTAGATGAAGACATAGAACTCTCAGCAACTTCTGTACCATGCCTGCCCGGATGCTGCTATGTTCCTGCCTTGATGATAATGAATTGAACTTCTGAACCTGTAAGCGAGCCCCTATTAAATGTTGTCCTTATAAGAGTTGCCTTGGTCATGGTGTCTATTCACAGCAGTAAAACCCTAACTAAGGAAACACTGTTATATGGGAAACGGTACTCCCAGAGATGTTCGGGTTGTTGAATAAAAATCCTGGTTACTCAATGTTGTTGGCTAGGGGACTCTCTAAGGCCTCACAAAGCTAAAAGAATACGGCCTTTGATGCATTTCAGAAGCAGAAAGTAACACTTCATTGTTGAAGATACCACATAATTTAGTTTTAGGACATGGAGAAGTAAAGTTGGGAATGGGTTTCATACTCCATTTGTACTAACTAGCTTTCAGAGGACTAAGTGTTACTGTGTGGCTTGCTAGGGACTAATTATCACTTACAGTGCTCCCTGTCTGTGGATCCTGTGTGCTACAGTACCAGAATTCCAGGCATGATATGGCTGCTAGTTCAATACAAGCCATTAATTTTTCTAATGGAACTCTTCTGTGATAATATTGCAGGTCCTTCTGTATGTAAATCATTGCTTCTATTCCTTCTGATTCTCTTATTATCAATAGAAGGTACTAGTCAACGATGTGACAGCACAATGTCACATTAATTACTCCACATGCATAGATAACTCTTCCTATTCAATAAAATACTTGAAATCTTACTAGAGCGTTGAGGAAAGTCAAGGAAAGGAAGGGGAAATTATGAGGGGAAGAAGTGAAACAAGTTATATGAACAAATGAAGTTCTTCTATACAAGAAAGAACCTAATGGTTCCAGGTGCAAAGATCTATGGGTGATAAACACGTTTGGAACAGCCACAAGATTTTAGGCAGAAAAAAAAGCACCTTTTATGTATATGGTCTGCAAACATACTAAGATCAATGGAAAAATATCATTCAAATAGCTTCAAATGATAATAATAAATTGAAACACACTAATCAAAATCATCCAACTATAAAGTGAAAACATAAATATTAATGTTAATGTGCTGACATTATCAGAAGTTGGCACAATTGGAATGAGCAGTGCTGTAATATGGTCCTTTTTCAAAAAAACAAAAACCAAAAAACTTAACAGCTTTCTTCTCAGAATTGTAGTAAAATGTTCACAGGAATTGTATCCACAATCTTGATTTTGTATGGATACGTTAAATAACTGGAATAGTCAAACCAATAAGCAACACTGAAACACATACACACACACGCACACACACAGGCACATGCACATGCACGCACGCACACATGCACACGCGCACACGTGCACAAACACGCACACGCACACATACCCAGTAACCATCAAAAACAAAATAATAATGTTAAAAATAATGACACAAAGCGTGCTATATGTTTCACTATAGCAGATTTCAAGTTGCATTTACAGAACAGCAAATCATCATGGCACTGGACTGAAATTTAGAAGTGTTGATAAATAACAGAACATTTCATTCTCTTAAACCATCCAGAGTTCCATATCCAGTTGCTTTTTGAAAAATATACCAACAATTCCCACTGAAGAAGGATGGCACAGTCAAAGAATGGTGAGGGACAAACTAGATAGTAACATTTAGAAGAATGCACCTGGACCCTTCTCTCCACTTTCTATAGACCTCAATTCCAAGTGCATCTTATCTGTCAAAATTAGAACTCAAACTATGAATATACCACAGGAAAGTGCATTATATAAACATAACTCCTTGGCACACTGAAGTTCTTTTTGAACAGGACCCTGGAAACACATGCAATAAGAAAGGTTAATAAATGGGGCCACAGGAAACTAAACAACTTCTGAGAAGACCAGAATACCACTACTCAATGGAGTGACATGCTATAGCACCAATAACCCATTCACCAGCAGGACGTGTGACAAGGATATGTAAGTATATAAACAAGACACTCACTACGCCATTATACAATATGGGCCATGAACTGAAATTTGACTCTTTCCCTTACATACACTGTATTTAGTTATGACATACACAGAAGTGATTTTCAAATTTGGACAATTGTTTGCTATTCATCAAAGGATAACAATAGTACGTGACTGAATTCTAAGAAAATAAGTATAAAGTAGCCTAAGTGCTTTCAATGTAATATCAAATTGGTGTTCTAGTAACTGTACAAAGTAGTTTAAAATGTACATTATCTTGCATGTAGTGATAGTGTCAAAGCCAACACAATAAAGTCAGTAATGTGAATTTAACATTTAATATTAAGACATGGGTAGGGTGTCTCAGTGGGCAACCATGCCAGGCTTCTGTCTGTAAATACACCATAACATCATTAATAGTGTCAGGCCTTGGTGCCCTCCCATGAGATGGATCTCAAGTTGGGTCTGTCATTGGACTATATTTCCAATAGAGTCTCTTCTCCATTTTTGTCCCTGCAATTCTTTTAGACAGGAACAGTTCTGGGTCAGAAATTTTGACTGTGGGTTAGTAACCCTGTCCCTCCTCTTGAGGCCATGTCTACCTACTGGAAGTGGACTCTTCCAATTCTATCTCCCCAGTGTTGGGCATTTTGGCTAAGGTCACCCCCATTGAATCCTGAGAGTCTCTCACCTCCTGGGTTTTGTTACTTTCTAGAAGGTCCCCCCGCTTCTCACCCCCCAAGGCTGCTTATCTCCATTTATTCTCTTGGCCCTCTGGGCTTCTCTCTTGTACTCCCATACCTGATTCTGTTCCCCTTTTCCCCCTTTCCCTCCCCTCTCCTACTCAAGTTCCTTCCTCCTTCTGCGTAGTGTGATTATTTC
The DNA here is from genome assembly GCF_004785775.1 of Grammomys surdaster. Lineage (NCBI taxonomy): Eukaryota > Metazoa > Chordata > Mammalia > Rodentia > Muridae > Grammomys > Grammomys surdaster. Next base: position 12,160,702 of record NW_021604598.1, on the reverse strand, counting down.
CCTATTCTAAGTGGAACTGAAACATCCTCACAAGAGTCCTTCTACTTGTTACACTTTTTTTACAGCCTCTGGGTTGTATCTTAGGTATTCTGTACATTTTGGCTAATACCCACTTATCAGTGAGTAGATATTGTGCACCTCCTTTTGGGTCAGAGTTACCTCACTCAGGATGATACTTTCTTCTTTTTTAAATTTTATTTTATTTATTTACATTTCCCAGTTTCCTCCCCGGAAACCCCCTATCCCATCCCCCCTGCCTCTATGAGGGTGCTCACCCACCCACCCACCCACTCTTGCCTCTGTCATTGCCCTACACTGTGCCATTGGGTGTTCAAGGACCAAGGGCCTCTCCTCCCATTGATTCCCGACAAGGCCATCCTCAGCTACATATTTGACTGGAGCCATGAGTCCATCCTTTTGTACTCTGGTTTGTGGTTTAGTCCCTGGGAGCTCTGGGGGGTCTGGTTGGTTGATATTGTTGTTCTTCCTATGGGGCTGCAAACCCCTTCAGCTCCTTCAGTCCTTTCTGTAACTTCTACATTGGGTACCCCATGCTAAGGCCAATGGTTGGCTTCGAGCATCTGCCTCTGTATTTGTCAGGCTCTGGCAGAGCCTCTCAGGAGACAGCTGTATCAGGCTCCTGTCCACAAGCACTTCTTGGCATCCACAAGAGTGTCTGGGTTTGGTGTCTGTATATGGGATGGATCCCCAGGTGGGGCAATCTCTGGATGACCTTTCCTGCAGTCTTGCTTTACATTTTATCTCCATATTTCCTTCCATGAGTATTTTGTTTCTCCTTCTAAGAAGGACTGAAGCATCCACACTTTGGTCTTCCTTCTTCTTGAGCTTCATGTGGTCTATGAGTTGTATCTTGAGTACTCTTAGCTTTTAGGGTAATAAAGACATATCAGTGAGTTCATACCATGTGTGTTCTTTTGTGATTGAGTTACACACACATCCCTTTGAGTAGAGGAAGCCTGGAACACATGGGCACAGGGGAAAAATTCCTGAACAGAACACCAATGGCTTATGCTCTAAGATCAAGAATTGACAAATAGGACCTCATAAAATTGCAAAGCTTCTGTAAGGCAAAGGACACTGTCAGTAGGACAAAAGGGCAATGAACAGATTAGGAAAAGATCTTTACCAATCCTTCATCTGATAGAGGGCTAATATCCAATATAAACAAAGAACTCAAGAAGTTAGACTCCAGAGAACCAAATAACCCTTTTCAAAAATGTGGAATAGAGCTAAACAGAGAATTCTCAACTGAGGAAACTCGAATGACTGAGAAGCACCTAAGGAAATGTGCAACATCCTTAGTCATCAGAGGAATGAAAGTCAAAACAACCCTGAGAGTCCACCTCAGCACCAGTTAGAATGGCTAACATCAAAAACTCAGGTGACAGCAGATGCTGGATAGGATGTAAAGAAAGAGGAACACTCCTCCATTATAGGTGGGATTGCAAGCTGGTACAACCACTCTGGAAATCAGTCTGTCAGTTCCTCAGAAAATTAGACATAGTATTACCTGAGGAGCCAATTTTACCACTCCTGGGCATATACCTAAAAGATGCTCTAATATATAAAAAGGACTCATGGTCCACTATGTTTATAGCGGCCTTATTTATAATGACCAGAAGCTGGAAAGAACCCAGATGTCCTTCAGCAGAAGAATGGATACAGAAAATGTAGTACATTTACGCAATGGAGTACTATTCAGCTATTAAAAACAATGACTTCATGAAATTCTTAGGAAAATGGATGGAACTAAAATATCCTGAGTGAGGTAACACAATCACAAAAGAACATACATGGTATGTACTCACTGATAAGTGGATATTAGTCCAAAAGCTCACAATACCTAAGATACAACTTAAAGACAACATGAAACTCAAGAAGAAGGAAGACCAAAGTGTGGGTGCTTTGGTCCTTCTTAGAAGGAGTAACATCATACTCATGGGAGCAAATATAGAGACAAAATGTGGAGCAGAGACTGGAGGAGGGACTGTCTGGAAACAGTCCCACCTGGGGATCCATCCCATGTGCAATCACCAAATGCAGACACTGTTGTGGATGCCAAGAAGTGTATGCTGACAGGAGCCTGACATACCTGTCTCCTGAGAGGCTCTCCTAGTGCCTGACATAAACAGAGGCAGATGCTCAAAGCTAACCATTGAACTGATCACAGGGTCTCCAATGGAGGAGTTAGAAAGAAGACTGAAGGAGCTGAAGGGGCTGGCAGCACCATGGGGAGAGTGACAATACCAACCAGAGCTCCCAGGGTCTAAACTTCCAGTCTGGGAACACAAAGGGAGGGACCCATGGCTCCAGGTAGTTGAGGATGGCCTTGTCAAGCATCAGTCGGAGAGGAAGGCCTTGGTCCCTGGAAGGCTGGATGACCTAGTGTTGAGGAATTCTAAAGCAGGAAGGTGGGAATGGGCGGATGGGTGAGGACACACCCTCACAGAAGTAGAAGGAGGGGGAATGGGATAAAGGGGTTTGGAGGGGAATGGGGAAAGGAGATAACATTTGAAAGATAAATAAATAAGATATCCAGGTAAATAAGTTTAAATAAAAAACAGATAATGAATAAGTGAGGATGCTTCAATCCCACTTTGAAGGGAGGAGAAAGCATTCATGGGGGGGGCAGAAGGTGGAGGGAGCTGGATAGAATAGGGGAGGGGGAAGGGAAAAGGTATAAATGATTCGGTATGGGTGGGGGAGGGAACGGGAGTGAAGCCCTAGGGTCAGCAGAACGAATGGAAACAGGCAATGAATTTGGGAAGTGGGGGACCCTCAAGAATGTATCAGAGACTATGTCGGTGAGAGATTCTCAGGGCTCAGAGACCTTATATGAAATGTCCCACAGCCGGGGAGAGGGAACTTGTAAAGTCCACCTCCAGTAGAAAGACAGGACATCAACTGGAGGGATGGGGTTGCCATTGCACATTCAAAATTTCTGACCCAGAATGGTTCCTGATTAAAAGAACTGCAGGAACAAAAATAGAGAAGAGTGGGGGAAAGGAGGTCCAGTGACTGGCTTACATTGGGATTTTTCTTAAGGGAAGGCTCCAAGGCCTGACACCATTACTGTTGCTATAATGTGCTTACAGAAAAGTGCCTAGCATAACTGCCCTCTGAGATATCCAACAAGAAATCTGACTGAGACAAATGCAGATACTTACACTCAACCAATGAACTGTCTGGGACCCCTGTGGTTGAATTAAGGAAAGGCTAGAAGGTGAGAAGGAGGGTGACCCCATAGGAAGATCAGAAGTCTCAACTAACCTGGACTCCCAAGATCACTCAGACACTGAGCCACCAACCAGGCAGCATACACTAGCTTGTCTAAGTCCCCTGACACAGATACAGCAGAGGACTGCCTGCTCTGCCCTCAGTGAGAGAAGATACACCTAACCCTTGAGAGACTTGAGAACCCAGGGAGTGGGGAGGCCTGGATGGGTGGGATGGGGTGAGGTGGGGGTAGTGCATGGGGTGGGTATGTTGGGGACATCCTCTTGAAGGTGGGGGAGGAGAAATGGAATTAGGAATTGTTGGAGGGTAGACCAGGAAGGGAATAATGACTGGACTGTAAAAGAAGATTAAAGATAAGAAATAAACAAATAAATAAATAAATAAGTAAATAAATTTAACATAGCCAGTTAAATGATGCAATTTATACCTAAGCTTAAATAAAGGAGACATTTCTAGTTGCTGCTAACAATGTTTCATGTTTTCTTTTAAATTAGTCTTCTCTCATATAATTCATCCTGACTTCAACCTACCCTCCCTCCACTCCTCCCAGTTCCCATCTAAATAAACAGGGTACAACCAAACTGGGCACAACCTCTCATTACTATGGCTGGACTAGGCAAACCAGTAGGAGTAAAAGGGTCCCAAGAACAGAGAGAAGAGTCAGACACCCCGACTCCTTTTTCTGTGAGTCCCATGAAACCCACAAACAAAGCAAAAGCAACATATTCGCAGAGAACTTTCACAGGTCCATGCAGGCTTCATCATTACTTATTCAATCTCTGTGAGCCCCTATGAACCCTGCTTAACTGATTCTGTGTTCTTCTGGTGTCCTCCACATCTCTGGCTCTTCCGTTCCTTCTTCCCCTCTTCTTCTGAGGGGGTTCCTGCAGTTCAGCCTAATGCCTGCCTGACATTCTTTGCATCTGTCCTTTTCCCCCAATCTGGCAGAGGAAGCCTCTCTGATGACAATTGGGTTAGACACTGATCTATGAGTGTACCAGAATATCATTAGAATTCATTTTATCAACTTTTTACTTTCTTTTTTAAGTTAATTTTTATTGGGTATTTTATTTACATTTCAGATGTTATCCCCCTCCCCCATTCTTCCCCCCACACCCACACCCAGAAACCTCCTATCCCATCTCCCCCCCACCCCCACCTCCCTTTTCAATTCTGTTTAGTACTACTCTAAGTCTCTGGGCCATCCAACTTTCAGTTCCTGGCCATCCAGGCAGTACTGAGCATTGGCTCCCTCTAGTGGTGTGGGCCTCAATTTAACCGTTCATTGGTTGGCCACTCCTACAAGTTTTTCTACACCATAACTCAGTACATCTTGCAAGCAGGACATATCGTAGGTTGAAAGTTTTATGTCTTGGTTGATATCTCAGTCCCATCACTGGAAACCTTGCCCGGTTACAGAAAATGATGGCCTCTTTCCTATTACCAGGAATCACCACTAGGGTCACTCTCGTATGTTCCCGGGAGTTTAAACAAATGAGTAATACTCTTTTGTGTAAATGTACCACATTTTTTTATCCATCCTTTGGTTAAGGGACATCTAGGTTGTTTCCAGTTTCTGGCTATCATGAATAAAGCCATGATGAACATAGAAGAGCAAGTTTCTTTGTAATAGGGAAGAACATTCTTTAGGTTAACGTCCAAGAGTGATATAGCTGGGTCTTCTGGTAGGTAGATTCCCCATTTTCTAAGAACTGCCATAATGATTTTCCTAGTGGCTGAACAAGGCAGCATGATCACCAGTCATCCTTGTCAGCGTAAGCCCTCATTTGAATTATTGAGTTTAGCCATTCTGACAGTGTAAGATGAATCTCATTGAAGTTTAGGTTTACACTTTCCAGATGGTAAAAGATGCTGAACATTTTAAAGTGTTTCTTATCCTTTGGTATTCCTCTATTGAGAATAATCTGTTTAGATCTGTTCCTCATTTTTAATTGGCTTGTTTACTTTTTAGATATCTATTTACTTGAGATTTTTATATATCTTGGATATTAGCCATCTGTCTGACAAGGAGTTACTGAAAATCTTTACTCATTCTGTAGGCTGCAGCGTCAGCCTATTCACATTGCCCTTTGCCTTGCAATTATTTCATTAGTTTCCTCATGTCCCGTTTATTAATTTTGATTGTCGTGCCTGTACTATTGGTGTTTTGTTCAGGTAGTTGTCTTCTGTGCTGAAGGTTTCAAGGCTGTTTACTACTTTCTCTTCTATCAGGTTCAGCTTATCTGATTTTATGTTGAGGCCTTTGATCTTCCTGTATTTTGAATTTATGCAGGGTGATATATTTGGATCCATTTGCATTCTTCTACATGCAGACATCACATTAGATGAACAGTATTTGTTGAACATGTTTTCTTTTTCCATTGTGTATTTCTGGTTTCTTTATCAGAAACTAGATGGATTTCTTTCCCAGGCTTTGATTCAAATCAATTGATCAACATATGTGTTTTTATGCCAACAACATGTGGTTCTTATTCCTATAGCTCTGTAATATAGCTTGAGATCAAGGGTGGCGAATGTTGTGCTTTATAAACATCAGTATGATGTGTCGGCAGAGAGCATCTCCCTGAGGAATCAGCAATGGGATAGGCATAGTATAAAAGGGAGATCACTTGTGTTGAATCCTCAGATTGATTTGTTAGTGTGACCATGTTTACTATGTTAATTCTACTGATGCATGAGCATGGGACATCTTTCCCTATTCTGATATCTTCTTCAATTTTCTCATACAAGTCTTTCAGTTGCTTGGTTAGGGTTGCCCTGAGGTATTGTATTTGATTTGTGGCTATTGTAAAGCATGTTGATTTTAAAGTAATGCATTACTTTGGAGGATTTTAGTGAAGGAATACAGATTTGTAAACCTAGGAGGAACAACACAATAATGCAGTTATGAGTTAATGGGAAACCAAGGCACCGTCGTACTCAGCATACAGAATAAGCTGCAAAAATAGTTCTAGAACATAATTTCATTACACAGAATGAAGATTTCAATTTCAACACAACTGATCCAAATGCATGTGAATTTCACGTTACTAAAGTTGACAATCATGTGGTTCTTCCCATAAACTTCCTGATCACATGCTTACCTCATCTGAAGTCATTCACTCACAAGCTGTTCTGTTAGGGTTAAAAACTTGACACCAACAAGGACACCCTAACAAAACAACTGTTATATCAAATCACCCAGACATTTTGTGTTATTTTTAAACACAGAAACTAAGGAAATGAACAATCTCCAAATTGAAACTTCAGTGTTCTTTGATGCATGGATCTCTTCATGTTCCTCTTGTCCTAATCCTACACAGGGTGTGAAGAATCATCTTGTACAGTATAAACAAGCTGCACATGGTATTGCCCCACCGATTACACATGTAGTCTCTTTCTTGTCAGATTTACTGTTGCAGTATTGAAATGCTTACATTCAAAAAGCTATTATTTTTATAAATAACACCCATATGATAGGTTGAATATGATTGGCATAGGGACTGCCAATATTTGGAGGTATCGCCTTGTTGGAGGAAGTGTGTCACTGTGAGTGTGGACTTTAAGCATTTGTTCCAGTTGTCTGAAAGCCAGTCTTCTCCTAGCTATCTTCAGAACAAAAGTAGGAACATTCAGCTCTTCTGGTTCCATGTCTGCCTAGACGCTGCCATGATCCTGCTTTGATGATAATGGACCGAACCTCTGAACCTGTAAGCCAGCCTCAATTAAATGTTGTTCTTTATAAGAGTTGCCTTGGTCATGGTGTCTGTTCACAGCAGTAAAACCCTAAATAAGATAGAAATTGGAACCAGGGGCTAGGGTATTGCTGTGATAGGCCTGACCAGGCTTTTGATTGGAGTAATGTGGATTTGGGGACTTTGGATTTCAAGAGCTGTATAATGATATATGTGGGAATTAATGGCCTATCCTTGTAGGAATTTGTAGGACCTTGTTGCTGAGTGTGATTTGGACTGTGCAGACTTAGACCAAGACGGAGCAGAACTTTAGAATGTGGACTAGTGACTGATTATAGTACTTTGGTGAAGAATGTGGCTGGTTTTGCCCTTGTCTGAAAAGTCTACCTGAGGATAAGGTAGAAAGATTTATATTAATTGCTTTAAAAAAGGAAGTCTCAAAAAAAAAAAAAAAGCTCAGTAGAGACTTTGATCTCTGGTTTAGTCTTATGAAGAGTGTTTTAATGAAAAGGAGCAAACTGAGAAAAAATATAAAATGCATGGTTTAAGTTATAAAGGAGTACCAACAGGTGAAATGGAGCTGAATTCCATGTTCCAGGAAATAAACAGGTTTAGAAAGTAATGACTTTCAGGCAAGACCTCACCCAGATAAGCTTGTTGTACATGCTTTTGCCGTTGAACAAGGGATAGTTATATCTAGGCTTTCTAATTACTTGGTTATTGTTTTCATTTGGACTTCTAATCTGAAATTAACTACAATCCAGATATGGAGACCATACTTATGATCCAGATCTTGAGGCTGGTGACACAGGCTTTTTGTCCAGACCTTGAGGAACATGGCCATAAAAATTTAGGTCCAGACATAGTAGTACATACCTTTAATCCAAGGAAACAAAGTCAAATAGATCTCTGAGTACAAGGTCAGCCTGGGACAGAGCAAGTTCTAGGTGAAGGAGAGTTTAAGTTCAGACATGCCATTAATCTCAGTATTAAATACTTGCAAATCACTGGGTTCAAAGTCAGTTTACAGAGCAAGACTCAGGACAGCCAAGCTTAGTCAGTGAGGAATTTGGAAAACAGAAAGTTGGTAGTATAATAAGGGGGCATGTTCAATTCCCAGCAAGGATAAGCATCGGCTATGTGGCACTGGATTTAAAGTCAAGAATAGAAGGCACTACTGGGACAATTGATACTGATTATCTGGAGCTAAGAAATTAGTGGTGATTAAGAAGAGACCAACATCACTGAGAAGAAATCTTCTGAAAACTGTTTTCTGAGAGCACAGAGAAGCTGAGTTCCAGAGATAGCCAAGGTTGCAATCCATGCAGCAGCTGTACTTGATAATGTGTAATATTCACCCAGGTAGTACTGGTTTTGAAGGCATGAGTGGTCATTCAAAGATGTTGTGTTTTGACTCCACAAAATCAGCCTGTGAGAGGCTACTGATGAAGCCTAGTTGCAGCAAAAGAACCAGCATATTGGAGATGCCAGTAACTGAGTTGACTACCATCACCAATAGCAGCAGTGGAGTGAAGTCAAACAGGAACAATTATGGGTCAGAGTTTTGTCCGTGGGATAGCAATCCCATTCTTCACTCGAAGCTCTATCTTTCTGCTGGAGGTGGGCTCTACAAGTTACCTCTCCCCACTGTAGGGTCCCTCCCTTTGAATTCTGAGAGTCTCTCACATCACAGGTCTCTGATACATTCTGGATGGACCTCCCCATCTTCCTACCTCCTGAGGTTGCCTGTTTCACTCTTTCAGCTCAGGGCTTCAGTCCTTTCCCCCTACCCAATATCAGATCTATTCTCCTCCCCACCATCCACTTTACCTTCAAGGCCCACCCTCTTGTGGTTGCTTTCTTCTTCCTCCCAAGTGGGACTGAGGTGTTCTCACTTAGGCCCTTCAGCCTGTTGATTTTTTTGAGTTCTGTGGACTGTATCTTGGGTATTCTGTACTTTTATTTCTTCTTCCTCTCCTCCTCCTCCCCCTCCTCCTCCTCCTCCTTCTTCTTCCTCTTCTTTTTTTTGGCTAATATCCACTTATTAGTAAGTACATATCATGCATGTCCTTTTGGGTCTGAATTTCAAGATGAAACTTTCTAGTTCCATCCATTTGCCTACAAAACTCAGGATGTCCTAGTTCTTAATAGATGAGTAGTGTTCCATTGTATAAATGAACCACATTTTCTGTACCCATTCTTCTGTCTTGGGTTATATGGGTTATTCCCAGCTTCTGGCTATCCCAAATAAGGCTGCTATGAACATAGTGGAACACATGCCCCGTGGCATGGTGGGGCATCTTTTGGGTATATTTCCACGAGTGGTATTGCTGGACCTTCAGAGGAACCTCCAGATTGATTTCCAGAGTAGTTGTACCAGTTTGCAATCCTACCAGCAATGGAATAGTGTTCCTCTTTCTTCACATCCTCACCAACATTTGTTGTCACCTGAGGTTTTGATCTTAGTCATTCTGACTGCTGTAAGGTAGAATCTCAGGGTCATTTTGATTTGCATTTTTCTGATCATAAGAACTGTGAACATTCTTTATGTGCTTGTCAGACATTCCAGATTCATGCTTGGTCTTTGACAAAGAAGCCAAAAATAAACGATGGAAAAAAGAAAGCATCTTCAATAAATGGTGCTGGTCTAACTGGATGTCTGTATGTAGAAAAATGAAAATAGACTCATATTTGTAACCTTGCACAAAGGACCTAGGACCTCAACATAAAACAAGATACACTCAATCTAATAGAAAAGAAAGTGGGAAAAAGTCTTGAACTTTTTGGCACAGGGGGAAATTTCCTAAACAGAACTCCAGTGGCTCATGCTCTAAGATCAAGAATTGATAAATGGAACATCAAGAAACTGAAAAGCTTCTGTAAGGTAAAGGTAAGACAAATCAGCAATCTACAGATTGAGAAAAAAATCTTCACTAACCCCACATCCAATAAAAGGCTAATACTCAAAATATATAAACAACTCAAGAAGCTAATCACTTAAAAACCAAACAACCCAATCAAAAGTGGGATACAGCATGGTCAATTTATTATTATTAGAAACCATATTTTCCCTGTGAATTGGGCATTTTCTTGTTCCTGTGCCCTCCCCCAAACAACAAACTAATCAAAGGAGGAAGGATCTGTTCACGCTCACAGTTTTAGGGTATATAATCCACCATGGAAGGTGACATGCAGCATGAACATGAGGTGGCTTGCTCTCACACTGTTGTAGGTAAGGAAGCAAAGATAAAAAAAATTTGATGTGCTCCACTGGCTTTTCTTTTGTTCCCTTTGGATTCGGTCAAAGACCACATCCCATTGAATGATGTTGTCCACATTCAAAATGAAACATCCCTTCAGTTAACCCTCTCTAAAATTTTCTGAAAGGCACACCCAAATGCATGCCTTAGTACTCTAGGCATTTCTCAGTTTAATAAAGTTGACCAAGGAAATTAGACACACTCTCCATCTTCTATTCTAGAAAAGATAAATGCAGATTATTTCTCTTCATCACAGTGTGGTGATTTGAATGAGAATGTCTCCCAGGGGCTTGAGTATTTGCCCACTGGGTAGTGCTGTTTGAGAAAATGGCACAGCCATGCTGGAGGAAGGATGCCACTGGGGGCAGACTTTGAGAGTTCATAGCCTGTCCTCTCTTGCAGTTTACTCTCTCTGTTTTATGACTGTGATTGAAGACGTGATCTGTTCCAGCTTCCTGCTCTTGCCACCATGCCTGTCACTTGCTTCCGTGCCTCCCTGCTGTGATGGGGTCCATCCCTCTGTAACTGTAAACCAAGTAAACTCTTCTGTAAGTTGCTCTGGTTATGGTATTTTATCAGTGACAGTAAAGTAACTAATATAGTAGGCAAAGGAGTCTCTCTGAGAGATTCTCTGCCAAGACCAAGGCAGATATGTGGTTCAGTGTGACTCACTGACTGTCTCCATGAGGAATCTGATTCCTGAAGAAATATTACAGAACTGAATGACCTTATCATTGATCCCTGATGCTCCTGCTCAAGTGTCCCTTCCATGGAAACAGTCCTACACTCTCTAACTGTGAATTCTGGACATCCAAGTGTTCCTTCCACAAAAATAGTCTTCACTCTCATACACTGCGTTATGGTACTAGACCATTTCTGATCCTGTTCTTTGATCAACAAATACTCACTTTCTTAGTGATTCTTTTTTAATATAATTTTTACAAATTAGTTTTCTGAGATAATTGTATCACTTTTCACGTGCTCTTTTCTCCTACTAACCTCTCCATGAACCCTGCCTTGTTCTCTCTAATTCTTGTTCTTTGTCTGTAAGTGTTAGTGGTAGTGGTGGTAGTGGTGGTAATAGGTGTGTGTGTGTATGTGTTCCCAAATACATAAATACAGTCTGATTAGTTTATATTTCACATGTATGTATGTATGTATGTATGTATGTATGTATTCTCAGGGCTGAGCATTTGCTCTTGGGTAACCAGTTGATATGCTCTTTCTTGGTGAAGACTATTAGAATATATGACTCTCAGCATTCCTCTCAGTCTGAAGTTCTTTGTGTAGAGTTGAGGGCTCTTGAGCTGTATCTGTTTTATGTTAACAGTATATTGATGTCATCCTTGTTCAGGTCTTTTTAGGTAGCCATATTGATGATACTTCATATTGATGTAGCTTCTGCATTGCAAGAATAACAGTGTCACAGAAATTTTCCTATTCCTCTGACACAGTCCTTCACCCCCTCTTCCACAATGGTCTTCGAGTCTTAGGTGCAGGAGTTATATTATAGATGTATCAACTGGAACTGGGCACCACAGCTTTACATTTTGATTAGTTGTGATTTTCTATGTTGGTCTCTGTCTGCTGCAAAGATAAGTTTCTTTGACAATGAGATAGGATTATACTTATCTCTGGGTGTAAGGATAAATATTTAGAATGTTAGTAGGGCTTATGTTAGTTTAGTAACATGAGAATTGAGGCTTTTCTTTCAGATCCATTACTTCACTAGCCTAGGATTTCCTGTATCCAGAATGTTTCCCCTCTTTTTCATATCTTAAGTCTAACTAGTGAGCTGTTGCCTACCACGAAGGTATGTGCACCACTATTACACTCTTAATGTTATCCCATGCTGGTTATTGCTGTAGCATGATTCTTTAATAAGTTCTTCTTATTCTTTCAATAAATTACTCAGGTTTAAATCAGCCATATTTGGCTTTGCTCTATGTATTCAAGGCCTCTTTAGTGATATGGTTACCAAGTTATTTCTGAGTATGAAAGATGCTCACTTAATTTAGTTGTCTTTAAAAATGAAAAATCTACCTTTCTTCTGGTCTGGGACTAAGCACTGAGCAGATTCCGGGCAGCAGCTCTGTACCCAATCTCACAAACCCCAGAGGAAGTGGGCCTCCCAGGAGCTCTAACCTGGGCAGTATCTTAGGTAAGGAGACAGCAACACCTGCCCCAAACAGGGAGTAACTGGGACCCAGGAATTCTCTCCTGGCCCAGAGCACTGGTTCCTTTCGATCTGGGCCCGAGCACTGAGCAGATCCAGCTCTAACTCCAGTAGTAACATCCACCCTACACAATTCTGAAACAACCAAGATAATAGGAAAGACAGGCTCCTGTCAGAGACAGGGCGATAGCATCAAGGAGATCCAGATGGTGAAAGGCAAGCGCAAGAACATAGGCATCAGCAACTCAGGGTACTTGGCATCATCAAAACCTAGTTCTCCCACATTAGAAAGTCCTGAATTCCCCATATCACCAGGAAAGCAAGATTCAGATTTAAAATCACTTCTAATGATGATGATTGAGGACTTTAAGAAGGACATAACACTCTCTAAGAATTTGAAGGGAAATATAGGTAAACAGGTAGAAGCCCTTAAATAGGAAACACAAAAATCCATTAATGAATTACAAAAGAACACAACCAAGCAGGTGAAGGAATTGAACAAAACCATTCAGGACATAAAAATGGAAGTAGAAACAATAAAGAAATCACAAAGGGAGACTACCCTGGAGATAGAAAACCTAGGAAAAAAAATCAGGAGTCATAGATGCAAGCATCTCCAACAGAATACAAGAGATAGAATAGAGAATCCCAGGTGCAGAAGATACCATAGAAAACATTGACACAACTGTCAAAGAAAATGCAAAATGCAAAAAGCTCCTAACCCAAACCATCCAGGAAATCCACGACACAATAAGACCAAACCTAAGGATAATAGGTATAGATGAGAGTGAAGATTCCCAACTTAAAGGGCCAATAAATATCTTCAACAAAATTATAGAAGAAAACTTCTCTAACCTAAAGAACTAGATGCCCACAAACATACAAGAAGCCTACAGAACGCCAAATAGACTAGACCAGAAAAAAAATACCTCCCGTCACATAATAATCAAAACACCAAATGCACAAAACAAAGAAAGAATATTAAAAGCAGTAAGGGAAAAAGGCCAAGTAACATATAAAGGCAGACCTATCAGAATTATACCAGATTTCTCACCAGAAACTATAAAAGCCAGAAGATCCTGGACAGACATCCTACAGACCTAAGGGAAAACGAATGCCAGCCTAGGCTACTATATCCAGCAAAACTCTCAATTACCATAGATGGAGAAACCAAGATATTCCATGACAAAACCAAATTTACACAATGTCTTTCCACAAACCCAGCATTACAAAGGATAGTAGAGGGAAAGTTCCAATACAAGGAGGGAAATTATACCTTAGAAAGAGCAAGAAAGTAATCCTGTTCCAACAAATCCAAAAGAAGGTAGCCACACAAAGACAATTCCACCTCTAATAACAAAAATAACAGGAAGCAACAATCACTGTTCCTTAATATCTCTTAACATCAGTGGACTCAATTCCCCAATAAAAAGACATAGGCTAACGGTCTCAATAGGTAAACAGGATCCAGAATTTTGCTGCATACAGAAAACCACCTCAGTAACAAAGACAGACACTATCTTAGAGTAAAAGGCTGGAAAACAATTTTTCAAGCAAATGGTCCTAAGAAACAAGCTGGAGTAGCCATTCTAAAACCTCTAGCCCGAGAACACAAAGGGAGGGACTCATGGCTCCACCTGTATAGGTAGTTGAGGGTGGCCTTGTCAGGCATCAGTTGAAGTGGAGGACCTTGGTGCCTGATAGTTTGGATTCCCTAGCATTGGTGAATTCAAGAGCAGGAAGGCGAAACTGGGAGGATACTGGGAGCACACACTCTTAGAAACTCCCAGAATTATGTGGATTAGACATGACAGAGGCAGGCCGCCAGAAGACTAGATTTCAGAATTCAAACAAAAAATTATCTTGATACTAAAATTTGTTTTGAGAATTATATATTGCAGTATACACAGCCTTGGTGTATCTACTCATCAAGCAAGCTGAGCAGACCTGCTCGACCTCTGATGTCCTGGAATTTCTGCTGGATGCAGTGAAGTCACAGATGTCAGAGGCTTATCAATTTACTCTTCCCCCGCCCCTCTTCTAATATCTCAATGCCCGTAATCAGCTTGAAGAAGTTAATGAAGAGTCAGTGCTCCTATTCCCTGGGCTTGGGGACTGAGGTGGTTAATATTGGGCTGTCTTTCTAGGAAAAACTAGTGGTTTTGTCAGAACAGGGAGGAATAGCTAGGATTTATTGCATAGCCATAACATATTGGTAGAAATCTGTGTAATTGTTATTAAGCTGAAGTTGTAATTTCTTAAATGGTACAAAATTTACTTTGATTCCAAATTTAAGGTTTTCATTGGTACGCGTTTCTTATTGATATAGAAGTGAGATTAATATTGTTACTCTCATAGGCATTGTCCCTATATAACACATTTAGGAATACAAGGCTTAGACCTCGTCCTTCTTTAACTTTTTTAACTAACTTGAGATGGCTAGCCTGTGAGTTAAGGGCCTATAGAAAATTCATGGCTCTGAGTTTATTGTTAGAGTGTTTTCTATATTTTATTTAGAAATAGCTGAGAGGAGTTAACAGACAACAGTCCAGATTGCCTTATATGGATAGTTGGTTTTCAAAACATCAGACGTCCACAGAATTGATGTTACAAACATTTCTGTATTAAGGTTCATTTTGATTAGAGACCTGTCTGCTCCTGACAGCTTCCTGTCTTGGATTCTAAGAAGAAATTGAGCATCTTTGGAGTTACTCTAGTTGTGGTGAGACAGCCACTAGGCAAGAATTGCGTCTTTTCATCAACAGACAAAGTACTGTCCTGAAAAGGACACACTTGCAGAATAATCGACTGATTGTGTCTGCTAAGACAGAGTAATCAGCCCTTAATAATTCTGCATTACTAGGTCTGTCAGATGATCCTGGGCCAGAAGGATGAAGATCGGATGCTCCAACGTTTTGTAGTATAGGGACTGTCCAGGTGTTCAGCGGTCTCTATAAATTGGCTAAGTTTTAGAAGCTATGCTTTGTTCTTCCCATAATTTCAGTCATTCTGGATTTCTAATGGGGTTGAAGACTTATAGTCTCATAGCCTATCCTGGCTATTTATTTTGAGAGAAAAGATTTGAGAGAGTGATTTTCAGCTGACATTCATTCTAAAGCCAAGAAAAAAGCCAGGTTCAGAACTAAGTCTTTTAGTTAGGAGAGATGACAGAAGTTCTGGTTAGTCAACAACATGATGGACTGGATATTAGGCCTATCTTGTACTTTATTGATATAAATTGGTATAGTTATGCTCTAATTGTATTTTGAGAGAAAAGTTTTATTTTAACAGTGATATGTAGGAGAAACTAAAGTGGGAGGAGTAAAAAGAGGAAGAGGAGGAGAAGGAGAAGGAGAAGAGGAAGAGCTAGGAGACGAGAGAAAGAGTCGGGGAGGGGAACATGGAGGTAGATGTCCACGTGTCTCAGTCAAAGATAGTTGGTATATCTAGGTTGGGTATTGTGTTACACTTCTGATTGTATGGGCATCTTGTTATTAAGCATTACCAAACTTATAAAGCCTTTGATTAACATTTAAAAAAGTTACTAATGAAAAGAAAGAACAAAAAAAATTGAGGTTCTAATATCAGAAAAAAAAATGCAAAATCTATTGGGCAGCAGAATTTCACTCTCCCTGACCTGTGGAATAAATAAATGATGTCTGCCTTTTCGAATGACTACTGCTCAGAGAAGCTTACTAAAGATACTTTCCACAAATACAGTTAAAGTTCGAGTACTTGAAACTAAATCTAGATTTCTCTCTTGACATTTCTCGTATCGAGAGAAACAAAGTAGATTCTGACCTCTATTAGTGATAATAGTGATAATAGGCATATAAGTTCTGAAATAGCTCTACTCTGGCAGTGTAGACACCCGTTGTTGCTGCTGAAGGAAAGCAGGATCCTTCAATAGAACCACTTTGCTCAGCACCTCCTGATGCAAGAAGAGGTGATGAGGGAGCTGGCCATACATTATTCTTGACCCAAAGCCACATTAATCTTTTCTATTTTGGCTAATTTCTGACAATAAAGAATCTAGAAAAAACTCTTAAAGAGCTCATTTGCCCTGGCCTCCACTGTGAGGTTAGCCTGCTGACTGTTCTCAGGGTCACTAGAACATCAGAGAAAGACTGTCAGTTGTCTTTAAAAATGCAAAATCTATTGGGGAACAGGATTTCACTTTCCCTACAAAACAGAACTAAGACCAGAGTTGGAGAGATGACTCAGGGATTAAGAGTGCTTATAATTTGAGAGAACCAGAGTTCCGATCCCAGCACCCACCATCACAACTTCCTGTATTTCAGCTCCAGAGGATTCACAACTTCTTCTTGCTTCTGTGGGCATTCTAATACATGTATATACACTTGCATACTGCATACGTACATACAAACAAATGAAAATAAGTGCCAGGATAGTTTTTATATGGAGCTCTGTTGCTCTTCAAAGCTGGGATCAGGATTCAGGTTTTATGCTGAAAGGGTGGAGACTGATTTCAAATTCCCTGACATGCATGACTAGATACCAGTGGTTCATGAAAAATCCAGTTATCCAGAAGCTGAGAAATAATATTATCCCATCTTGTATATCACAACCCCATAGAGTAACAGGAGTAGTCATGCCATTCTTTTCTAAAATCTCTACAAGTGATTATAGAATAGAAGAAAGTCTTTGCCAGATATAGATCCATATGAGAGAGGGATCATATATAGAATATACAAAGAATACAAAAATTTAAGCACCAAAAATAGTACCACTAATAAATGGCAGAGAGTTATGAAACAAACTAAAATTAGCCAATAAATGTATGATAAAATGCCTGTTACCCTTAGTCATCAGGAAAACATCTGAAACCTCACTGAGGGTCAATCTCACCCCAGTAAGAATGACTGTCACTAGTTTTATGTGAACTTAACAGAAGCTAGAGTCATCAGAGAGTGATTAGGTTCTATAAGAAAGTAGGCTGAGCAAGCCACGAGGAGCAAGCCAAATAGAAGCACCATTCCATGACCTCTGCATCTGTTCCTTCATACTGCTTTCTGCCTTGCCTGAATTCTATCCTCATGCTTTTAGTGATGAACTGTTACATAGAACTGTGAGTGAAATTTCCTTTCAATATTGCTTTGGTCATGGTGTTTCATCACAATAGAAATCCTAACTAAGACATTAAGAAATTAAATAACAGATGCCATCAAGGATGGGGGAGGAAGAAACCTTCAGCACTGCCAGTAGGTGTGTAAATTACTTCAGCCACTTTGGAAATCAGTGTGAGCTTCCACAAAAAAATAAAAAGAGTCAATCATATGACCTAGCAGTGACAATCCTGTAAATAGCTGTGGGAATCAAAGTCATCATGTTACAGAGATTCCTGCACACCCATGTTTACTGTGGCACTTCTCACAATAGCCTCAATAGTGCTCAAATCAGTTTACATGTCAATTAAGAGAAAAATGGATAAAGAAAATGTAGGAAATAGCCTCACATGACTTAGAAGGATCAGGGACATCATATAAGGGTACAAGATTCTGTTTTTCTGTTAAAACCATCATTATTTTACAGAGAAATTTCAGAACCCAACATTCTGCAAATACCTAATGGTGCAACCAGTACCTTTCAAATGGAGACCCTTCCAGTTCTAAGAATCAACAGCCAGGGAAAGTAGGTATCTAGGATCCTGCTGGCTGTGTAAATTTGTACTTATGTATGGGGAAACTGAAGTGCTCCAGACTTGAAGGACTGCCTGTTACCCATAGTACAGACATCCAGGTCACCTCAGAAAAATGACTGTACACCATTCTGAAAGCCACTTGTCCTCACTACCCATTTTTATCACTTGCTTAGGACTTCTCATGTGGCCTGTTTGCCTACAGAGTGCTATGGATATCTATCTGGCTGGTTATCAAGTCCAACATTAGACATGTGGGTTGCAGATGTGTACAAGATTGCCTTCAGCTGTGTTTTTGCCAGCTGTAGAAGTATCATATGGCAGTTTTGAGCTACCAAACATCTGGAAAACAGATCCCACAAGAAAAGAAACTCTTAAGCAAGGTGAACGTTTAGATGACAGATACAATGTTCATGGTGAATCCAAGTGAATGTTGGGAACAGAATTCTGACCAATATAGTCAAGAGATAGCTACTGAGTGTCTGCTTTGTGAGAGTCTAGAGAACTAGTAAAAACAAGAAAGACTAAAGTATGCTGAGGAGGATGGGGGTGATTGTGGTCTCCAAAGCAGTGGGAATGTCTTCTTGGAAGACCAGTGGGTAAAGCATTCATTATAAAAGCCATAATTGTTACCATTGCTTTTCATTGAATATTGTTCTCCCTACTTCCCTAACTTAAGCTTGCCTAGTCAACTCCACCTACACTGGCATCATTGTAGCCCTAGAACATACTAAATATGATTGTGTCTCAGGACATTTATGCCCAATAATCTCTGGTGTCAGTTTACAAAGGATCTCTTTGTTCTTCATCACCCTTTATCCTCCCCAATCTGTGTTCCCCACTCCCTACTGTGTTGTGTAAATATTTTAAAAATGGCCTCAGTCATGCCATGCTGACTATCTAAGTTGTGGTGGCACTGCCTACCTCATATGCCCATACAAAGAGAGTTATTTCCCAATTAGCTAACCTAAATAAAAGTTGTTACCTGCAACTGCTCTCCATACCTTTGTGGCTCTCCATCCTCCTACATCTCTGCTCTCCCTAGCTCCTCCTCTTCCTTTTCCTCTTCCTCTCCTTACTTCTCTCACCTTAGCTCCTCCTACACCACTGAATAGCTAAACTTTCAGGAGCAAGTTAGATATGATATCTCATTCTGCCTTGCTCTATCTTTCTCACAATTCTGCATTCTGTGCTTGTACTTAGCTCAAGCATCAGACCCGGCCTTCAAGTCAGAAAACAGACAACCCATGTACTGTCCTGGAATGCCCCAGCAATATGGATGATTGGATCAACTTCCTTTCCCTGAAGGAGCTAGCTGCTTTTCAGACATATCCCAGGCAGCATGCCTGTTAATTGACACTGTCAAGAAGTAAGAAGCCTAGAGAACATGTCAGACATAAGCAAGATAAAACATGTGACCTCTTAAGGGTACTTAGACCTGTGGAGCAGACAATTGCCAATGGTCCAGCTCTTCCCCTGATAAGAGAGGGTAAAAGCACTCTAAGAGATGTTTTCTTGGAGCACTCAGGGATAGCAAAGGCTAAACACACTAGAGGATTTGGTGGCGAAAGAACGGAAAACGCTAGAAGACTCACTCCTGATGATTGAGCCAACTCTATATTTCTCATTAACCCATAAGCCCAGGTATTTACCTTTCTTCCTCTGCATGCAGGCACTGCTAATATTAGGGATGCTGGAGGAGGTAAGAGAGCTGGGTTCCCAGACCATAGGTGCCCATACAGACTGAAAGACTGTGGGCATCAACATCCTGTGTAGAAAAAGAGGGGAACAAGGGTCAGAATGTGGTTCTGATGACAGAGTCAGGCATTGCCCCTCATTCTAAAGCTGTGTGTTCCTAGGCATGTTTTGAGAAGTGATAACCCTGTGTAGGCTATGAGCTATAGTATGATTTCATAGTGAAAATCCCAGAAGAATATAAAAAGACATAAAAATTAAGAGACATAAAAAGTAAGGGGAAAGATAATCAAGGTGTGCTCAGGCACATGTTATTGCCCTTGAAGGTTGTAATGGGCATTGAAAAGACATGTGGTCACAATGAACATTGGAAAGACATGTGCAGGCTGAAATAGGAGGGGAGCAGATTGGTTCTACAGGTATGAGTTGCTGGCTCACCAGTAGGACAGTAATGGAATGTCAATGGAGACAAGATATTTGGAAGGGCCATTAACAGTTATGTCATGGATGGATGGATCTTGGATTCTGTCACTAGCTATGGGAGGCTGGAAACCATTGGGATTTTGTTCTCTTCTGCAGATACAGTCATTAGCAGTGGTGGGGTCACTTGTGGGTGTATGAGCTTTGGATATCTATACATAGCTTCTGAGGAAGAAAAACTGACCATCAGGTGCAATCTATATTCTTCACACAGATGAAAACCAGGGTCAGAGAATTGGACCCTGGCTTGTAGGTCCCTGGGAATGCCTGCATGTATCTTTTAAAACACAACCTAAATCTTCTTAAAACCCTTCGTGAATCTCTTGTGGCTATTAGAATAAAGCCTGGCTCTTTGGGCGCTTAAGGCTTTGTGTAGCCTCTGCTTACCTCTCTAATTTTACTGCTTCCTCATTAAAGTAGAGATTGGTTCCCAAAATTATCTTTATGTGTCAATAACCTGGGGATTAACTTAGAAATTGTCAGGCCTAGACCATTCCTGAGACCAGCTCAGTTATCAGAGGTTCAATGCTGCTTGCTAGGAGGTAAGGTGCATACAAGGTCCAGTTGCAGTGGATATATTTTCAAGTTTCTGTGTTCTTGTGACATTGCTGATGGACTGTGATTTTGCAGTGTGCGGGCAGTAGCTCTGTTTGGCTACAGATCAGCTGGGCTTGCTTTCAAGCTTATGCATTCATTCAGGAGCGCTCAGCTCCCTCATCTTTCTGAGAGTAAGATCTTTCCAAATGTAAGCTTTCAAGGTGATGATACAAGCCATTTTGATTCCTTGCCTATTTGCTTCTGGCTTGCAATCATTTCATTCCACTTCCAATGAATGAATCGAAACAAGTCCCATGGTATATATGTTAGTTATACTTCTGGTTGCTAAGATAAAATATCTAATCAAAGCAACTTAAGGAATTAAGGGTTTATTTTGGCTCACATTTTGAGGATACAATCCATTATGGAGGAGAAGGCATAGCCACAGAAGCGTAAGGTAGACTCTCATATTATATCTGCCATCAGGAAGCAGAGAAAGGGATGCTTCAACTTGCGTTCTCCCTCTTGTTTAGTCTGGGAGTTGGAGAGTAGAATGGTGCTTTTCACCTTTTGGGACACATGTTATTTCTTCATTTAGACCAATTTAGCAACACCCACATACCCAGAGCTTTGTCTTTCCTGTGATTCTAGATCCTATCAAGTTCACACTATTGATCATCACACATAGCCAAAGTCCATAACAGCAGGGCGGAGAAATAGACTGGCTACTCTCAAGCTCTATGTTGCGGCTTGAGTATAAAATGCTGTCTCAATAGACTTATGTGTTTGACCTACTGGAACCCCAGTTGCTGATGCTATTGTGAGAGGTTGAAGAACTTTTAGGAGGGGAGATCTGGATGGAGGAAGTGGGTTACCTTCTTCCTTTCTCCCCTTCTACTTCTTCCTGTTCCTCAGAGACCTGAATAATCCCAATTATGTATTGGAGGACAGGAGTCTTGGTTCTCGCTTTCCACACAGCTCCCTGCTGCCATGCCATCCTCTCCATACTGGTGTGTGTCATGGCAAACTGTACAAAGAAAGATAAATCCTCCCTCCTTTAAATTGCCTTGTCAGGTACCTGGTCAGAGTAAGAAGAAATGTAATCAATATGCTTCCCAAGGTAGATGCAGGGGGAAGGGTGGATCTGAGAATGATCTGATCTGATTCAGAGGTAATCTTGTGGCCGGAAACTGTGAACTACAGTGCCTGGATGGTTTCATTGGCCCATAAGGGCTCCCGACATCATTGCTGTCCACCCAATTCTTATGCAGACCTATATATTCACAGGCATAGCCACTCACTTGTATCCACACTGCATGTTTTAAACATCACTCTTATTTTTAAGTATTACATAATTTCCAAAGGCTTTGCACTCACACTTAGGCTATACATTCATCTGCTATTGCATATTTTTGCACATATAGTCCAACATACTCATATACTAGTTGCGTTTTAAACATCATCATGTGGACACACTTCATAGGCATATACTCAAATGCATACATGTCCCTGTGTACTCAACCACACTCATACACTAGCATATCCCATGTACTCTGAGACATGTTTAGTTGCAAATGCATCTTCTCCTGCACTTGTGTACCCTCACCCCTGGCTCACGTATACATCTCCCAGACCTCTGTGTCCACAGCTGCTTAATCCGAATCAGGGTCTGCTGATGAGGCTGCTGTGTTTTTTTCCTCCTGAGCTTGATCCTACTTCTCATGAAGGATATGCAAAACATTATCATCAAATCCAGGCAGCTCTGAGAACAAAAGGAACACCCAAGGAAAACTTCTGGTAGTCACGAGTGACCTGGGATATTTGCCGTTACTAGTTAGGATAGACAGATTTGACATGAGCCTAACTTAAGGATAACCCAGACTGAAAAAACCTTTAATGATGAATGTGCTCATTTTGCAGTGGAAGGCATAAACAGAAGCTGGCTTATGTTACCATGGTTGCCATTGGTAACAAAACAGGGTGTAGATCTCCCAGACTTGCTGTCTTCCTGGTCCTAGGTTCTTTGGGAGCAGACGCTAAGATTATATTAGGATATGAGTAGTTACTAGGAGAGGATGGAAGCATGCATGTACCTACAAAGGAACTATGGCCTAAGCTGACCCAGTGAATAGCCCCAGAGATGGAATGGACCACTGCCATTTCTCCAAATGTGGTGAAGTGGAGCCAGGCTTTGGGACTCCAAGGAGGAGCTATGACCTCAAGATAGACAGTATCTTTGTATCATGCCATTGAGAAAAATTCCCAGACCTTTTAGAAGCCAAGCCAATGAAGGAAGCAAATGTCTTTGTGCTTGTTATGGTTTGGATATAAGATGTCTGTCACAAACTCAAGTGTATGAATACTTGGGTTTCCCCAGTTGGTGGCATTGTGTTTAGGAAGAACTGGAACCTTTGGGACTGTGGCTTACGGTCACTGGCATTTGGCTTTGAAAGTGATAGCCACTTTCGTTTCTACCCAAGATTTCTGCTTCCTGGTTAAAGTAGGACCAGATGTCTCTTGCTCCCACCGCTGAGACTGAACTGCTTTAGCTGTTGTGAGTTCTCTTTCTCCCCTGAAACTGTGAACTCAAGTAAAACATTCCTCCTTGAAGTTTCTTCCATTAGATCCTATGCCAGAATAAGAAAAGAAACTAAGGCATCAAATGTGGCATGAAACATGTTGGTGAGTCACTGATAATGTTAGTGTCTTATTAAAGAATAAACTGAAAGCACTTTCTATGGAAGTGCTTTTAACCAAGTTCCACTCCAGATTTGAATATTGCATGTTTCTCTTTTGTCTGTCTGTTGTGTGAAGCTGAATCCATGGCTGTGTGAAGGCTGCCTTGTGTGTATGTCTGTTGTTTGTCTGTGTTCTCTGTGTTCACCCCAAATAAAGAACTCTGTGTTTGTTAAATAGCACAGAAAGCGTCACATGGAGAAGGAATGGGATAGTATATAGAAATCTTTAACAGATTTTTTTTGTTTTGTTTTTTTGAGACAGGGTTTCTCTGTGTAGCCCTGGCTGTCCTGGAACTCACTCTGTAGACCAGGTTGGCCTTGAACTCAGAAATCTGCCTGCCTCTGCCTACCAAGTGCTGGGATTAAAGGCATGTGCCACCACCGCCCAGCTTTAACAGAGTTTTATAAGAGATAAGTCACTGGCTACAATGGATCTCAAATGACCCAGAAAGCAAACAGTATTGAAACCATCATTGTTTATCAACCAATATCCATAAGTGGACATTCATTTCATAAGATCACTTTCAACCTCTGCATGTGCTGCTTTCAGTGTATGATACAAATGTATTGTCTGGGTCAGAGGCATGGTAAAAGTGCATAACTTAAATTTAAAGCCATGTTGGGAAGTCCAAGGCAAGAAAGGTTGGCTGTTATGTGTTTTTCTTTTCTTTTTTTGTTTTGTTTTTAAAGTTGTTCACTTTTCTTTCTTTCTTTTTCTTAAGTTAAACTAATAAAATTTATTTTTAAATATTCAACTCAGCATTGACATTTTTTTAAATCATCAAAATAATTTATAATAGTTAAATGCCTCTTAAGTATACATGATATCTTCTGAGCACTCAACCAGTCTTTAAAGATCTATTTGGAACATTAAACACGATAGAAATAGAAAAAAAAAATCTCTTACGAAGTCATCTCTGAAAGGAAATTGTGACAAGCTCTAAGTAGACAAAAACCATTCCATCTCCAAGTGAGAATACTCACTGTGGCTTCATAGAATGAATTGGGTACTGTTCCTTCGATTTCTATTTTGTGGACTAATCTGAGAAGTATTGGTATTAGATCTTCTTTCAAGGTCTGATAGAAGTCTGCATTAAACCCATATAATCCTGGGCTTTTTTTTTTTTTTTTTTTTTTTTTTTTGGTTGGGAGTCTTTTAATCACTGCTTCTACTTCTTTACGGGTTATGGACTGTTTAGATGGTTTATGTGATCCTAATTGAACTTTGGTACCTGGTATCTGTCTAGAAAATTATCCATTTCATCCAGATTTTCCAGTTTTGTTGGATATAGGCTTTTGTAGTAGGATCTGATGGCTTTTTGAATTTCTTCATATATATCTCTCCCTTTTCATTTCTGATTTTGTTAATTTGGATACCATCTCTGTTACCTCTGGTTAGTCTGACTAAATCATGTTGATTTTTTCAAAGAACTTGTTGATTCTTTGTATAGTTCTTTCTGTTTCTACTTGGTTGATTTCAGCCCCAAGTTTGATTATTTCCTCCCATCTACTCTTCTTGGGTGTATTTGCTTCTTTTTGTTCTAGAGCTTTCAGGTGTGCTGTTAAGTTGTTAGTGTATGCTCTCTCCAGTTTTTTTTGGAGGCACCAAGAGCTGAGTTTTCCTCTTAGCATTGCTTTCACTATGTCCCATAAGTTTGGGTATGTTGTGCTTTCATTTTCATTGAATTCTAAAAAGTCTTTAATTTCTTTCTTTATTTCTTTCTTGACCAAGTTATCATGGAGTAGGGCATTGTTCGAATTCTGTGTGTACATGGTGTTTTTGTTGCTATTGAAGACCAGCCTGAGTACATGGTGATCTGATAAAATACATGGGATTATTTCAATCTTCTTATATCTGATGAGGCCTGTTTTGTGACCAAATATATGGTCGGGAGAAAGTAACATGAGGTGCTGAGAAGAAGGTATATTATTTTGGTGTAGGATGAAATGTTCTATAGATATATGTTAATTTGGTCCACAACTTCTGTTAGTTTCAATGTGTATCTGTTTAGTTCCAGTTTCCATGATGTGTCCATTGATGAGAGTGGAGTGTTAAAGTCTCCCACTATTATTATGCGAGGTGTAATATGTGCTTTGAGCTTTAGTAAAGTTTCTTTTATGAATGTGGGTACCCTTTTATTTGGAGCATAGATGTTCAGAATTGAGAGTTCTTCTTGGTAGATTTTTTTTCTTTGATGAGTATGAAGTGTCCTTCCTTATTTATTTTTTGATAACTTTTGGATGAATGTCTATTCTATTCAATATTAGAATGACTTCTCCAGCTTGTTTCTTGGGACCATTTGCTTGAAAAATTCTTTTCTAGCCCTTTACTCTGAGGTAGTGTCTGTCTCTGACACTGAGGTGAGTATCCTGTATGCAGCAAAATACTGGGTCTTGTTTACATATCTAGTCTGTTAGCCTATGTCTTTTTATTAGGGAATTGAGTCCATTGATGTTAAGAGATATTAAGGAATAGTGATTGTTGCTTCCTGTTATCTTTGATGTTATTTTTATCTTTCTGTGGCTATCTTCTTTTGGGTTTGTTGAAAGAAGATTATTTTCTTGCTTTTTCTAGAGTGTAGTTTCCCTCCTTGTGTTGGTATTTTCTATCCATTATCCTTTGTAGGGCTGGATTTGTGGAAAGATGTTGTATAAATGTGTTTTTTTCATGGAATATCTTGGTTTCTCCATCTATGTAATTGAGAATTTTGCTGGGTACAATAACCTGGGCTGTCATTTGTGTTTTCTTAGGATCTATGACATATGCCCAGGACTATCTAGCTTTCATAGTCTCTGTTGAGAAGTCTGGTGTAATTCTGATAGGTCTGCCTTTATATGTTACTTGACCTTTTTTCCCTTACTGCTTTTAATATTCTTTCTTTGTTTTGTACATTTGGTGTTTTGACTATTATGTGATGGGAGGAATTTCTTTTCTGGTCCAATCTATTTGGAGTTCTGTAGGCCTCCTGTATGTTTATGGGCATCTCTTTCTTTAGGTTAGGGAAGCTTTCTTCTATAATTTTGTTGAAGATATTTACTGTCCCTTTAAGTTGGGCATCTTTGCTCTCTTCTGTGCCTATTAGCCTTAGGTTTGGTCTTCTCATCGTGTCCTGGATTTCCAGGATGTTTTGTGTTAGGAGCTTTTTGTATTTTGCATTTTCTTTGACTGTTGTGTCAATATTTTCTATGGTATCTTCGGCACAGGAGATTCTCTCTTCTATCTCTTGTATTCTGTTGGTGATGATTGCATTTATGACTCCTGATCTCTTTCCTAGGTTTTTCATCTCCAGGACTGTTTCCCTTTGTGTTTTCTTTAATGTTTCATTTTCCATTATTAGATCCTGGATGGTTTTGTTCAATTCTTTCACCTGTTTGGTTGTATTTTCCTGTAATTCTTTAAAGGATTTGTGTGTTTCCTCTTTAAGGGCTTCTACCTGTTTACCTGTGTTCTTCTGTATTTCTGTAAGGGAGTTATTCATGTCCATCTTAAAGTCTTCTATCATCATCATGAGATGTGATTTTAAATCAGAGTCTAACTTTTCTGGTGTGTTGAGGTGTCCAGGGTTCACTGTGGTGGTAGAACTCGGTTCTGTTCCTGCCAAGTAGCCTCGGTTTCTGTTGCTTAAGTTCTTGCCCTTGACTTTTGCCATTTGGTTATCTCTGGTGTTAGCTGATATCGGTGTCTCTGACTGTGGCTTGTTCCTCCTGCAAGCCTGTATGTCAATACTCCTGGGAGACTAGTTCTCTCTGGGAGGAAATTGGGTATGGATATCTGTGGCACAGGGCAGCTCCGGGGCGCAGACGGAATCAGAAAGGATTCTGTCCGTGGCTGTTCTTTGGTTCCTGTGTCCTGATGACTCTGGGCAGGTCCCTCTTGGGCCAGGAATTTGAGCAGATGTGGTGGTGTTACCTGTGCTCTCAAGCAAGTCAGCACTCCTCGGAGACCAGCTCTCTCCGGACCTAATTTGTGTATGGAGCACTGTGGCACAGGATCAACTCCCTGCCGAGCTGGACACCAGAAGGATCCTGTCCCAGGCTGCTCCTAAGTTCCTGTGTCCTGAAGGCTCCAGGCATGTCTCTTGGAGCAGAAGTGGTGGTTTTACCTGTGCTCACAGGTGTGTTGACACTCCTGGGAGACCACTCTTCCTGTGGTATTTGTGTATGCAGCGCTGTAGCACGGG
The DNA here is from genome assembly GCF_004785775.1 of Grammomys surdaster. NCBI lineage: Eukaryota > Metazoa > Chordata > Mammalia > Rodentia > Muridae > Grammomys > Grammomys surdaster. Next base: position 12,133,023 of record NW_021604598.1, on the reverse strand, counting down.
ATCGCTCCTGGTGCAGAAGGAAAAGGGAAACACGTAGTTTTCTTAATGGCAGGTTAAACCAACAGTCTGAGTACATCGTAGGATCATAGTCTTAAGGTGTTTTATTAACTCTGGCTGTGAGGTCCAACAAAGATTCACCTCTTTGTGTTTTGGAAATATTTTTATCAAAGGGCAACACTCTCCAGTGTTCACCACACCATGCATTCCCAATGGCTCCCTGGTCTTGTGGGCCATGCAAACAGTGCCTTCCGCCCCCTGCACTCATTTCACTGCCTCCACAACTTTCAGAAGTGGCCGAGAAGGAGACTTCCCAGTGAAATTTCTCCACTGGCCCCAAGCAGCCATCCCTATAGTTGCTATGAATTTTCCACACTCATCAAACAGCACTGATGCTTGCTTGTTTTCTCCATAGTCCTCCTATATCACATAATAAGGGAAAATCAAAACAAAACGGTTGAGATATGGGAGGCTCTGGCCTCTGCAGCAAGTACCTGGGGCTATCTTCTGACCCACGGGCTTCTTTCTTTAAGTGAATCTGGGAAGAGAGGCAGGGCAAAGGGTAGCCTCCAGAACTGCTGCTGAGAGAAAACTCTACTGCTATGTTTTGTGTCTTGCTTGCTAACAATTGTTGGCTGTCTTAACAGCCCTGGAGTCTCAGTCTGGCTCAACACTGTCCCACAGCACCAGAGCCTGCTTTCTTCTCTGGAAAAGAAAAGCATCTTTTTTCTCTGTATCCCACATGTCTGCTCCAAAGTTTCATGGATAGTCTTATACCTGCCATAAGCTCTCAATTCTCTGACACTTCGTTCAAAACATTTCCTCCAGCTTGGCCACGTACTTCTCTACTTGTCTACCTGGTTAAGAATTAAACTCTCAGGTTGAAAGGGACAATCAACTTGAGAAGGAGGAAGGGTATGAGATGTGTGGGAGGGGGTATTTGTGAAGGGCTGGGGGTATTAAAGGGGGATAATGGAATAATTCTAACTCAATTAAAACATATTTTAAGAAATAAAAGGGCAATCTATTTTTAAAAAGAATATAATACAGTAATCGTTAATGCTATTGCCATAAGTAAATTAACACAAACCCAAAAGATTTAGTCTGATTTTCTATTATTTATATTCAAGAATTAAATTTTTGATTCTTCCTTTAAAAAATAATTAAGTTTCAAGATTCTGCTCACTTATCTCTCACGTTTTCCAGAAAGCCTTCCTGGTTGACTGCCAAGTAGAATCAAGCGTCTTGGTTAGTAATGTCACTAACCTCCATTATAATTTTGACTGAATTAGGAATAACTAGAAGTCACACCTAGGTCATCACTATGATTCTTTCCAGGAAGGTTTAATTAAGGGAAGAGAGAAGATCCACACATGTTGCTTGAGTCCAACAATCCTATTTTCCATCAGCCTTACCTCCTAGCTAGGGGCACATGGCATACACTTTCAAGTGTTAACAGGCAGACTTTTGTGAACTAAGCTTACAAGATTTCTTTGTGAAAAACAATTCACAAGTACTCTACGCAGTAGTGTCAGTGGAGGGCACTTGTAGGGAAGAGAAGTGACACAGAGAGGGTATGTGGCCTCAGCTCTGCATTTGTCTGACTTAGACATGTTTTGATCAACTATTGGCTGAAATGTCACTGCTCTGACTGGCTAAGACTCAGCAACTTGTCAGAAAAAATTACACTGCCAAATCAGACTACCAGTTTGTTTATATAATAAGTTAGCTTGTAGTTTGTTACCTAGAAACTCAAGGTGCAGAGGCATCTGCGGGTCAAACTTACTTTAATGGAGGATTAAATGAGGTAGTCTAGAAGCAGGAAAAGAGCTTCAGTGTAAGGGCACTGTTGAGCATGCAGGATGCATTGGATCTCCTGTTCCTACACACACTTTCAAGGCATCTGTCATTCCATTTTACTAGTGTGTATGCTTGGTTTTGGGCCCAGAACTGAATTCAATCTCATACCATACAATTAAGAACTCCTGTATTGGGCTGGAGAGATGGCTCAGTGGTTAAGAGCACCGACTGCTCTTCCAGAGGTCCTGAGTTCAATTCCCAGCAACCACATGGTGGCTCACAACCATCTGTAATGAGATCTGATGCCCTCTTCTGGTGTGTCTGAAGACAGCTACAGTGTACTCACATACATAAAATAAGTAAATCTTAAAAAAAAAAAAGAACTCCTGTATTTTAGAGTATTCCATACCTCAAAGGAATAGCTTCATACTTCAACAGGGCTGGGATTCAATTTTAAAAATTGGTGGTAGCGGGGAGTTCTGGCCTGGAGCAGGATTTGTTGTTGTTGTTGTTGCTATTGTTGTTTAATGTTTCTATCATATTGGGGATATCTGTCAAAAAGAGCAAAACCCTCATGTTCCTTAAGAGCTCAAGAATTTCAATGCTAAAAACATTCTTCAGAATATTTTTACAGACAGACATAGACAGACAGACAAGCATGTAAGCAGGCAGTGAGGCAGAAGGACATACACATATACACATGGAATGATTCAGATTTTTTCTAAGGGACTACAGAATTACTTTTCAAAAAACAGCTAATGACACAGTATTGGGCTGGGCTGAAATCAAATGAACTCAGAAGTGTCATGTAGGGCTGTTTTCCCAGTGGTCTGTAGAATGCTGGCTGAGCTGCTGGAAGGGGTCACTTAAGGGTTATCGGCTATCAGTGTAACTCCTCATAGATAAAGTGCCAACTAGACGGCAAGACTCAAGGGATTTCACAACCTCCTCGGGGAGATGAACATAAAACCTGGAAATGACTACATGGACACACCATTCCAAAATGGGGTAATAGGACGGAGATCAATACTTGGAGTAGTGCCAGCTCTGTTTTGGAGGATCAGGGAAGGTTTTTCTGGAAGAAGTGTCAAGTAATCTAGGTTTGGACATGTGAATAAGAGTTTGGCTTTAGTAGTTTCCTATTGAGTAATCAGAGGAAGGAGACTTTTCTGTGCCTTATGGCAGCTGCTGCCCCACTATGTGTAACTCTCTATTCAAATAAGAAGAGTATCACGTCCTGTGTTCCGGCTTACAGTTAGCTTTAGGTATCTTTACTTGTTCACACATATTTTTAAGAAGAAAGCAAGACAATTTCTCAAAACGTGGCCTGTGTGATTACAACATCACACTGCATATGGGAATCTCTGAAAGGGATGCACTTTATTTTTGTATGGGACTCAGCTCATTGTTATCTATCTGTGCTTTCACATACACATTTCAGAGAAAACAGTACAATCCCTTATGGCTTAAAGGCAATATGCATGCCTATGTGTAACTGATTCTCTTAAAAACAAGAAGAGTGTTATTTGTTGTTCCTGTTTACAGTTAGCTTCAGGTGTCTTCAGTTGTTTGCATGGTTTTTTTTTTTTTTAGAAAGAAAGGAAGGAAAATTTTCAAAACACATCCAGTCATCCAAACGGATGTGCTTTGTTTTAGTGTGGGAACACAGTTTGTCATTACATTCCAGTACTTTCACATACGCATTTCACAGAACACAGACCATTCCTTATGACTGAAAGGCAATGTGCATGCCTATTTGATACTCTCTGTGCTAATAATCAGTAGAGTTTTGTGTTTAGTGTTAGCATAGTCATTTATCTTTAAATGTCTTAGGTGGTAAACATGTATTCTTTAAGAGCAAGCAATTATGTTTCTCAAGACATGACCTGTGTTTGTACATATTCAAACTACACTTAGTAGTCTCTGAAATGGATATGCTTATTTTCAGTATGGGACTACAGTTTGTCCTTACTTTTCTGTACTTTCACATGCACATTTCACAGAACATAGTACAGTTCCGTATGCCTGAATGGCAGTGTGCATGCCTATGTGTTACTCTCTGTGCTAATAACCAGAAGAAGATTGCCTTTAGTATTCTCATGTGCAGCTAGCTTTCAGTATCTTAGGTTGTAATCTTGTGTTTTTTAAGAAGAAAGCAAGGGTGATTTTGGACAGGGATAGCATGAGGACAAGATGTAGCTACTAGTGTCTCCCAGTTTCAATGATGGATCTGCCAGGATTTGCCACCAGAGGATTTAGATTTTATATGGCTTACAAGATTAGGATTCTAGTTGTTTCACCCTGAGATTGAGTTACCATTGTTTCTGAACCAAGTTTGTGTGGTGTTTTCCTTCCCATGGCAGATCTACTGGGTTTGAGAAAGAAAGGTATGACAGCAAAGTGTGGATTTGCCAGATGTGCACCACAAAGGCTGCTGTGGGGGATTTGAAGAATGGGGCTGGTGTGGTAGCAACTCACCAGTGGGAACTTAGTGAGCTGGGTGGAGAGATTTTGGAGCTCTGAGAGAGTCTCCAGGAGATAAGAACTGGCCAACAATACTACCTGGGCAGAGAGTAGCTGGGTGTAGCACGGGAACTTGCCATCTTTTTTAATATTTCCTGCAACACGTGTCAAACCAACGTGCTGGGCAAGAATCTCCTAGAAATTTAAGATTATTTGCCTGAGAGTTAGAGTTTTATATTTTTAAGTGAGTAGCTGGGTACCACTGAGACAAGTCATGTGGACTCAGGTGCAGGAACCTAGAAACTGCTCACAGGCCCTGAGGTCCCTGCTGTGGGGAATGCAGGATGCTTTGAGTCAGAGAGCTGGAGAAGGGAAGTTACCTTCCTTCTTGGAGTAGAGATTGATGCAACTGTGAGTTTATAAAATTGAGATTATTTGCTTTTAGGTTAGATTTATATACAAATTTTGTCCTAATCACATGGGGAATTTCATCTGTGGTTCAGAACTAGGATAGAGAAAATTACTTACTGACTTCAAGTAGAGAGGCCAGTGAACAGGTTTAATTAATGATGTCTGTGGCTCCAGGCAGAGAGCCCAACAGATGGATGTATAACAAGATGGCTGCTCTATCCAGAGAGACTAACAAGAAAAAACTACCTGCTTCCTATAGGCAGATATTAGTGAAAGTTTGAATTAATTGCTTTAAAGGTGGTATAAAGATATATTGCTCTAATATGCCTTATAGGATATCCAAATTCTGTCTAACATGGGCTCCTGCATGGAGCAAATAGAAAAGGGCTAAGTAGGCACTTATAGTATTTTAGTTTACTTCATTTGTTTTGATTGTTTTAATTTTCAAAATGAGTATGATTTTGAATTTTGTGGTTATATTCCTCTGGGAGACGTCAATATAAAGGTTTTTCTGGTTACTGGTTCAAGGATATGATGATTTGGGAGAAAGATTTTGTCGTTGCATTTTTAGAAAAGGTGATTAGTGTCTATACATCTTCCAGAGTAATATGGATCAGATTTGATAGAGGGAGACCCCTAGAGAACTAGATTCCAGAGAATCAAACAAAAAAGTTATCTTGATGATATTAAAATTTTGTTTTGAGATTTGTATATTACAGAATATACAGCCTTGATGAGTCTCATTGTCAGACATGCTGAACTGACCTGCTTGAACTCCTGATGTCTTGAACTTTTCAGTCGGATCCAGTCAGGACACAGACATCAGAGACTAATACAATCATTGATGTAGCGTTCTTAAGGCCAACCAACTTCCCCATTTTCCCTACCCAGCCCTTCAAAAATATCTCAATGCCCATATTCGGCTTGAAGAAGTTATGAAGAGTCATTGTCCCAGTTCCCTGGGCTTTGGGGCTAGAGGTTCTATTCTAAGGTTGTCTTTCTAGGGAATTTAGAAATGGTCATAGTCGGAACAGGCAGGTAATAGCTAGAATTGATTGTATAGCCATAATCTCATTTGGTAGAAATCTTTATAATTGTTACTAAGTTGAAGTCAAATTTCTTATTTTGGCACAGAATTTATTTTGATGCAAAACCAAGGTTTTTCATTTGTATAAATTTCTTCTATTGATACAAAAAGTTTAAAAGTACAGGGCTTAGACTCAGTCCTTCTATAACTGTCATTATAAACTGATCTGAGATGATTAAGCCTGTGAATTAAGGGCCAAATAGCAAATTCATTGCTCTGAGTTTATTGTTAGGGTGTTTTCAAGATATTTAATTAGAAATTACTGAGAGTAGTTAATGGAGAACAGTCACGATTACTTTACATAAATGGTTGGTTTCCAAAAATGTCAGAAATCCCCAGAATAAAAGAAAAAAAAAAGAAAAAAAAAGAAATCCCCAGAATGTGACATTTAATGTTATTTATTTATTTGTTGTTGAGACAAATCTGCTCCTAACAGCTTCCTATTCATTGATTCAAAGAAGCAGCTGAGCATCTTACCTCCAGGTGAGGCTGTACATTATGGCTAGGTTACCACTGGGCAGAAATCGCCAATCTCTCCTGAATACCTGTACTGTTCTTGAAAAGACACAATTTACAGGTTAAGATAGCTTAGTTTTGCTGAGACAGAATAGGCTAGTTCTTAATGATTCCTGTTTTTCAAAGGTCTGTCAGATGATCCTGGGCCAGAAGGCTGAAGACAGATGCTCTGACTTACTGACTTACTGGGGCTGTATAGGTAGGCAGCTGACTCTACATCTTGTCTAAGTTCTAGAAGCTGTGTTAGGCTTCCTATATCTTCCGATAATGTTGGTCATTCTTGGATTTCTGACAGAGTTGACAGACTGCTTATAGTCTCATAGCCAACCTAGGCTATTTACCATTGAGAGAACAGATTTGAGAGGATAGTTTTCAGATGGTGTGCAATCTAAAACCAGGACATAAGTCAGGTGTAGAATTATACATCTTTTAAGTTAGGATAGATGACAGTGTTCTATTTTATTGACAAAAATGGTGAACTGGGTGTTAGGTCTATCTTGTACTTTAAAAATTACAAGATGGTAATAGTTGTGCTCAATTTATATCTGAGATGAAAGAGTCTTTTAAGTGGACAGAAAGGGGAAGTGTTGTGGATAGTTCTGTGCTGTTTGTATTTTGATGTTAGTTCGGCTCTCCTGGGAGGGGCTGTAGACGAAGAGTGAGTCAAGTATTCAGTTGACTTTTTGTCAACCATCCCCTAATGAATAAAGGAGCCAATCACTGGGTGAGTAGGAAGTACTTCCAGGTTAAACAGTGGAAAAGAGAAAGCAGGAGAGAGATAGGGCCTTTTTGGACAGGGATAGCAAGGGGGCAAGATGTAGCTACTAGTGTCTCCCAGCTTATATGGCAAATCCTAGGGGATTTAGATTTAATAAGGCTTACATGATTAGGATTCTAGTTGTTGAACCCAGTGATCGAGTTACCATTATTTCTGAATAACAACAACAACAACAACAAAAAGAAAGCAAAGATATTTCTCAAAACAAGGCCTGTGTTGATACATCTTCAAACTATATTTAATACTCTTTGCAATGGATTTGCTTTATTTTAACATGGAAACACAGTTCATCACTACATTCCTGTTGTTTCACATACACATTTCACAAAACACAGTACAATTCCTTATGGCCCAAAGGTAAAGTGCATGTCTATGTTTTGCACTCTGGGCTAATGACCAGAAGAACGTTACATTTCATGTCCCAATGTACAGCTAGTTATAATTATTTTAGGTGTTAATCATGTAATTTTAAGAAAGCAAAGACATATCTCAAAACATGGCCTGTATTGATACATCTTCAAACTGCATTCAGTACTCTCTGCAACGGATTTGCTTTGTTTTAGAATGTGAACACTGTTCATCATTACCTTTCAGTACTTTTATATACACATTTCACAGAACACAATACAATTTCTTATGGCTGAAAGGCGATGTGACTGCTTACGGGTCACACTCTGTGTGAATAACCAGAAGAGCATTACATTTAGTGTTCCAATGTAGAGCTAGTTCTAATTATTTTAGGTGTTAATCATGTGTTTTGAAGTAGAAAACATGAAAATTTCTCACAGTTTGTCATTACTTTACAACATACACATTTCACAGAACAAAATAAACATCCTTACGTGTGAAAGGCAATGTGCTTGCCTTTGTGTTACTCTCTGTGCTAATTACAACATGAATCTAGAATTTATTGTTCCCACATACAGTAAGTTTTAAGTATCTTAGGTTGTAAACATGTGTTTTCAGAAGATGCAAGGGAATTGGTCAAAACACTGCCTGTATTGTTACATCTTCAAACTACATTTAGTACTCTGTGCAATGAGTGAGCTTTGTTTTAGGATGGGAACACAGTTAGATATGACTTTTGTGTATTTTCACATACACATTTCACAGAACACAGTGCAATTCCTTTTGGCTGAAAGGCAACGTGCAAGACTATGTGTTACTCTCTGTCGTAATAACCATAAGAGTGTTTCCTTTAGTTTTCCCATGGACAGTTAACTTTAAATATCTTAGGTAGTAAAAATGTGTTTTTAAGAAAGCAAATACTTTTCTCAACACAAGGACTGTGTTTTTACATCTTCAAACTGCTTTTAGCACTTTTTGCAACGGACATGCTTTGTCTTAGTATGAGGACAGAGTTTGCCATTATTTTCCTGTACTTTTGATTCTTTACAAATTTCTGAGAACACAGTACAATTCTTTATGGATAAAATGCAATGTGCCTGCCTTTGTGTTATTCTTTGTTCTAATAACCAGGAGAGTGTTGCTTTAGAGTTCCCACATAAAGTTAGCTTTAAATAGCTTAGGTGGTAAATATGTGTTTTTAAGAAGAATGCAAGGAGGTTTCTCAAAACACTCCCCGTGTTGTTCCATCTTCCAACTATATTTAGTACTCTTTGCAATGGATATGCTTTTTTATTTTATGGAAACACAATTTCTCTCTACTTTCCTGTACATTTTCATACACATGTCACAGAGCACAACACAGTGCAATTCCTTATGCCTGAAAGGCAATGTGCATGCCTATGTTCTAATCTCTGTGCTAACAATCAGAAGAGAGGTCTGTTTAGTGGATTTAGTCAGCATCTAAAGAGATGATTGTGTGACTTTTTTGTTTTTGTTTCTTTATATAGTGGATTGCATTGGTTGACTTCTGTATATTGAACCATGCCTGCATCCCTCGGATGAAGCCTACTTGATCATGTTTGAATGATGCTTTTGATGTGTTCTTGGATTCAGTTTGCAAGAATTTTATTGAGTGTTTTTGTGTGTATGTTCATATGTGAAATTGGGCTGAAGTTCTCTTTCACAGTTGGTTTTTGTGTGGTTTAGGTATTAGGGTAACTGTGGCTTCCTAGAATGAATAAGGTAGTGCTCCTTGCTTTTCTGTTTTGTGGAATAATTTGAGGAATATTGGTATTAACTCTTCTTGGAATGTCTGGTAGAATTCTGCAATAGAACCGTCTGGCTCTGAGCTTTTCTGCTTGGAAGGTTTTTAATTACTGCTTCTTTTTTCCATGATGGTTATGAGATGTTTTAGATAGCTTAACTGATGATAATTAATTTGTGCTACTTGACATCTGTGAAGAAAATTCATCCATTTTCTTTAGATTTTTTGGTTTCATCAAATGTGGCATTTGAAGTAAGATCTGTTATCTTTGAACTTCCTCAGATTCTGATGTCATGTCTCCCTTTTCATTATAGATTTTGTTAATTTGGATACTGGTTCTTTGCCTTTGAGTTAGTTTGGCTATGAGCTTTTCTATCTTGATTTTTTTTTTTGAAAGAACCAGCTCTTGGTTTTGTTTACTCTTTGTATTGTTCTCTTTATTTCCAACTGGTTGATTTCAGTCCTGAGTTTGACTGTTTTCTGCTTCTACTCCTTTTGGATGTGTTTGCTTCTTTTTCTTCTATAGTTTTCAGATATGCTGTTAAGTTGTTAGTATGAGGTCTCCCCAATTTCTTTAAGGCACTTAGTGCCATAAATTTTCCTCTTAACACTGCTTTAATTTTGTCCCATAAATTTGTGTATGCTTTACCTGAATTGTAGGATATCTTTAATTTTTCTTGTTTTCTTCCCTACCAAGTTATAATAGAGTAGTTATTCAGTTTCAATTAGTATACAGGCTTTCTGTAGTGTCTGTTGTGAAGTCTAGCCTTAAACTGTGGTGATTTGATAGGATACAAGGGGTTATTTCATTTTCTTGTATCTATTGAAACTCGCTTTTTGTGCATAATTATATGATCAATTTTGGAGAATGTTCCATGAGGTGCTGAGAAGGTATTTTTGTGGTGTACGTATGTATGTACATATCTATCTATCTATCTATCTATCTATCTATCTATCTATCTATCTATCTATTAAATCAATTTCTTTTAATACTTCTATTAGTATTAAATAATTGTTTCTCTTGTTAGTTTCTTGTTTTTTTCTTTTTTCTCAAATCGTAATTAATTCACACAGGGGTTATAAACACAGAAAGGCAGGATGTGGGGAAGGGAATGACACTGGAGTATGGGTGTTCAGGGGGAATACAGATATCTTCAGAACCGGGTATCGGCTAGGTGAAGGTTCAGGGGACAATTCACTATGACTCTGCCTATGACTTGCTTGTCCTTATCTAAGTTGGTATTGTCTGCCAAGGCTACCTATTTACAAGGTCTATGACTACTCAGCCTTATAAATTTCCACAAAAGCTGCCTGTTGACATTAGCTTATAGCCATCTGTTTCAATGTTTTTCCACTGAGACCCAAGACTTGGTGTTAGTATACATGTATGACAGGCCTATTGCTGATTTTAGGCCTATGGCTGATTTTAGGCCTTCAGTGTGTAAGCAGGGCTGCCCCTGACATCTCCTCCCTTCTCTAAGTATAGAAGGGCTGAGGCAATTCTAAACTTGCGAAGGTGGGGATAGAGGCCAGATCTCCAGTATTTGAAGGGGACCCTGTAATGGCTCCAGTCCACCTGTCGTTGTCCAGTGAGGCATGAGGGCCATACCCATCCCGATGTCTTTTTCCTGGAGAGGGGATACTTTTGACATCAACCCCTATGCAGTCAGGCTTGTCTCTCAGGGAACCCAGATAGATATTTTTATCTTTTATTTATATTCCCTTGCAGTGCTTAGCCTCGCAGCCTAAGCAAGAATTCAGATCGCCTGTCAGAGGGGGTTCTGGTTGGTCCCTCTCTGCTTGGTCTAGGGGCAGAGGTCCCCCCTTTTAGGTTGGGTGGAGATGGGTTTTGGAAACACCCTGTATAAAGTAACAACCTCATCTTGAGTCTCGTGGTCCTCCATAGCTAACTTATGATAATGTATCTGAGTAGGTTTTGTTACCAAATTATTTATCTGTTTTATCACAGAGTTAGTCCGACTATTTGAGGGCCAGGGACCAGCAGAAAAAAGCAAAAAGAACCCAAATAATGGTCCCAAGATGGAAGGAAATAGGGTTGACAACCTTGGAGAGGCTGCAAATCAATTCTTCTACCAGCATTCATCTGTCTCTTTCTCTCTCTGATTTTTCTTAGGGCCGTCACTACCTATTTCATGCTCTCTTTAACCCTCCTTGTCTTGTCTATGTAAAGGCAACCTTCTTCTTTGAGGGTTGTGCACAGTCAAGAGCTGTATACTGCCTTTTCTATTGTACTAGAGTAAATCAAGTCCAATAAGGATCTTTGCGATTTTAGGAGGTCTCTTCAGACAGCGAAACGAGGGATTTCTTCAGATTAGTGATGTCAATCTCTAGCTGTTTGATGTTCTTGTCAGTGGCCCTTCAAAGGTCTGAGTAGTATAAGTTCGGAGGCCAGCATCTGGATTAGAACTTCTAATAGCAGACATCACAGGTGATTCATTTTTACCTGGAAAGGAAAAAGAAGGGGACTCTCAGGGAGATTTCTCTTCCCTGGATGTAAATTGTTATTCATCGTATTTATGGTTGGGCCTGGCTTTTTGAGGGTATCTATTTTTTCATTAATCTTTTTGGTAGCCAATTAGCTGTGCCTTCTGTGGTATCAAACAGGCATATCAGTCCTCAGCCCCATAAGGGAACTGGGTCTGGGCCATTCCCTTTAAGGGTAAGAGGGTCCTTCCCCATATCTGTGGCAAAGTTTTGTTGGTCTTGGTGGTGCCAGAGGCAGTCAGCAGCAGATTTGCCATGAGCTTTCAGCTTTAGAGAGATAAAAGTGAACAAGGCATGATGGAGAGTACTTCAGGGGGACTCCTTCTGAGGGGGTACCATTCCCCCTCTTTTGTTTTTAAAGCCAATTTTTCAGAGTTCTTGTAAAATCAGGGCAGAAGTGCCAACAGTCACTCCTTCCACACTCAGAGAGTCATGAAGACCCTATTTAAGGATATATAAATCTATATTAATAATCTTTTGTCAAAGGACTGTTATAGCACCGCTGACAACTAATCAGACTATATAATATATCGATTAGTAATAGCTTCTTCTACTTTTTGTGAGATTACCTCTCTTTTGTCAATTAATTGTTGAGGAAAATTAGGGTTTACCTCTCTCTTGAGAATACTGAACAGAGACTTAAATTCTTTTGTAGAGAGCTTAAAATAGGATCTTAGCCAATTAGCAACTCCTAGAAACTTTTGAAATTAATTTAAAATAAGTAAACTCTCTCCCTCTCTTTTTTTTTTAGACCCTTAATCTGTGTGGGTTTTTTTGTTGGATATTGTATGTATTTACCTTTCAATGTTATCTCCTCTCCCATTCTCCCCCAAAACCCCTTATCCCATACCCCCTCCTCCTAATTTTTGTGAGGGTGTGCCCCAAACATCCTCCCAGTCCCATCTCCCTGCTCTTGAATTCCCACACAGTATGGTATCCAAACTTTCGGGGACCATGGCCCTCCACTTTCACTGAAGTTTAACAAGGTCACCCTTAATTCCCTATACAGGTGCATGAGTCCCTCCCTTTGTGCTCTCTGGCTGGCAGTTTAGACTTTGGGAGCTCTGGTTGAAACTTTTGATACTCCTTCTAGAAAGGACCGAAGCATCCACACTTTGGTCTTCCTTCTTCTATGTGAGTTTTATGTGGTCTATACGCAGTTTCTTAGAAATTGTGAGCTTTTGGGCTAATATCCACTTATCAGTGAGTGCATACCATGTATGTTCTTTTGAGATTGGGTCACCTCACTCAAGATGATATTTTCCAGCTCCATCCATTTGCCTAGGAATTTCATGAACTCATTGTTTTTAATAGCTGAGTAGTACTCCATTGTATAAATGTACCACATTTTCTGCATCCATTCTTCTGTTGAAGGGCATCTGGGTTCTTTCCAACTTCTGGCTATTATAAATAGGCTGCTATGAACATAGTGGAGCATGTGTCCCTGTTGTATGTTGAAACGTCTTTTGGGTATATTCCCAGGAGTGGTATAGCTGGGTCCTCAGGTAACACTATGTTCAATTTTCTGAGATACCGCCAGACTGCCTTTCATAGTGGTTGTACCAGTTTACAATCCCACCAACAGTGGAGGAGTGTTCCTCTTTCTCCACATCCTCGCCAACATGTGCTGTCACCTGTGTTTTTGATCTTAGCCATTCTGACTGGTGTGAGGTGGAATCTCAGTGTTGTTTTCATTTGCATTTCCCTGATGACTAGGGATGCTGAACACTTCTTTAGGTGCTTCTCAACCGTTCGAGCTTCCTCAGTTGAGAATTCTTTGTTCAGCTCTGTGCTCCATTTTTTAATAGGGTTCTTTGATTGTCTAGAGTCTAATTTCTTCAGCTCTTTGAACACCTTGGATATTAGCCCTTTATCAGATGTAGGGTTGGTGAAGATCTTTTCCCAATCTGTTGGTTGCCACTTTGTCCTATTGACTGTGTCCTTTGCTTTACAGAAGTTTTGCAGCTTTATGAGGTCCCATTTGTCAATTCTTGGTCTTAGACCACATATTAGTTTCTTTTTTGATGACCTGTTCATTGGTCAGAGTGGGCTGTTGAAGTCTCCTACTATTATTGTGTAGGATTCAATATGTAATTTGTGCTTTAATAAAACTTCTTTGATGAATGTGGTGTCTTTACAATTGGGACATTGATGATCAAAACTGAGATGTGACTTTGTTTTTTTCCATTGATTAATATGAAGTCTTCCTCCTCATCCCTTTTGGTAAGTTTTGGTTGAAAGTCTATTTTATTAGATATTAAAATTGCTACTCTAGCATGCTCCTTTTGTTTGTTTGCTTGGAAAACCTTTTTCTAGCTCTTTACTCTGAAGTAGTGCTTATCTTTGTTGATTGATGGTTATGAACTCCTGCGTGGGCGAGGCGGCTCGGGCCCACCCACGCGCCTTGGCCGTGGCAGGGTCCCGGGAGCAGCAGCGCAGGGACCCAGTGCAGACCACAGCTGCAGGGGAGGGAGTCCCGAGGGCCACTGCGACAGGAGAGTGGAGAGGCTTTCCCCACGGGCTGGTTTTCCACTTATGCAAGAAAGTCCAAAGTTCCAAGAGACACGTGGAATCCAAAATGAAGGTTTATTGTTCATGATGATAGTTGTATCTAGATGTGAATACACCCCCCCCCACAAATGCCAGGAGGACTTCCCTTATATTCAGAAGTGGGAAAGAGGAGGGGCTAGGGAGAGGAAAACTTAGTTATCTATGTCCCCTGGCCTTTAGGTAATTTATTAATATGTAAATCGTGAGGCAGAGGCCTGTTAGTCACGCCCTCTACCTGTGCTTTACGTGACTGACCATACCATTGAAATGGAGATGAGACTGCGTGTTAGGTCTCTGGGTTCTGGGGCGTGACCAAACATCCCAGGAAGTCCTACTACAGCCTGACAATCGATGAAGTTTATAACTTGTATGCAGCTGAATATCCATTCCTGTTTATGTTTCCAGTCTACTCCCCAGAGTCTGGATGCCTCAGTGTGGGAAAATTCAAGGGTGGGGAGGTGGGAGTGGATGGATGGGCAGGGACACACCCTCATGAAAGTAGGAGGAGGGGGAGATGAGATAAGTGGTTTCTGGAGGAGATGGGGAAAGGGGATAACATCTGAAATATAGATAAAAAAATTATCCAAAATTAAAAAAAAAAACAGATAATTGAACTGGCTATTGCAGTCAAACATTCGAGACTTTTGCCAACAATTTAATATTGTTCGTATTACTGGGATTCCTTATAATCTTCAAGGACAAGGGACTGTGGAAGGGGCCCATGGAACTTTAAAACAAAATCTTCATAAAAGATAGGGGGATACATCCCTAAACACTACAAATATATTCAAATCATGTTCTTTTTATTTTAAATTAAAAAAAAAATTTGTTTGCCAAGAAACTTTCTACTGAATGTCTATGGCACTCTTCAACTAGGCATACTTATGCATAGGTGAAAGGGGAGGATCTACTTACTGGCATATAGCATGATCCCAATCTAATATGGGGAAGAGGACATATTTGTGTTTTTTTCTGCAGGATGCTGAAGGAGCATGGTGGCCACCAGAGTGATGAGTGAGACATGCTGATGCCAGGACACAGAATGATGCTGACCTGTGAACTTGCTGAATGCCCTGACAATGGTGACTGGGAAGCTGTATTGGACATATGTTCCTTACCCACCTTTGCTTACCTATACCCCTGATGGGACAAGCTGCCTTGCCTCAAGTTTTTAGACCTGTGGAACAGAGAATCAAAAAGAGAAGTTATAATGCCTCTTGTATTTTTCTTAAAGGTGACAAGCTTTTCAGACTCAATCATGTACTGGTCTAGAAATCAATCCAATATTGGAAATAACAGTCTTCATTTGGAAGTCTGGTTCTGGACATTTTCAGAGACATATATGGAAATTAGCTGCAGTTCTCTATGATGTTATATTAGCAAGAGAAAAAGTTGGGGCAGGATCTGGATTTCAAACAGGTGTTAGCACATGTGTTAAGGCTCTTTTAATTGTCAAGTTAAAAAACTTTTGTTTCATCCACAGTATTTAATGTAAGTTGCATTGATTGTACACCTCCTAATCGTGTTTGTGTTTTGAAAGGAGCAACTTTTATTTTTTTATTCGTGGCTTGGGGGCTAGGGTGGAAGGAAACTTCTTTGGAATGTGGCTACTGGTAGGTTGTCTGTGCTCCAGTAGATGGCGCCATATCCTCGTGCACGAGAGCATCAGTAAAAATAATCATCATAATAATTCATAATAATTAAAACATTTATATCACACACACTTGAAGGTGGGAGGTGGAAGTGGTTAGTGTCTGGAGAGAGTTGGAAGGGAGATTTCAGGGGGGATATGATCAAAGCATAAGTACACATGAAACTGTAAAAGAATAAAAATTTCTTAGGGAATATTTTAAAAACCAAAAAAAAAAAAAACCCAAACAAACAAACAAAAAACAAAACAAAACCAATTTTTCTCAGACAATGCTATTTCAGATAGAAAAGACTACACATAATTAATTTCTTAATTTTGCCTCTTATTATTAAGAAAGACATGAAGAAAAATTAATGCAACTTATAGTTGGTATTAAATTTTGTCTTTTCAACTGGAACTTTCCTATTTTGCACTTAGTATCTGGAGTAAGAGTACCAAGAATATTGCTATGAAAGAAGTCTTACCTGGATTGCTCTTCTGTAAACTTTGTGTAGGTTCCATTCATACTCAAAAAGTATTGTCCTCTTGACATGTTAAAAACGGGGGTGGGGTGGGGTGGGGTGGGGGGTGGGGAACAAAATTATCTTAATGTTGACACAAATCTATCAAATGCATTTAATATTTGTGTATTTAACAACAGCAACATCTCTCAGTCATTAAAATTAAATTAGAGCTCAGAAATGTGTTGAATGCATCATTGGTCAACTGGGTGAACATGTTTTCACCTTCACCTGAGAGCGTCTTGGTTGAAGGGTTGAGAATCTGAGACCAGCATGGCTCAGTTTCAGCGAAAGGAGGGCTGGCTTCACGTTTCTTGCTCTTGTAGCATTCCTGTCCTAGAGGACCAGGTCTGTTCTCCCAGAGTGGCATGGTTGATGGTTGTCCTGTTTTCCTCACTGCTCCTGATTTCCCCTGTGAAAGCTGCTCAAGCACAAGACCACCAGCTTCTGTCTTCAGTGCTGCTTTTACCATGGGATCCCCTGGCCTTCTGAGTCGGAGTAGGAAAATGTCTGTGGGGTATTGCATCTGTGTGAAATTACTGGGGGCATGTCTAGGAGGAAATTTTATGGGGTGTGTCTGTTGGGACATGTCCTGTGGCATGTCTGTGTCTGTGATTGCTGGAGGTATGTTGTGAGGGCACAAGAGGGAATTCAGCGTGGCGCCTGAGCCTGTATAACCAACGTAGCTTTATTGGTCAGCTTGGATTTATTTTCAGCGGTGACTAGTAGAGCTGGACACTGAAAGTAATCTTTCCTTTCTCTTCTGAGCATCACCCTGAGGCCTGTGCAGATAGGTGTGCCGTATTAGCATGGAAATGGTAGAAACCAATATGTTCACAATATGGGCTGACAGCATATTTAACTGACCCACTGATAGAATATATATATAAAAGGCTGTAATATATAGAAAAAGGCATTTGATTTTTTAAGAGTAGGGTTCATCTTGAAAAATCTAGAAATAAGGTAAACACTGTGATTTACAATATTGATGAAATTCCTTATTTGACCTTCTGTATATATGGAGGAATATTTGACATAACTATAGGTAAAAAAATATGATATATATAAAGTTGAAGTTAAAGAAGAAAATTGTGTTTAATTCTCTGTTAGCACTTCCGGTTCCATCTGCCCCCTCCACCTCCTGGAGATGTCTCTGTGCCACAACTCTCTGCACCCCAATCCTGCCCCGCCTGGAGATAGCTTGTCCCCCAGGAGTGCTGACACACTAAGCTCACAAGTGAGACTACCACTATTGCTCCAATACCTGGCCCAGATTGGACCCACTTGGGGCCCACAGGACACAGGAACCACTGAGCAATCAGGGACATGATCTTTCTGGTTTCTATCTGCCCCACAGGAACTGAACTTGTGCCACAACTCTTGCATCCTAATCCTGCCTGGAGATAGCTTGTCTCCCAGGAGTGCTGACACATCTAAGATCACAAGAGTGGTGACGCACCCAGGGTCACAGGCTCATAGGAGGGACAAGCTACTGTCAGAGACAGCAAGACCAGCTAACACCAGAGATAACCAGATGGTAAGAGGCAAGTGCAAAAACATAAGCAAAAGAAACCAAGGCTGCTTGGCATAATCAGAACCCAGTTATTCCACCACAGCAAGCCCTGGATATACCAACACACCAGAAAAGCAAGACTGTTCCACCAGAGTATCCATCCCACGTGCAGCCACCAAAGGTAGATGCTGATGTGGATGCCAGGAAGTGCATGCTGACATGGTTCTAAGGAGTGCATGTCTCCTTAGAGATCTGCCAGAGCCTGACATATACAGAGGTAGATGCTCACAGCTAACCATTGAACTGATCATGGGGTTCCCAATGGAGGAGTTAGAGAGAATACTAAAAGAGCCAAAAGGGTTTGCAGCCCCATGGGGAGAGCAACAATACCAACCAGAGCTCCCAGGGTCTAAACCACCAGCCTGGGAGCACATAGGGAGGGACCCTTGGCTCCAGCTATATATGTAGGGGAGGATGGCATTGTTGGGCATAGGTGGGATGAAGGCTGGATGCCCCAGTGTGGGGGAATTTGAGGGTGGGGAGGTGGGAGTGGGTGGGTAGGTGGGGGCACATACTCACAGAAGAAGGGGGAGGTGGGATGGGATGGGAGATTCTGGGTGGGAGGGAAATGGGGAAAGGGGATAACATTTGAAATGTAAATAAAATATCCAACAAAGAAAGATTCTGATTTAAAACCACTAACTTCCATAACCTAAAGAAAGAGATGCCCATAAACATACAAGAAGCCTACAGAACCTCAAATAGGTTGGACCAGAAAAGAAATTCCTCTTGTCACATATTAATCAAAACAACAAATGAACAGAACAAAGAAAGAATATTAAAAGCTGAAAGGGAAAATGATCAAGTAACAAAGACAGACCTATCAGAACTACACCAGATTTCTCAACAGAGATTCTAAAAGCCAGAAGATCTTGTACAGATGTCATACAGACCTTTAGAGAACAAAACTGACAGCCCAGGGTACTATACTCAGCAAAAACTCTCAGTTACCATAAATGAAGAAATGAAGATATTCCATGACAAAACCAAATTTAAACAATATCTTTCCACAAATCCGGCCCTACAAAGGATAATTGATGGAAAACAACAGAAGGAGAAAAACTACACTGAAGAAAAAGCAAGAAATTAATCTTCTTTCAACAAACCTAAAGGAACACAGCCACAGAAATATAATTCTAACAACAAAAATAACAGGAAGCAACAATCACTGGTCCCTAATATCTCTTAACATCAATGAACCTAATTCCTCCACCCCCCCCCAAAAAAGACATAGACTAACAGACTGGATACTTAAACAGGACCCAGCATTTTGTTGCATACAGGAAACACACTTCAGTGAAAAAGACAGACACTAACTCAGAGTAAAAGCTGGAAAAAAATTCTAAGCAAATGACCCCAAGAAATAAGCTGGAGTAGCCAATCTGATATCAATAAAATCGACTTTCAACCAAAAGTTATCAAAATGATGAGGAAGGACACTTCCTACTCATCAAAGGGAAATTCTACCAACATGAACTTTCAGTTCTGAACATCTATGCCCCAAATGCAAGGGCACTCACATTTGTAAAAGAAACATTACTAAAGTTCAAAGTGCACATTAAACTTCACACAATAATAGTAGGAGACTTGAACAACCCTCTTTCACCAATGGACAGATCATGGAAACAGAAACTAAACAGAGACAAAGTGAAACTAAGTGAAGTTATGGGCCAAATACATTTAACAGATATCTATAGAACATTTCATCCTAAAACAAAAGAATATAACTTCTTCTCAGCACCTCATGATACCTTCCGCAAAATTGACCATATAATTGGTCACAAAACAAGCCTCAATAGATAAACGATGATTGAAACAATCCCATGTATCCTATCAGATCACAACAGATTAAGGCTGGTCTTCAACAAAAACAAAAACAACAGAAAGTCCACATACACATGGAAGCCAAACAACTCTCTACTCAATGATAACTTGGTCAAGGAAGAAATAAAGAAGGAAATGAAAGACTTTTAAAATTTAATGAAAAATGAAGGCACAACATGCATAAACATATGGGACACAATGAAAGCAGTGCAAAGGAGAAAACTTATAACTCTGAGTGCCTCCATAAAAACTGGAGGGAGCATACAGTAGCAGCTTAACAGCACACCTGAAAGCTCTAGAAGAAAAAGAAGCAAATACTCCCAAGGGGAATAGAGGGCAGTAAATAATCAAACTTAGGGTTCAAATCAACCAAGTAGAAGCAAAGAGAACTATAAAAGAACCAACAAAATCAGGACCTGGTACTTTGAGAAAATCAACAAGATAGCTAAATCTTTAGCCAGACTAACAGGAAGCAACAGAGACGGTATCCATCCAAATTATCAAAACGAGAAATAAAAAGAGAGACGAGATATAACAACAGAAACTGAGGGAATTAAAAAAAATCAACAGATCCTCCTATGAAGGCCTATACTCAACAAAACTGCAAAGTCTGTATGAAATAGATAATTTGCTAGACAGATACAAGGTACCAAAGTTAAATCAGGATCAGATAAACCATCTTAACAGTCCCATAACCCCTAAAAAAAAAAAAAAAAATCCAGAGCCAGATGGTATTAGTGCAGAGTTCTATCAGACCTTCAAAGAAGACCTAATACTAATACTCTTCAAACTATTCCACAAAATAGTAACAGAAGGAATGCTACCTAATTCTTACAATGAAGCCATGGTTATGCTTATACCTAAACCACACAAAGACCCAACAAAAGAAGAGAACTTTAGACCAATTTCCCTTATCAATATCAATAAAAAATACTCAATAAAATTCTTGCAAACAAACAAATCCAAGAATATCTCAAAATGAGCATTCGCCATGATCAAGTAGGCTTCATCTCAGGAATTCAGGGATGTTTCAATATACAGAAATCCATCAACATAATCCACTATATAAACAAATTCAAAGAAAAAAAACCACATGATCACCTCATTAGATGCTGAAAATGCATTTGACAAAATTCAACACTCCTTCATGCTAAAAGTCTTGGAAAGATCACGAATTCAAGGCCCATATCTAAGCATAGTATAAGCAATATACAGAAAACCAGTAGCCAGCATCAAACTAAACTTGAAGCAATCCCACTAAAAACAGGAATCATACAAAGCTGCCTACTCTCTCCCTATTTAGTATATCATTTGAAGTTCTCACCAGAGCAATTGGACAACAAAAAGGTGGTCTAAGGGTTAAATATTGGAATTAAAGAACTCAAAATATGACTATTTGCAGATGATATAATGTCACTTAAGTGACTCCAAAAATCTACTAGAGAACCCCTATAGCTGATAAGCAACTACAACAATGTTCCGGGATATAAAATTAACTCAAAGAAACCAGTAGCTTCCTCTACTCAAAGGATAAACAAGTTGAGAAAGAAAATAGGGAAGTGACATCCATTACTATAGTCAAAAGTAATATAAAATATCTTGGTGTGATTCTCACCAAGCAAGTGAAAGATCTGTATGACAAGAACATCTAGTCTTAGAAGAATGAAATCGAAGAAGAACTCAGAAGATGGAAAGATCTCCCATGCTCATGGATTGGCAGGATAAACATAGTAAAAATGGCCATTTATCAAAAGCAATCTACAGATTCAATGCAATATCCATAAAAATTCCAACTCAATTCTTCACAAAGAGAGAAATAGCAATTCTCAAATTCATCCAGAATACAAAAACAAAACAAACAAAAGCAAAAGCAAAAGCAAAAGCAAAACAAAAAAACAAAAACAAAAACAAAAACAAAAAACAAACCAAACCATACCAAACCAACCAACCCAACCCAACCCAACCCAACCCAACCCAACCCAACCCAACCCAACCCAAACCAAGCCAAACCAAACCAAACCAAACCAATAAAACCAGGATAGTGAAAAGTATTCTCAACAATAAGAGAACTTCTGGGGGAATCACCATCGTTGAACTCAAGTTGTACTACAGAGCAATAGTGATAAAAAACCAGCATGGTATTGGTAGAGAGACAGATTGGTAGATCAATGCAATAGAGTTGAAGACCCAGAATTAAACCCACACACATATTGTAATTTGATCTTTGACACAGAAGCCAAAACCACCTAGTGAAAAGAAGACAGCGTGTTCAACAAATGGTGCTGGCTCAAGTGTCAGTCTACCTGGAGAAAAATGTAAATTGATTAATTCTTATTGTCGTTTTACAAAGCTCAAGTACAAGTGGATCAAGGACCTCAACATAAAAACAGATACACTGAATCTAATAGAAGAGAAAGTGGGAATGAACCTTGAACACATCATCAGAGGGGAAAATTTCCTGAACAGAACACCAATGGTTCAGGCTCTAAGATCAACTATAGACAAATGGGATTTTATAAAATTAAAAAGCTTCTGCAAGGCAAAGGACACTATCAACAGGACAAAACAGCAACCTACAGAATGGGAAAAATCTTTATCAACCTTTCATCCGATATAGGGCTAATATCCAAAATACACAAAGAACTCAAGAAGTTAGACTCTAGAAAACCAAATGACCCTATTAAAACTGTGTTACAGAGCTAAACAAGAAATTCTCAATGGAGGAATCTCAAATGGCCTAGAGGCACCTAAAGAAATGTTCAGCATCCTTAATCATCAGGAAATGCAAATCAAAATGACCCTGAGATTCCACCATCTGTCAGAATGGTTAAGATCAAAAGCTCAGGTGACAGCAGATGCTGGGGGAGGACACTGGTGGGAATCAAAGCTGGTATAACCACTCTGGAAATCAGTCTGCTGATTCCTCAGAAAATTGGACATAGCTGAGGACCCAGCTCTACTACCCCTGGGCATATACCCAAAAGACTCTCCAACAAATAACAAGGGCACATGCTCCACTATGTTCAAAGTAGCCTCATTTATAATAAGCAGAAGCTAGAAACAACTCAGATGTCCCTCAGCAGTGGAATGGATAAAGAAAATGTGGTACATTTACATAATGGTGTATTACTCAGCTATTAAAACAATGACTTCACGAAATTCACAGGCAAATGGATAAAACTAGAAAATATCATCCTGAGTGAGGTAACCCAGTCACAAAAGAACACGAATGGTATATACTCACTGATAAGTGAATATTAGGCAAAACATTCAGAACGCCCAGGATACAGTTCACAGACCATATGAAGCTAAAGAAGAAAGAAGACCAAAGTGTGGCTGATTCAGTCCTACTTTGAAGAGGGAACAAAATAATCGTGGGAAGCAGATGTATGGAGGGACTTGGGAGGGAGAGGGAAGGGGGAGGGGAATAAAGGGGCAGTATCAGGTGTGGGAGGAGTTGGGAAGAAGTACAGAATTTCACAAAATTGAATGGAGCTGTGTAGCAGTGGAGGTTCTGGAACTGGGGGTAGCCATTAGAGAGTTTCAGGTGCCAGGAAAGCAAGAGGCTCCTAGGACCCAATGGGGATGGCATTAGCTGAAATACCCAACAAAAGGGAGAGAGAACTTGTAAAGACCATATCCAGAGGTCAGGCACAGGCCCTGGTTGAGGGATGGGGCCACCTACCCAATTCAAAATTATTAACCCAGAATTGCTCCTGTCTAAAGGAAATGCAGGGACAAAGAGTGGAGCAGAGACTGAAGGAAAGGCCATCCAGCGACTTACTTAGGGATCCATCTCATTTGCAGACACGAAATCCAGACAGGATTGCTAATTCCAAGCACTTGCTGATAGGAGTCTGGTATGGCTGTCCTCTGAGAGGCTCTGTCAGAGCCTGACCAGTACAGCTATGGATGCTCGAAACCAACCATCAGACTGAGCATGAGGATCACAATGGAGACATTTAGGGGAAGGACTGAATAGCTGAAAGTGTTTGCAATCCCATAGGAAGAACCACATTATCCACGAAGCAGACCCCCCCCCCCCAGTCCTCTCAGGGACTAAACCACCAACCAAAAAGTACACATGAAGGGACCAAGGGCTCCAGCTTCTTATGTAGCAGAGTATTGCCTTATTTGGCATCAATAGGAGGGAAGGCTCTTGGTCCTGTAGGGACTAGCTGCCCCAATGTAGCAAATGCTAGGGTGGTGACATGGGAGTGGGTGGTTTAGCTCCCTCCTAGAAGCAGTGGGGAGGGAAAAACAGGACAGGGCCTTTGCTGAAGGGAAACTGGGAAGGGGGAGATCATTTGAAATGTAAATAAATAAAATAACTAATAAAAAGAAGAGAAAAAAATTAAAAAAAGAACATAATTATCTTCCCACCCTACATCCTCTACAATGAGGTATAATTTTGACAATTAAATGAGTGTGAAGAAATGATTGATAGTTTTAAAAATAATTATCAAGTTAAAAACATAAGGGAAAATAAGCAAATTGGGTCAAAATCTACAATTTAGGTTTAATATTTGTTAAGTTATTTACTACAGAAACATAGTCATGACATCCTATTTCAAACCATGACACCATATTTAAAAATCAACCATCTGAACCCAGAGAGTCTCTCTCTCTCTCTCTCTCTCTCTCTCTCTCTCTCTCTCTCTCTCT
>NW_021604598.1:12004853-12108580 GCF_004785775.1 Grammomys surdaster | reverse complement strand
TCTCTCTCTCTCTCTCTCTCTCTCTCTCTCTCTCTCTCTCTCTCTCTGTCTGTCTTTGTAATTTTATTTTTGTGACTAAAATATAATTATGGCATTTCTATATAAAATACAATTATGATAAATCCCTCCATATACCCTGCTTTGTTTTCTTTCATATTCAAGGCCTCTTTTTCATTGATTGTTTTTTTTCATGAGTATACTTATACATATATAATTACACATCTATATCCTACTCAGTCTGTATAATATTCTCTGTGTTATTTTTATTGATTGGGAATCTCACATCATGCATTCCAATTACACTCATCTCTCAGTACTCCAATGTCTGCCTCCCTAACCCCTGACCCCCCTGCCACCACCAAAAGAAGAAAAGAACAAGTCCATTTTGTATTTTACATATTTACTGGAGTGTGCTTAGATTCCTAGTTTGCCAGCCCTGAAGGGACGATAAGTCCCCATCTGCATCCGAACAAGAAACCGTCAACTGAGGAGAGCCGTGCAGTGACCAGAGAAGGGTGAGGCCATCTGTCTTGCTCCCACAGGTATAAAAATGGCTTCAAGTGGATGTCCATACCTCAGATGTTTGGACATCTGAATTGGCTTTTGTGGTTGCACAGGCTGGAGATATAAACAAGGCTCCTGGTTGATTCAGTACCACCCACAAACTCATGGCTCTCAGCTACTACACAGACCGTGGACCTCAATATAGTCTCAGCCTGCATCTGCATACATGTCACTGCACCCCAACCCCCAGGACATTACCAAGGCATCAGTCACCAACACAGACTATATATGCATCTACATGTAATTTTGGCTTTATCCTGGCCTGTGTCAGATGCACGGACCAAGACACCAGCATGGTCTCCAGTGTCATCATGGACAATGAAGACGTTTGAGGAGATCCAATCCAGAAAGTGAAACTTTTCTCATCTCAGGCCTCTGTTGTTGCCTAAAACCAGGGAAATCCCCTGGCCAGGTGGCAGGTTCTGGGGCTGAGTGTGCATCTGCGTAAATTCAAGGCTATACACCATCCCACCCACCCTGCTGGACAATAATAGCATGTTGACTTCAGCCCTCTTGTTTACCACCATCACATCTCCAGTCCTGCCTCTCTCCATAGCACACACACCTCTCCATTTTCTTTGGTTTCCTACCTCCCCATCATATATTTAGTCATCACTGTGGCACCTGACACCCTGGGCCATGAGGCAGGAACATAGCTTGTATGTTTTTAGAGCTGATCTTTTAGATAGCCAATAGGAGTGTACTTCCCTGGGGAAGACAATTTGGCCCATTTTGAGCAACTGCCAATTGCCTGCAATTCTTTGGAGACACCTTGTAAGGGCATGGAAGGTACATGAAGCTTTCAGGGAATTCTGCTCACTACTCACTTTCAAAAGTAGACAGAAACTAAAGACTAAACTAGAAAATAAACAATTCTTTTTCTGTTAGACAGCTATTAGAGCATTGAGCTAATTAACCAAAAGTATCAAAATAATGTCTAAATCAGTCTTCATTTTCTGTTTTCTCTTCTTTTTTTGCATTCCTGAAAAAGAACACTCCATAATAAAATGTGATCAAAACGCTTTTGAATATTGACAGTACTTAAGAATTAACAGTCAACAAACCTAAAAGGTATGTCTGACTTAGCTAAGGAAAAAGAGAGAAACCCTTTAAGACAAGCGCAAATAGCTGGAATATATACGTGTGTGTGTGTGTGTGTGTGTGTGTGTGTGTGTGTGTGTGTAATATGGCGTATTTATATAGAAGGTGATTGTTGAACCAATGCATTTACTTGCCTCTGTGAACTAGGGTTTTGCATTCCTTTCCAGCAGTGGGATTAGATTTTCCCTCACATGCCTTAGGAAATTGAAAGAAAAACTAAATGTGGCTGTATTAGTCAGGAGGCAAAAAGCATTAAAAGAAAAGGGGAAGTGTAATTAAAAGAAATATATTTTTGTGATGGGTTTTATTTTGTATATATGTCCTTAATAGAATGATTAAAACATTGGAATGAACTTTTATTAAAAAGCCTATGGATTCTCTTTAGAGTCATTAAAATGGAAAGGAATCCAGGGTGAGAAAGAAGTGACTGGAATATTTGGTATGATTCTTCAGGTGATTCACAGCTATAACGCTTACAAGATCAAAAATAAAACTAGCTGAGAAAATTTCTTGTTACTAAGTTTACATAGCTAAATATTCTGTTCCGTGTCTGTGTTTGTTTGCCTTCATGTGCTGGTATGTGTGAGGTGGTGTATATCTGAGATGGATGGGAGATAGAGAAAAAGTCAGCAGGGCACCCTGAAAGTACAAATTGGAAAGGAGGAAGTCAAGATATCACTATTTGCAGATATATAAGTGACCCAAAATGTCCACAAGAGAACTCCTACAGCTGATAAACAACTTCAGCTAAGTGGCTGGATACAAAATTAACTCAAACAAATCAATAGCCTTCCTGTACGTGAAAGATAAACTGGCTGAGAAAGAAATTAGGGAAATGACACCCTATACAATAGTCATAAACAATATGAAATATCTTGGTGTGACTCTAACCAAGCAAGTGAAAGATCTGTATGATGAGAACTTCAAGTCTCTGAAGAAAGAAATTGAAGAAGATCTCAGAAGATGGAAAGATTTCCCATGCTCATGTATTGGCAGGATTAAGCTAGTAAACCATGGCTATCTTACCAAAAGCAATCTAGAGATTCAACGCAATCCTCATCAAAATTCCAACTCAATTCTTCACTGAGTTAGAAAGAGCAATTCTCAAATACATTTGGAATAACAAGAATCCCAGGATATCAAAAACCATTCTCAACAATAAGAGAACTTTTTGGAGAATCACCATCCCTGACCTCAAGCTGTATTATGGAGCAATAGTGATAAAAACAGCATGGTACTGGTACAGAGACTGGCAGGTAGATCAATGGAATAGAATTGAAGACCCAGAAATGAACCCACATACCTTTGGTCACTTGATCTTTGACAAAGGATCCAAAATCATCTAGTGGAAAAAAAGAGAGTATTTTCAACAAATGGTGCTAGTTCAACTGGTGGTCAGTATGTAGAAGAACACAAATTGGCTCATTTTTAATTTATTGTACAAACTCAAGTCCAAGTGGATCAAGTGGATAAAACCAGATACACTGAATCTAATAGAGGAGAAAATGGGAAAGAACCTCGAACATATTGGCACAGGGGAAAATTTCCTGAGCAGAGCACTAATGGCTTATGCTCTAAGAACAAGAATTGACAAATGAGATCTTATAAAATTGAAAAGCTTCTGTAAGGCAAAGGACACTGTCGATATGACAAAATGGAAACCCACTGATTGGGAAAAGATCTTTACTAATCCTACACCTGATAGAGGGCTAACACCCAAAATATACATAGAACTCAAGAACCAAAGACTCCAGAGAACCAAATAACACTATTAAAAAATGGGATTCAGAGCTAACCATAGAATTCTCAACTGAGGAATGTTGAATGGCTGAGACGCTCTTAAAGGAAATGTTCAGCATCCTTAGTCATCAGAGAAAGTAAGTTTTTAAACATATAGAAACACTGCTTCTCTTGACACTTATATTTCTTTAGAAAAGAATTTATGCTATGAACTCTAAAGAACGTGAAATTAGGAAAAAAATCTGTATGAGCAAGTATCTTCTTTCCTTTACTTTCTGTAAAGAACAGATTCTGGGAATGAATAGATGGCCTAATTGGTAAGGTGCCTGCTATGAAGGCATGAAGTTCTATGTTTGGAGCCCCATAAGAAGCCAGGCATGGGGATGAAGAGGCTTGCTGACAAATAAGTATAGCCCTATCAGTCATTTCTATGTTCAATGAGATTTTCTGAAAATGTAACCTGGTGAGTGATCAGGTGGAAACCCTATGTCAGTTTCTAGCCTCTGCTTACTCATATATCATAAAAGCATGCATTCGTACTAAGGAACATCCTTCCCACACACAAAAGAATATAAATTCTTAGATATCATATGTTTTCAATATTATGTCACTTGTACTTGCAATTACCATATTCTATTTTTAATAGCCAAGAACTGGGAGTTTCAACTCTTGTTCTATTGTTACGTTTTGCCTGTTGTGTAACTGATTTGAGTTCTTACAGAAACCCCATTGTAACTACCAAGTGTACCTTGAAACTTTAATTTACAAACATTCCATTGAATCTTTTAACTTGTGGCTATTTAAGATGAAATTAACTTCCTGAGTATACCCTGGGCCTCTATTCAAATTCTACCTCCAATATTCTGTCACCTTCCATTTCTGTTTTACAACTGAAACTAAGTTCTTTGTTTTCTTTATTTCAAAATCCCACTATTGAGGCCACTTAACATTATTCTGTACAGGTGGCTGTTGTTACCAAACAGGCCAAGTGGTATGCTATGAGTATCTTTACTACTGTTAAATTCTGGAGTTTTAACGATAATACCATGTGCAAATACCTGATTTTTCTAACCTCAAAGAAATAGTATTTCTCTATCCTTATTGTCTGGCAATTGTTTCAAATGAGTAACATTTAGCTTTGTTCACATTTAGATTGTATGTTTCTTGGACATACTTTTGTTTTCCCTGGAATTTGGGATCGTTTTAGAGTTCTCTGTTAGAAGATGAAATTGGTACCATACTTATTGCAAATATCATCTGTGTTTTACAAAGTACAATCTTTCTTTTTACTTCACTATTTTCTGATGTTGAAACACTTCCTTCTTGAAGTACAGCTAGTACAAATTTGAAAAGATTAATGAATAAGCCTCCTGAATAGCTAAGAATTTTTAAAACTAATCTTAGACAGTTCTAATCAACTCCTTCTGCATTCAAAGTCTTTTTTTCATATGTCACAGAACACAGTAAAACAAACAAACAAACAAACAAACAAACAAACAAACTAGCACATGCTAAGTCAAATTTTTTGAGGTAAAAGACCTTGGTTTTTTGGGACACACACACACATGCACAAAATCTTGTATATTCTTTGTAGCTCTATTTAAACATACATACTCCAATGATATCTGAGCACAAATATGAGTTATTCATGTATGCTACTCGCATGTATGTTCATGTAGGTGTACACATATGTGTGTGCTGGAACATTCTTCCATGCATGATTGTATCTTTGGAAGCTATGGTTCAATATTGTATGGTTTTTTTTGAATCACTTTCTTCTTATTTTGTTGAAACAGGTTTTCTCATGAACTTGTTGCTCATTGATTCATCTAGTCTGGTTGACCAAAGTACTCCAGGATCTATTTGTTTCTGTGAACTTTGAACATTTCCCAGCACTGGTTGTAGAAGTATGTCCTCAGAATTGATTTAACTTGGGTGTTGGGGATCTGATCTCAGTCTTCAGAAGTATGTGCAGTAAGCACTTTACCTGACAAAGCCATCTCTGTAGCTTCAAGTTGAGCTGCTACTTACATAATTTAGGAGAAGAGAAAAGAATTCCCCCAAAAGGAAATGTTAGAAAAGGTAAGACCTTCAGAACACAACTCAGTCCTGTGAGAGTCTTGGAGAGTCTAGGAGAGGCTCCTCTAGCTGCAGGGGCTTCTAGAACTCTGAAAGAAAGCATGAGAAAGAGTGTAGTGTTTCTAGATAAAGGTGATGGTCAAGACTCAAAAGAGTAATTGTTCATGTCAGGGAGTTGGACACTGGAATAGATGTATTCAATGGTATTTTTGCAGTGCTCATATAAGCTTACGCACAGCTGTCACCTTGAAGATGTATCACCCTTTTAGTCTGGCCCTCCTCCAGTTTTAATGACCCACCCAGAAGGGGAAAAGGGAGTTTTGCTGGAAGGAGCTCATCAGACTGTCTTCCTCTGCCTGTCTCCTGCTTAAAGTCACAGATGTTGAACACATTTATTAAAGCAAAAAACAAGCAAAGAATCACACACATAGCCCCTCACCTCTGCTCTCCCCTCAGCACCTTTCTCATGAAGGGAGAGCTGACTACACAGAAGTGTGTGGTTGGACAGCAGCCCAGAAATCTGGAAAGTGTATTATGTGGAATCCTCATGGGAAAGCACAGAGCTTCCAGCAGCTCTGGCTCTGGGCTTCCACACACCATCAATCCAGCGCCTGGCAGTCTTTGCTCCCCTCTTCCCCTCACCTCATGCAGAGAGCAGACAGGAATAACTATGAATCTCAAGTTGCAGTAGCCGAGCCATGTGAGGAAGAGAAGGAAAGGGGAGAAAGGGGAAAAGGGAGTTCTGGAAAGCTGTAACCTTCCAATAGTACTGACAACTCCATTTTAGGTTCAGGGATTTTCTTACTAGTTTTGCATGGGGCATTTGGATATAGATGGTTTGAGGGAGAAATTAGTGTTCTTAGGTACTGGCAGAGCTGACATGCTGATCTGCCTTCCAGAACCATCTCACAGAAGGAAATGAAGATTCAGGTGTTTTGACAAAGAGGCTATGCTTGGAAATAACCAAGAATACATTTTTTTTTGTTTAAATTCAGGGTCTTGTATAGCACAAAGCTGTCCACAAACTCTACTGTGGATTTAGCCAAGAATCCTTCTGCCTCCATTTTCTCAAGTATTTGGTGTGGTTCTAGGGAATCAAACCCAGGGCTCCCTTCACACTAGCCTGGGACTTGACCATTGAAGTGACATCTCCAGCCCCCTGAAGATATCCTTTGCTAGTGAGAGAAACAGCTGAGTCCCTCATTAAACTCCTGAAGGCTCCAAATTCACTGGATAGACTTTTGTGAGTCTCATTTGAGAACAGAATCTGAATTATAGTTGACCAATGTAAAATTAACAGTCACAATGTATAGAAGTAATTAGAGAGAATGAGAGGGATACTGGGTATTTATCTGATTACAAAAGATGTACATTTCTATATTCCTTCATTGGCTTCATAAAACAAGAAGGTGTTATTAAAAAAATCAAATGTTTTCAATGTCTAAAAGGGGTACACGAGAAGGTTGATTTGACTTTTAAAGAATGTTCCACAGAAATGAATGCTCAATGATATTTTTTCTTTGTGAGGTATTTGCTTGCATGGAATATGGGTATGTGTGTGTATGTCTTTGTGTGTTCTTCTACCCTCAGGTACCATTCCTCTGTATTCATCTGTACCCTCTTCTCATGTTTTTTTTTTAAATATAGAATTTCTTGTTGGCCTGGGCTTTTCGATTCTGGTATACAAGCCCCTGGTATATGCTAGTCCCTACCTCCCCAGGTCTGGGTTTAGAAGTATGTGCCAGAATGACAAAATTTCTGTTTTGTTTTTGTGGGGCTTTTGTCGTTTAGACTTTAGTGATTAAATTTTGGTTATGTAGCAAGAATCTTACTGACTGAGATATCGTCCCAACCCCTCAAACAAGTTTGTTTTCTTTTTTCTTTTTCCTTTTTTTTTTTTCTGAAACTCCACTTTGTGGTTTCTTGACTCAGCCTAAGTGTTGTTTCTTTCTTAAAATATTCACAGCCTCTACTTGTGTCTTCTGACCCCCATGAGAGTGCATTTTTCATTCCCATCCTGGAGGCTCACACTTTGTCTTGATAGATTTCAGTGAAGTTTCATTGTTGCCTTAAAATGGCTTAGTCAGAGGGTGGTTACTTAGCCTCTTGTGAAGACAGGAGAATTGGAGGGCTTGGATAAAATGTACAAATGCTGGATACCCTGAGTTTGTGGTGCCTTCAGTTTCCAAGAATCTCACAGAGGTTTATGTGCTTTGGAGCTTGGCAGTGTAGTCTGTTTAGAGTTTCAATCTGGCAGTCAACCTGGAGCAATGAATCTATAAAAGCAGCACACAGCAAGAAATGGTTCCTGGACTCTAGGCTTCACTTATTCCAAAGAAAAGAGCAGTGCTATTGAACAAAGTTGAGCAGCATTTGTGTCGTATTATAGAACATATAACATAAAATATATTATAGAGTACATAATTCTCATGTGAGTGAAGTGGAAATAAATTAGATGTAACTGTTAAAGGAGAAAGGCCATTTAACCTGTTAGAATTTTTCATTTTTTTAAGGTAATATATTTTCTAGCTTTTACACTAGTCTTTAAACTAAAACAATTATAGTCTAGAAGTTCTTGCCTTCCTAGCCAAAAACCAGTAAAATGATTATTTCATTCTTTATTACCAGAAGACTGGGAACTAATGATTAAGAAAGAATGTAGACTGGAATAGAGGCTGTAGCTTAGTTGGTAGAGCACTTGCCCAACATGCACGAAGTCCTAAGTTCTATTATCAGCACATGCCTCTAATCATAGTGATAAGGAGATGAAACTCACTTTCTGCTACATGCTGAGTTCAAGGCCAGCCTGGACTACATGAGATCATTATCTAAAATAAAAAGTGATAGTCTTTTTTCATATGTTTATGATTTCTCCATTCTAGGCCTAATGTGATATTTCTTTTTCTCTAAATCAGATCTTTTATTAATATTAATATCTTGTCTGATCATATTGTTTGTAAATTTCTTTCCTAGTCTAGAAAAGTATTTTAGCTTAGTATTATAAAACCTTGCAGAATCAGGGAAAAGATTTGAACCATTTACTCAGATCATACAAGGTCCAAAAGAAACCTTCCCTGACATTTTACAAAGGCTGTGGAAAGGAGTGTATCAGATTCAGCAGTAAGAAAGGCAATAATTGAGTCTTTAGCCTTTGAAAATGCAAATGCTGAATGCAAGGAAGTAATCAGACCACTGAGGAAAAGATCAGCATCAATAGATGAGTGGATTAGATATACAGCTGATACAACGATAATAGGAGGAGCTGCCACTCGACACCCAGAGATGACCCAAGATTTCAAATGTTTTAACTGTGGTGAGCAGGGTCATCTCAGAAATGACTGCAGGAAAAACCAAAGTAATACAAAAAGGGGGGTTTGTGGTTTTTGGAATATGTTGAAGATGTGGCAAAGGCCACCATTTGACTAGGGAATGTAGAACAACAACAGACAAACGGGGCAATATCCTGCCAAAAAACTCCCAGGAGTTTTATGGGCCCCAATGCCAGGCAGGGAAAGTTCTCTTCCTCAGGATGATTAAAAGTCCCTGCTTCAAAGACAGATGTTCTGAGACCAGACAAGGCTGAAGCAATTCAAAAGGCCTCACAGGGAGTCAAAAATGAATATTTTGGCAAATTTCTATAGAGGATCAAAGGCCAAAACTAAGAATACTAGTGAACAATACTGAGATTGACGGGAGTGTGGACACTGGTGCAGATGTCACCATTATCTCTCCAAAATCTTGGCCTGAAAGTTGGTCACTTCAAGAAGTAGACATCTAGTTTCAAGGAATTGGGACCTTATCCCAAATAAAACAAAGTACCAGATGGCTTAAATGTATAGGGCCAGAAAGTCAGGTAGAAAAATTGAGGCCATATGTGGCTGATATAGCCATTAACTTATGGGGAAGAGATCTATTTCTTAGATATAATCCAAATTAATATCCCCTCAGTTTCAGTGTCTAGTCATGAAACCCATCAGGCTCCTAATAAAAATTTAAAATTAGTTAGGGAACACTATCAAAGGCAGTAACAGGCTGTCCAAGCTGTTGATAAACAATATATGGCAGAAGCTGACAATTTAGCTCTACCCCAGGGAGCCATTGCTTCCAAGACACCAACAACCTTACCACTAAGGTGGTTGACTGACCAACCCATCTGGATTGATCAATGGTCTATGACAAAAGAAAAACTACAGGCATTAGAATACCTAGTCCAGGAACAACTGAAGGCTTAACATATAGAAGAGTCTACCAGCCCTTGGAATTCTCTAGCATTTGTCATCAAAAAGAATTTTGGCAGGTGGAGGGTGTTGACAGTTCTCAGAGCGATTAATAAGATTATTCAGCCAATGGGTTCCTTGCAGCCTGGGATTCCATTGCCTTCCTTGTTGCCTAAGGAATGGCCTATCATAGTGATTGATATGAAAGATTGTTTCTTCACAATTCCTCTACATGAATGTGATAAGGAAAGATTTGCTTTCTCAGTACCATACTATAGACACATATTCAGGATTCCAATGGGCAACTGCCTTAGTGTCAGAAAAGGGTAATTCTGTAATTACACATTCGTTAGAAGTTATGGCCATTATTGGAATACCCATACAAATTAAAATGGACAACGATCTGGTATATATCTCTCATAAGATGAAGAAGTTTTTTGCATATTATAATATAAAACATGTTGCAGGCATATCACACAATCCTACAGGACAATCGATTGTGCAGAGATCTAACTGAATTCTAAAAGAGATACTTAATAGGCAAAAGTGAGCAACAAAAAACCCCAAAGATAGATTACATTGTACTTTATTAACCTTAATTTTTTAAAATGCTAATGAACAAAACACCACAGCTGCTGAAAGACACTGAATGGTAAAAAAAACTATTGAACTAAACCATCCTGTTTATATTAAGGATATTCTGACATCAGAATGGAAAGTGGGAAAATGTGTTATGCTGGGGGAGGGGTTATGCCTATGTTTCTACAGAAAAAGAAAAGCTGTGGGTTCCTTCCAAGTTCATAAAAATCAGACATGACAAAGGAAGACCTTCTGAAGATCTTGGTGACACAGAAGAAAAGGGAGACTAATACAACCAACCAAATAGGTGATGTATATGTGGTAATGTTAATGTCTCTTATATTGAGACAGCTCTGGAACCGATTGAGACTGGCTCTATACACAGCCAATCACACTTATTGTGTACTGACTTCTCATGACTTGTTATTACATGCCATCCTTTATGAGAGTGTGTATACAAAGTTATATTGCAGTTTGATTATGTGATCAAACTAACTTGGAGAAAGGCAGTCGTCTTCATCTTCTTGATCTTCATTGACCAATCTATGCACCCTGCATGCTCCATGTGAATGTCCTTACAGAACTACCTGCTGCTTTTAAGTTTTATATACTGCAGGATGAAAGAAGAAAAAGACAGTCCTAAAAAGATTCATATTCTGGGATGCTGAGCCTCAGAGACCTTCTATTCCAGATTCACGCTTGAGTCTACTGCAACTACATTGAAGCTGCTTCTTTTAAAGACTTGCTTTCAGAACTTTTCCAGAAGAGCTAGCTTGCCTGTCCAGCTTTTCAGACTGTCACAGTCATGATGTCAACGTAGCAATGAACTTTCTTAGCATATAGTGACTGCAAGGCAAATGATGCCAGATAGCTCTTCTAACTAAGCCAATTTTCTTACTTCCCTTTGGGCCCCTAGATGGGAATTCTTTGCCCCAATTCAGCTGGAAGCAGACAAAAGATCATCATCCAGTTCCTTATGTTGGGGTGGATGGTTCTGGTTATTTTAGAAATTATATATATGTTGTCATTTAAAGGATACTTTACAAATATAGCTTTGGACAGGGGAGAAACTAGAGAGCTTAAACTCAGGGATTTCTACCTTTTCCTGTCCTCTTTTCTATCCTTCCTTCTTAGGCAAAAGGGAGGGGGTTAGAAAAGAAAAGGAAGATATAGTAATATCATAGAAATCATAGAAATAGACAAATAGAGATAGATTAGTAAATTTACTCTTAAGGAAAACATTACATAGGTGTATTTTACATTGATAGAGATCTTTATAATTGATACAAGGTTGAAGTTATAATCTCTTACATTAGTATAGAATTTATTCTGTACAAATTCAAAGTTTTCATTGGTATAAGTTTCTTATTGATATAAAAATGGGATTAATATTGTTACTCTCATATAGGCATTTTGCCTATATAACACATTTAAGAATACAAGGCTTAGACCCAGTCCTTCTATAACTGCTATTATAAACTGTTTTTAGATGATTAAGGAATATGAGTTAAGGGCCAGATTGCAAACTCATGGTCCTGAGTTAATTAAAAGTGTGTTTCTGAGATATTTCAATTAGAAATGGCTATGAGTAGTCAAGGCTTAATAGTTTAGAGATGCTTCAGGTAGATAGATGGTCTTCAAAGGCGGCAGAAGTACACAGAATATAATGTTTATGGATATTTCGTTATTAAAGATCATTTTACTAGAGACCTATCTGTCCCTGACAGTACCTGTTTTTGAATTCAAAGAAGAAATTGAGCATTTATGAAGTTACTCCAGTACTGTTGAGACAGCTACTAGGCAAGAATTGCCTCATTTCATCTACAGACAAAACTGTGCAGAAATAGAACACAGTATGTGGAATAGTTGACTGATAATCTCTTCCTAGACAGGGAAATAAGCCCTTAAAATTGCGCATACTAGGTCTGTCAGATGATCCTAGGCCAGAAAGCTGAAGATCGTCGGATGCTCCAACATTTTGTAGTATAGGGAATGTCCAGGTGTTCAGTGGTCTCTATAAATTGGCTAAGTTTTGGAAGCTATGCTTTGTGCTGCCCATATTTTCAGTTAATTCAGTCATTTTGGATTTCTGATGGGGTTGGAGACTTATAGTCTCATAGCCAACCCAGGATATTTACTTTGAGAGAACAGATTTGAGAGGATGGTTTTCACATGACCAGATGATATTCATTCTAAAGCCAGGACATAAGCCAGGTTCAGAACTAAGTCTTTTAGTTAGGATAGATGACAGAGGTTCTATTTAGTTGAGAAAAATGATGGACTGGGTGTTAGGTCTATATTGTACTTTATAAATTACAATATGGTAACAGTTGTGTTCAATTTATATCTGAGATAAAAGAGTCTTTAATTGGACAGAAAGGGGGAAATGTTGTGGATAGCCCGGTCTTGTATTTTTATGCTAATTCCGCTTTCCTGGGAGGGGCTGCAGATGAGGATTGAATCACTACACAGGTGATTTTTTTCGAACATTCTGCCTACCTTAATTTGTAAAATAAAGGCTAGAGCTGGTGATTGGGTGATAGAAGGGGAGGTGGAGTGAAAAGGGTTTGGGAGAGAGAGGAAGTGGTGGGAGGACAACCGGAGGGGAGGGACGTGGCCTGGAAAAACTGCAAGTTATGGGGAATCTCATAGATGGGGAGGAAAGTAACATAGAGGTAAATCTGCCCAATCTAGGTGTGCAGTTTTTACTCATACTTATTGAGTTGTGTTTTCTTTGACCAGTCCCGTTTGGGTTGGAGATTTACCTCAACATGTTAACCTTTATTTCTCATTGAATGAGAAATGGTTAAGAATTTATTCCTGTCCATCGTGTTAAAGCTTGTCTCTATCTACATCAACAGGCTGGCAGCCAACGTACATAGCTTGAAACTGAAAATGGACACCCAGACAGAGTTATTAACTTAACAGACTGTCAAGCCAAGGATGGGTAAGATTCTGCACAGAGCCTTATCAACCTAAGACATAAGTGTGTTGCTTATAATAATGCATATTCCATGACAGGTAGGGTAAGGAAGGAAGGCTTTCTTGTCAGAATGACCTAAGACAGGCTCAGTCTGGTTTATGCAATAAAAAAGGGAAGACATGGAGAACTTTTGGGGCTGCCTGGCAGGAATCTGTCATTGGCCAAGGACAAGGAAATGGGCTGCTAGGAAGGAATCTGACATAGGCCAAGGACAAGGAAATGGACTGCAGGCAGGAATCTGACATTGGACTGGAACAAAGAAGTAATTTCAGGCAGAAATCTAAATCCTAGGCTAGAACAAAGAAGAAATTTCATGCAGAAATCTAAATCTTAGGCTACAATGAAGAAGTAATTTTAGGCAGAAAATCTTAAGCTAGAACAAAGAAGTAGGCTTCAGGCATGAAAATGACTTTGGGGTAGGACAGGGAAGTATGCTTAGATATTTTGATCATCCTGATAAGCCCTTAAAAATAGTGATCACAGGAGTGATCACAGGACTCTGTTTATTGTTCTGCTTGCTCTTTGATTATCTGGGTTTATTGTCTTTCTTGTTCCTGGACTATTTGCATCTATTGTATTGCTAGTTCCTCAACCTAGAAGTGACCTTAATACTTGCATATAATTTAAACAGTATAAAGGGAAAAAGGAGGAGGAGGGATGGGATAGGGGATTAATGGGTGAGGGGAATGGGGGAAGGGGTATGGCATCTGAAATGCAAATAAATAAAATATTGAATAAAAAAGAATACTTTATTTTATTTTTAAAGGTACTTTTGAGTCTATTTACTTTTCTATATTTTCTCTTATTTTATTCATGACCGTGGCAATTTTTATTATTTGTTTCCTCTTTAATATTGTGTTGTTTTTTGTCCTTTTTGTAGCTCTCAAAGACGTATTTCTAGATTACTTATCTGAGATTTTGTTTTTAATGCAGAAGTATATTCCTATACACTCATTTTTAAAAGTGCTATTACTATATTTTTAGAAGTGATTTTGATACATTGTATAGCTGTTGTTGACTGAACCAAGTTTGCTTGAATGCCTTAATCTAGCTGTGTAATGTTTTTACTTGTGAGTTCATTATATTAAAGTACTTTTTTAAGCCAAAAAAAAAAAGAGTTGAGATTAAAGCAAGTTCTTGCTATATTTGTTAATCTGAACTCAAACTCTTTGGTCAGCCTCCAAAATAGCTAGGTCTAGAAGTATACACAATAATACCCAGCTAACTTGTTTGAGTTTGTTTGTTTGTTTGTTTTTGTTTTTGTAATGTATGTAAGGGAAGGGCACATGTGCTGGTGTGGGGGAGCATACCCATGTGGAAGCTACAACAATCCACTATAATTTGTAAGGAACCATCTACTTTGTTTTTTGAGAGAAAGTCTCCCATAGAGACATTTGGCTGCTAGTCTATTAGTCTGAGATGGCCATGCAATGAGTCCTTGTAATTTTTCTGTCTCTGCCTTCCCAGTGCTAAGTGAATCACTGCATCTGGCTTTTTATATGAGTGCCAGAGATCAAACTCATGTTACTTAAAGATCAAGTACTTCATAACTGAACTGTCTCCCCAGGTCCCAGGTAAGATGTTTTTATAAAGTTTTTCCTGACTTCTTTTTTAACTCACTGGTTAATTGTAAAGAAATATTTGTTTGCTTTAATTCTATATAATTGTAAATTCCTTAAGATTCACATAGTTATTGAATCAGAAAATGTTGATATCATAAACAATATGAAGCATAGCTTTAATCTTGTGTTTTTTATGACTTGTTTTGTATATGAATATATGACCTGTTTTTTTTTTTTTTTTTTTTTATTGGATGTTTTATTTACATTTCATATGTTGTCCCCTTACCCCATCCCCCACCCACCCAGGAACCCCCAATCCCCTCACACCTCCTCCTTCTTCTTTGTGGATGTAACCTCTATCTACCCCCCCACTCCCACCTCCCCACCCTCAAAACTCCCACCCCCTGGGGCGTCCAGCCTTCATGAGGTCAAGGATCTCATCTTCCACCTGTGCCCAGCAGGGCCCTCCACTCTTATATATTCAGCTAAGGCCCTGGATCCCTCCATAAGTGCTCCCAGGCTGGTGGTTTAGACCCTGGGAGCTGTGGTTGGTTGGTATTGTTGCTCTCCTCATGGGGCCACAAATCCTTTCAGCTCCTTCAGTCTTCACTCTAACTCCTCCATTGAGAACCCCATGATCACTTCAATGGCTAGTTGTGAGCATCTGCCTCTGAATATGTCAGACTCTTGAAGACCTCTGAGGAGACATCCATATCAGGCTCTTATCAGCATGCACTTCCTGACTTCCACATCAGCATCTACCTTTGGTGACTGCACATGGGATGGATACTCAGGTGGAAAGGTCTTCAGACGGCCCCTCCTTCAGTTTTTGTCCCTCGCTTTGTCTCCATATTTGCTCCCTTGAGTATTTTGTTGCTCCTTCTAAGAAGGACCGAATCACCCCCACTTGGTCTTCCTTCTTTATGGACTTCATGTGGCCTGTGAGTTGCATCTTGGGCATTTTAAGGTTCTGGGCTAATATCCAATAATCAGTGAGTGAATACCATGTGTGTTCTTTTGTGATTGGCTTACCTCACTCAGTATGATAATTTCTAGTTCCATCCATTTACCTAGGAATATGACCTGTTTTTAACATTCGGTTTGTAATAGAAAATAATATGTGTCTCACTGCTGATGGAAGGAAATATCCATATGTGCATACTAGGACCATTTGGTCTAAAGTACACTGTCAGTGAAGCATAACCTTATTTGTGTTCTCTGTGGCTGGCTAACCATGTTGAAAGTGAGGTGGAAGTCTTAACACTGTTATTGAATTGTCTATCTCTTCTAGTTTCATGTCTAACAATCTTGCTTTATAAATTTAGCTGCTTCAGTATTTGCTGTACCATTTATGATTTTCTCCATTTATTTTACTTATGTCTCACTGAAGAGTTGTCTCCTTTATCATTAAATAAGGACAATCTCTCTACTCACAATTTACTTGAGAACACTTTATTTGAAGAAGTCACCTCTGGTCTCCTCAGGTTGCTATTTTTATCAAATATCTGTTCCCATCCATACTTTCACCATATGTGTTTTTGAAACACAGATAGGTCTATTGTAGGCAGCCAAATTAAATTTCTTGTTTGTTTTTAACAATTTTATTTTATTTGTTTTATTCGCTCTTTGTTTCTTTTGACTGAACAATTAATCATTTGCATTTAAAATTATTACAGATACCTGAGGGCTTACTTGTACCATCACCTTCTAATCCATTTTTTATTCATTCATTCATTCATTCATTCATTCATTCATTTGTATTTTGTAGCATTTTTGCTCTTTCACTTCTCTTGTGTTTCTTATCCTGTGATTTGATGATTTTCTGAAATCCCACTGTACATCACTGTGAGAAACAAATAGTTTAGTTAAGCTATGTGGTCTCTGCTATCTTTATTTTTTGCAGCCCAAACTAGTTAAAACAACAGATGATTACAGAGTTGGAGAAGAAAGTACATAAGATGAGCATAGAAATTTTACAGTGTGGAATAATGAAATAAAACCAAAAACCCACCAACATCATGTAATTAAGGTACATAAGAGCCACTTCAACTAGCTTTTAGTAACAAGACTGGATCATTAATTTATCAAGTGTTTGAGTGGACCTAGGGAACCTACTTTAAAAATCCAAATTTTACCATTACATGTTTACAACTCTTGACTGTATAAGGGCCTCGTGCCCTTTATGTTACTTATCTCATCTCTGATGCAGATATCTGACAGAAGCAACTCAGAGGAGAGAGGTTCATGTTGTCTTATTTAAGGGTATAGGGGTGGTGGTGGTGGGGACTGAAGAGATGGCTCAGTGGTTAAGAGCACTGACTGCTTTTTCAGAGGTCCTGGGTTTAATTCCTAGCAACCACATGGTGGCTCACAACCATCTGTAATGGGGTTTGAAGCCCTCTTCTGATTTGTCTGAAGACAGCTACAGTGTACTCATGTACATAAAATAAATAAATTTAAAAATAAAAGGGTATAAGGTCAAGTGTTCAGGGAAAATCATGGCTGCGGAAGCATGCAGCATGGCTTGACCCCCTCATGATCGAGAAGGAAGTAGAGAGCTTGGTTCAGAAATGGGGCTGGGTATAGCATTCAAAGTACTCCCCTCATAGCCTACATCTGCCAGTTAAGCCACGTGTCCCAAAAGCTTCTACATTTTCTTATAACCACTATCTGGACACCAAGCTTTGGACCCATGAGCCTGAGGGAGGCAATTCACATTCAAACCCTAGCACTCTGAAGTCCACTATTACTTAATTCTTCAAGTGAAAAAACTGTCACTGCAGTACCCTGCACCAAGGCAGATAATAGTTTTCATTATGATGCTTTAAGACAAAGTCCCTGTAGCTTCAGGACAAAACAACAGAAAAAATTAGTTGATGTCTTCTGATCTTCTATAAAAAAAAATCTACACAAGTGAGCAAATGTCAGTTACATTATCTTTCCTTGAGATTAATTTTTTTAAAGAAAATTCAGATGAATGTTAAGTAATAAAGTTTATTTTTTGCCATGTTGAATATTATATTTAGTTTTTATATATTCATTCTTTTTATTTAATCTTTTTTTTTTACACTCCAGATTTTATTCCCCTCCCAGTCTACCTTCCAATTGTTCCACATCCCATACATCCTCCCTGCTGCCCTGTCTCCATAAGGAAGTCCCCAATCCCCCACCTCCCACCCTACCAGAACTCTAAACTCACTGGGGCCTCCAGTCTCTTGAGGGTTAGGCACATCTTCTCTGACTTAACCCAGACCCAGCAGTCCTCTGATGCTTATGTGTTGGCCTCATATCAGCTGGTGTATGCTGCCTGGTTGGTGGTCCAGTGTCTTCGAGATCTCAGGTATACAGGTTAATTGAGGCTGCTGTTCCTCCTACAGGATCGTCCTATTCCTCAGCTTCTTCCAGCTTTACCCTAATTCATCCACAAAGGTCAGCAGCTTCTATCCATCTGTTGGATACAAATATCTGCTTCTGACTCTTTCAGCTGCTTGTTGGGTCTTCTGGTGGGCAGTCATGATAGTCCCCTTTTTGAGAGTGCTCCATAGCCTCAGTAATAGTGTCAGGTTTTGGGGCCTCCCTTTGAGCTGGATCCCACTTTGGGCCTGTCACTGGACCTTCTTTTCCTTAGGTTCCTCTCCTTCCCATCCCTGCAGTTCTTTCATACAGAAACAATTATGGGTCAGAGTTTTGACTGTGGGATGGCAATCCTATTGCTCACTTGAAACCCTGTCTTTCTGCTAAAGGTAGGCTCTACAAGTTTCCTCTCCCCACTGTAGAGTATTTCATCTAAGGTCCCTCCCTTTGAGTCCTGAGATTATCTCACCTCCCAGATCTCTGATACATCCTGGATGGTTTCCCCAAACTCCTACCTCCTGGGGTTGCCTGTTTCATTCTTTCTGCTGGCTCTCAGGGCTTCAGACCTTCGCCACCACACAATACCATATCATGTTCCCCCTATTTTCCCCTTACCCCCACCCCATCCCCTTTCCCTCTCAGGTCCCCCCCCTCCCTCCACCCTTGTGATTTCTTTTTTCTCCCTCTCAAGTGGGACTAAGGTGTTTTCACTTGAGCCCTTTAGCTTGTTTAACTTTTTGAATTCTGTGGACTATATCTTGGGTGTTCTCTACTTTTTTTGTGTGTGTGTGGCTAATATCCAATTATTAGGGAGTACTTACCATGCATGTCCTTTTGGGTCTGAGTTACCTCCTCATGCAGGATATTTTCTACTTCCATACATTTGTCTGCAAAACTCAGGGTGTCCTCATTCTTAATAGCTGACTAGTATTTAATTGTGTAAATGAACCACATTTTCTGTATTCATTCTTCTGTTGTGGGATATCTGGGTTATTTCCAGCTTCTGGCTATCACAAGTAAGACTGCTATCATCTTTTGGGTATATTCCCAAGAGTGGTATTGCTAGGTCTTCAGGTAGAACTATTTGCAATTTGCTTAGGAATCTCCAGATTGATTTCCAAAGTGGTTGTACCATTTTACTATTCCACCAGCAATGGAGAAGTAAGTGTTCCTCTTTCTTTACATTCTGACCAACATGTGATATCACCTGAGGTTTTGATCTTAGCCATTCTGATTGGTGTAAGGTGGAATCTCAGAGTCGTTTTGACTTGCATTTCTCTGATCACTAAAGCCTTTGAATGTCTCTTTAGGTATTTCTCAGCCATTCAAGATTCCTCTGTTGTGAATTCTCTGTTTAGTTCTACACTGCATTTTTTGATTGTGTTGTTTGTTTTTTTGGTGGTTAGCTTCTTGAGATCCTTATATATTTTGGATAATAGCCTTCTATTGGATGTGGGGTTAGTGAAGATTTTTTCCCAATGTGTAGGTTGCTTATTTGTCTTATTGACTATGTCTTTTGCCTTACAGAAGCTTTCTAGTTTCATGAGGTCCCATTTATCAATTCGTAGTCTTAGTGCCTGAGCCATTAGAGTTCTGTTTAGGAAATTTCCCCCTGTGCCAATGAGTTCAAGGCTGTTTCCCACTTTCTCTTCTATTAGATTCAGTGGATCTGGTTTTATGTTGAGATCCTGGATGTACTTGGACTTGAGCTTTGTGCAAGGTGACAAATAGGAGTCTATTTTGCCAGATGAATTTGAAAATTGCTCTTTCCATGTCTTTGAAGAATTGTGACAGGATTTTGATGGGGATTGCATTGAATCTGTAGATTGCGTTATGTAGGATGGCATTTTTACTATGTTAATTCTACCAATCCATGAGAATGGGAGATCTCTCCATTTTCTGAGATCTTTGATTTCTTTCTTGAGAGACTTGAAGTTATTATCATACAGGTCTCTCCCTTGTTTGGTTAGAGTTACCACATGATATTTTATATTATTTGTGGCTATTGTGAAGGGAGTTGTTTCCCTAATTTCTTTCTCAGCCTTTTTATCATTTGTATAAAGGAAGGCTACTGATTTGTTTGAATTAATTTTATATTCAGCCACTTTGCTGAAGTTGTTTCTCAGGTTTAGGAGTTCTCTGGTAGAATTTTTGGGGTCACTTAAGTATACTATCGTATCATCTGCAAATAGTGAAACTTATTTCTTCTTTGCCAATTTGTATCCCCTTGATCTCTTTTTATTTTTGTATTTCTTTTTAGCTAACACTTTGAGTACTATACTGAAAAGATATGGGGAGAGTGGGCATCTTTATCTTGTCCCCTATTTTA
This sequence comes from Grammomys surdaster, assembly GCF_004785775.1. Taxonomy (NCBI): domain Eukaryota; kingdom Metazoa; phylum Chordata; class Mammalia; order Rodentia; family Muridae; genus Grammomys; species Grammomys surdaster. The sequence goes on along the minus strand of NW_021604598.1, from coordinate 12,088,072 downwards.
GTGGAATTGCTTCAAATATCTCTCCATTTAATTTGATATTGGCTGTTGGTTTACAGTAAATTTCTTTTATTATATTTAGGTATGGGCCTTGAATTCCTGACCTCTCTAATACTTTTAACATGAAGGAGTGTTGTATTTTGTCAATTACTTTTTCTGCATCTAAGGAGATGATTGTGTGATTCCCTCCCCCCCACCCCCGTTGAGTTTGTTTATATAGTGGATTATGTTAATGGATTTTTGTGTATTGAACCAACCTTGCCTCCCTGGGGTGAAGGCTACTTGATCATGGTGATTGATGGTTTTTATGTGTTCTTGGATTCAGTTTGCAAGAATTTTATTGAATATTTTTGCATTGATATTCATAAGCGAGATTGGTCTGAATTTCTCTTTTTTTGCTTGGGCCCTTGTGTGGTTTAGGTATCAGAGTAATTGTGGCTTCATAGAATGAATTAGGTAGTGTTCCTTCTGCTTCTATTTTATGGAATAGTTTGAGGAATATTGGTATTAAGTCTTCTTTGAAAGTTTGATAGAATTCTGCACTAAATTTGTCTGGTCCTGGATTTTTTTTTTTTTTTTTGGTTGGGAGGCTTTTAATGACCTCTATTTCCTTTTTGGGATATGGGTCTGTTTAGATAATTTATCTGCTCTTGATTTAACTTTGTTATGTGGTATCTCTCTAGAAAACCATCTATTTCATCTAGAATTTCCAGTTTTGTTGAGTTTAGGCTTTTGTTGTAGGATCTGATGATTTTTTTTTTAATCTCCTGCATTTCTGTTGTTATGTCTCTTTTTTCATTTCTGATTTTGTTAATTTGGATACTGCCTCTGGGCTCTTTATTTAGTTTGTCTTGAGGTTTATCTATTTTGTTTTCTTTATTTCTATTTGATTTTGGCCCTGAGTTTGACTATTTCCTGCCTTCTACTCCTCTTGGGTGTGTTTGCTTCTTTTTGTTCTAGAGCTCTCAGGTATGCTGTTAAGTTGCTAACGTAAGATCTCTTCAGTTTCTTCACCAGGGCACTTAGTGCTATAAATTTTCCTCTTAGTACTGATTTCATTGTTTCCCACAAATTTGGGTCTGATGCGTCAACATTTTTATTAAATTCCAAGGAGTCTTTAATTTTTTTATTTCTTCCCGGACCAAGTTATCATTCAGTAGAGAGTTGTTCAGTTTCCACGTGTATGCTGGCTTTCTATAGTTTTTCACTGTTATTGAAGACCAGCCTTACTTAGTCTGTGGTGATCTGATAGGATGCATGAGAGGCTTTCATCTTTTTGTATTGGTTGAGAGCTGTTTTGTGACCAATTAAATGGTCGATTCTGGAGAAGATGCCTTGAGGTGCTGCCTGGGGGCCTGCCCTGGTGTGGTTGGGGAGGAGAAGCTCTTCTTTCTTCTCCTTCTTGTTGGTTTTGAGGCAACAGGGTGGGTGGTGGTGGAAGAGTGTTGGCGGGGGTGGGGGTGGGGGTGGGGGAGTGGGGGTGGGAGAGGGGTGGGGGTGGGAGGTTGGGGGGGGTGGCCGCGGGGGGGGGGGGGGGAAGACCTTGAGTCTTATGAGATTTGGGATAAGACCTTGGGTCTTACGAGATTCAGGATAAGACTTTGATCTTACAAGATATTTAGGGTTGCTGTGTAATAAAGTTTACTTATCTATGCTACAAAAGTTTATTTACTATTCTACTGTAGCTGACCTGCCCTCTGGTATACTCTGGCCAGAAACTGCAGTTTCTAGCACTTAACACCTCAGCCCAAAACTAGCAGAGGATTAGGCAAATAGCCTTTGTACTGTCTCAGCAGGAAACTGCTGGGCTCTAATTTATGCCTGCTAGTCTGAGGTCACAGGAAATGAAAGACACTTAGAGAAGCTATTATAGAGTTTAGTACTAAGTGTAAAAGGTTTCCTATGAAAGCTATCTAAGAGGAAAAGTGCAAAGGTCCTAAGTGGGGAATAGGAAAAAATTCTAACAAAGGAAAAATTCAAAGTTAAAAAATTCTAGGCAGAGCCTGGCAGTGGTGGCACACACCTTTAATCCCAGCATTTGGGAGGCAGGGACAGGCAGATTTCTGAGTTTGAGGCCAGCCTGGTCTACAGAGTGAGTTCCAGGACAGCCAGAACTACACAGAGAAACCCTGTCTCGAAAAACAAAACAAACAAACAAACAAAAAAAAAATTCTAGGCAGGAGAAAAGGAAAAAAAGGGACGAATGGCAGCTAGTACTACGACTACTACATCTACATCTACTGCTGCTGCTTTGTCTTTGTCTTCAGTACTTATACATCTTCAGAGTACATGATCACATGTTACAGAGTTCATCACAAGTTCACACCAAAAATCAAATCATAAACTGAAATAGAAATTTACAACACAGAATGTTTACATGCATATCCATTAGGAGTAATTATCCGGCTAAACATCCATCACCTGTCTAGCTCCACAGGTTCACAAAAGGTTTAAAACTATAACTAAGAAATTAGTGAAGTTTTGTATAGATAAACCCAGGCAATATTTTATCTTCTGTCCTAGCACCTACAATAAATCATGAGTTCCCTTTTAATGACCTTTGGATAATTGTTTTACAACCTCTTGGAATGTGCTCTGAGTAGGAGAAAGTCTGGTTACTATCTAAGAGCAATTAGCTGATGACACTTGGGGGACTGGCAGAGTTCTCATTACAGTTTTGACTATCAGAAAGGGACCTAATAGTAGTCTCACTATAAAAAAGATTAATATTCTTTGATATAATTTTAGGAATTCATACAGGATCATCCTTAAGATTAAGAAGTCATCCATTTGTCTATATATAGCATCATTACAAGACAGTACATCTTCATGGATCTATAGAGATCTGCTCCAAAGGGGTGTGCTATTGCTTAGTGATTGTTACATATGTTTAATAATAATAATAATAATAGAAAAAGCATATTAATAGCAGTAATGTTTCCTAAAATAAGTTCCTTATAGCCTTGCTGAATAAGAGCTCACTTGTCACAGCTTATATAATAATCCAAGGCAAGCCATTTCAGGATGATCACTTGCTGATTATTAACTTATTCCATTTTGGCTCCTGACAAGGTGCTGAGAAGAAGGAGTATTCTTTTGTTTTAGGGTGAAATGTTTTGTAGATATCTGTTAAATCCATTGGGTTCATAACCTGTATTAGTTTCACTGTGCCTTTGTTTAGTTTCTGTTTCAGTGACCTGTCCATTGGTAAGAGTGGGCTGTTGAAGTATCCCACTATTATTGTGTGGGGTTCAATTGTGTTTTGAGCTTTAGTAAAGTTTCTTTTATGAATGTGGGTGCCTTTGCATTTGGGGCATAGATGTTCAGAATTGAGAATTTCTCTTTGTGAATTTCCCCTTTGATGGGTATGAAATGTCCTTCCTCGTCATGCTTGATAACTTTTGGTTGAAAGTCTATTTTATTGGATATTAGGATGTCAACTCCAGCTTATTTCTTGAGACCATTTGCTTGGAAGACCTTTTTTATTTGTTTACTCTGAGATAGTGTCTGTCTTTGTTATTGAGATCTGTTTCTTTTATGATCCAGCATTTTGCTGCATACAAGTAACAAAGTTTATTTAAAGACAGTATTGATATTCTCTTTCACAATGACAGCACTTCACCTGTCATAGGTCAGTGTTCCAAAAATGGACATCTGAGATAGTGACTTCTCTGCTCTTAATTTAAGATGTGGAATGTGGTGGAAAGATAGTGTAAAGCACACATTTCTATTCCATCCTATTGGAAGTCTTTTGTCTTTTGGAATTGCCTGTGAATTTCATGAAGTCATTTTTTTTTTTTAATAGCTGAGTACTACTCCATTGTATAAATGTACCACACTTTCTGTAGCCATTCCTCTGTTGAAGGACATCTGGGTTATTTCCAGCTTCTGGTAATATATATAGGCTGATATGAACATAGTGGAACATGTGTTCTTAATACATGTTGGAACATTTTCTGAGTATATGTTCAGGAGTGGTATAGCTGGATCCTCAGTACTATGTCCAATTTTCTGAGGAACTGCCAGACTGATTTTCAGAGTGGTTGTATCTGCTTGCAATCCCACCATCAATGAAGGAGTGTTCCTCTTTCTCTACAAACTTGCCAGAATCTGCTGACACTTGAGTTTTATCTTAGCCATTCTGATTGGTGTGAGGTGGAATCTCAGGTTTGTTTTGATTTGTATTTCCCTGATGACTGAGGATATTGAACATTACTTTTGGTGCTTCTTGGCCATTTGAGTTTCCTTAGCTGAGAATTCTCTGTTTCGTTTTGTTCCCCATTTTTTAATAGAGTTATTTGGTTCTCTGGAGTCTAACTTCTAGTCTTGAGTTCTTTGTATATATTGAATATTAGCCCTCTATCTGATGTAGAATTGGTAAAGATCTTTTCCAAATCTGTTGGTTGCCATCTTGTTTAATTGATAATGTCCTTTGCCTTACAGAAGACTTTCAATTTTATGAGGTCCTATTTCTTGATTCTTGATCTTAGAGCATAAGCCATTGGTGTTCTCTTCAGGAAAAATTCCCCTGTGCCCATGTGTTAGAAGATTTTCCCTACTTTCTTTTTTTAAATAGATTCAGTGTATCTTGTTTTATGTGAAGGTCCTTGATCCACTTGAACTTGAGCTTTGTACAGGGAGATGAGAATCAATCAATTTGCTTTCTTCTATATGTTAACCACCAGTTGAACCAGTACCATTTATTGAAAATGCTGTCTTTTATACACTGGATGGTTTCAGCTTCTTTGTCAAAGATCAAGTGACCAACGGTGTTTGGGTTCATTTCTGGGTCTTAAATTCTATTCCATTGTTCTACTTGCCACTCACTGTACCAATACTATGCAGTTTTTTAGCACTACTGCTCTATAATACAGCTTGAGGTCAGGGATCGTGATTCTTTCAGAAGTTCTTTTATTGTTGAGAATAGTTTTTACTATCCTGTTTTTTTTTTTATTCCAAATGAATTTGGGAATTGCCCTTTGTAATTCTATGAAGAATTTAGTTGGAATTTTGATGGGGATTGCATTGAATCTGTAGATTGCTTTCTGCAAGATAGTCATTTTTACTATATTAATCCTGCCAAGCCACAAGCATGAGAGATCTTTCCATCTTCTGAGATCTTCTTCAATTTCTTTCTTCAGAGACTTGAAGTTCTTGTAATATAGATCTTTCTCTTGTTTGGTTAGAGTCACATCAAGATATAGTATATTGTTTGTGACTATTGTGAAAGGTGTTGGTTCCCTAATTTCTTTCTCAGCCCATTTATCTTTTGAGTGTAGGAAGACTACTGATTTGTTTGAGTTAATTTTGTATTCAGCCACTTTGCTGATATATCAGGTGTTTATCTGACATATCACCTGTTTATCAGGTGGAATTTTTGGGGTCACTTAAGTATACTATCATATCATCTGGAAATACTGATATTTTGACTTCTTCCTTTCCAATTTGTATCCCTTTGACCTCCTTTTGTTGTGTAATTGCTCTAGCTAGAACTTCAAGTACTATATTGAATAGATAAGGAAAGAGTGGGCAGCCTTGTCTAGTTCCTGATTTTAGTGGGATTGCTTCAAGTTTCTCCTCACTTAATTTGATGTTGGCTATTGGTTTGCTGTTAATATTGCTTTTACCATGTTTAGGTATGGGCCTTGAATTCCTCATATTTTCAATATTTTTAAAGGATGTTGAATTTTGTCAAATGCTTTTTCAGCCTCTAATGAGATGATTATGTGGTTTTTCCTTTGAGTTTGTTTATGTAGTGGATTATGTTGATGGATTTCCATATATTGAATCATTCCTGCATCCCTGGGATGAAGACTACTTGATCATGGTGAATGATTGTTTTGATGTGTTCTTGGATTTGGTTTGCAAGAATTTTATTGAGTATTTTTGCATTGATGTTCATAAGGGAAATTGATCTGAAGTTCTCTTTGTTGGGTCTTTGTGTTGGTTTTGGTATCAGTTCAACTGTGGCTTCAGGGAATGAATTGAGTAGTTTTCCTTCTATTTTTATTTTGTGGAATAGTTTGATGAGTATTAGTATTATGTCTTCTTTGAAGGTCTCATAGAATTCTGCATTAAACCCATCTGTTCCTGGGCTTTTTTTTGTTTGCGAGACTTTTAATGACTGCTTCTATTTCTTTAGGCATTATGGGACTCTTTAGATTGTTGATCTGATCTTGATTTAACTTTGGTGTTTGGTATGTGTCTAGAAAATTTTCAATTTCATCCACATTTTCCAATTTTGTTGACTATAGGCTTTTGTATATGCTTTGATGATTTTTTTTGAATTTCCTCAGTTTCTGTTGTTTTAACCTCTCTTTTCATTTCTGGTTTTGTTAATTTGGATATTGTCTCTATTACCTCTGGCTAGTCTGGCTAAGGGTTTATCTATCCTGTTGATTTTTCAGAGAACCAGTTTTTGGTATTGTTGATTCTTCGTATAGTTCTTTTTGTTTCTACTTGGTTGATTTCAGCCTTGAGTTTGATTATTTCCTGCCATCTACTCCTCTTGGGTGTATTTGCTTCTTTTTGTTCTAGAGCTTTCAGGTGTGTTGGTAAACTGCTAGTGTATGCTCTCTCCAGTTCCTTTTTCAAGGCAATCAGAGCTATGAGTTTTCCTCTTAGTACTCCTTTCATTGTGTCCCATAAGTTTGAGTATGTTATGCCATTATTTTCATTAAATTCTAAAGAGTCTTTAATTTCTTTATTTATTCCTTGATCAAGTTATCATTGAGTAGGATATTTTTCAGCTTCTATTTGCATGTAGGGTTTCTGTTGTTTTTGTTGCTATTGAAGACCATGTTCATGGTGATCTGATAGGATGCATGGGATTATTTCAAACTTCTTGTATCTGTTGAGGCCTGTTTTGTGACTGATTATATGGTCAATTTTTGAGAAGGTACCATGAGGTCCTGAGAAGAAGGTATATTCTTTTGTTTTAGCATAAAATAACTATAGACATCTGTAAAATCCATTTGGTTCATCACTTCTGTTAGTTTTACTGTGTCTCTGTTTAGTTTCTGTTTCCATGATCTATTGATGAGAGTGTGGTGTTAAAGTTTCCCACTATTATTGTGTGTGGTGAAATGTATGCTTTGAGCTTTTGTAAAGTTTCTTTTATGAATGTGGGTACCTTTTTATTTGGATCATAAATATTCAGAACTCAGAGTTCTTCTTGGTAGATTTTTCCTTTGATGAGTATGAAGTGTCCTTATTTTTTGATAACTTTTGGTTGAAAGTCGATTTTATTCGATATTAGAATGGCTACTCCTGCTTGTTTCTTGGGACCATTTTCTTGTAAAATTCATTTTCCAGCCCTTTACTCTGAGTAGTGTCTGTCTTTGTCACTGAGGTGCATTCCCAGTATGCACGAAAATGCTGAGTCCTGTTTATGTATCTATTCTGTTATGTTTGTGAGGCTATCTTCTTTTCAGTTTGTTGAAAGAAGATTACTTTCTTGCTTTTTCAAGGGTGTAGTTTCTCTCTTTGTGTTGGAGTTTTCAATTTATTATCCTTTTTATGGCTGGATTTGTGGAAAGGTATTGTGTAAATTTGGTTTTGTCATGGAATATCTTGGTTTCTCTATCTGTGTTACTTGAGAGTTTTGTTGGGTATAGTAGCCGAGTCTGTATGACATCTGCCCATGGTCTTCTAGCTTTCATATTCTCTGTTGAGAACTCGGTGTAATTCTGAATAGGTCTGCCTTTATATGTTACTTGACCTTTCCCCCTTACCGCTTTTACTATTCTTTCTTTGTTTTGTGCATTTGGTGTTTTGACTATTATTTGATGGGAGGAATTTCTTTTCCGTTTATTTATGTTTTTCTAAAGTCCTATATCATCATCAGGAGATGTAACTTTTAAATTAGAGTCTTGCTTTTTCAGTGTGTTGGTGTATCCAGGGCTCTCTGCAGTGGGAGAACTGGATTCTGATGATGCCAAGTAGCCTTGGTTTCTGTTGCTTATGTTCTTGCCCTTGTCTCTTGCCATCTGGGTATCCCTGGTATTAGCTGTTCTTGCTGACTCTGACGGTTGTGTGTCCCTCCTACAAGCCTGTGTTTCAGTACTCCTGGAAGACCAGTTATCTCAGGGATGAATTTGAGTATGCAGAGCTGAGGCACAGGGTCAGCTCAAGGGCACTACCAGGAACCTGAAGTATCCTGTTTTCCACTGTTCCTTGGTCCCAGTGTCCTGATGACTCTGGACTTGTCTCTCTTGAGCCAGGAATTTGAACAGAAGTGGTGGTGTTACCTCTGTTCACTGGTGTGCCAGCACTCCTGGGAGTCCAGTTCTCTCCCAGCAGTATTTGTATATGGAGCTCTGTGGCACAGGATCAGCTCTGGGTGCAGATGGAAACCAGAAGGCCTTTTTTTTTTTTTTTTTTTTTTTTTTAAGTAGGTATATGTGCTTTGTAAGCCTGTAATAAGTAACCTGGTTAAATTTCAAAATGGGATTTTACACATTGACCATATTTTTTCAAAGAGTTTTTAGAAAATTAAAATCAAAACTTAAATCCATGACCTTCCTCTCTTAGAGGGAGAGGAGTTTTAAAGGGATTTAGATATTAATATATTTCTCACTCATGATTTTTCTCAAGGAATATTCTAACTCTTTAAAAGACCTTTAAAGGACCCCAAATCATTGTCTGCTAACTTGAAAAGTGTCTTCCTAGAGTAGAGGCTCACTGATTCAGTACGATGATGAGAGACTCATTGGCTGAATGGGCCAATCAAATCACATTTCCATTATTTTATCTCTTGATTTTCCCTTTACCTGGGTTAATTATACTGATTCCATTCTCTGAAAGGAAGATCTATTTCTAATAAAATTTTATTTCTTAAACAATACAGATCCAGAATCCAACATTCAGTACATTATTCTTATTGAAGAATATTTTAATTTCCAAATTTTCCAAAGCTTTGAAATATACACCAAGATTGCAAACAATAGGTGATATTAATACATAGGAGTTATGAACACAGAAAATGTGAAAATAGTGAGAAGCAGAGAATGAGTTTGAGACAAACAAGTGAGAGTTAGGGCTCCCTTAATCAATCTGCTTTGATCTGAATCAATTGGAACCGACACCAGTTTCAAAGGCAGAAACAGCAAGAGGGTGCAAAAGAAAGAAACTGAGAGTGAATGAGAGAGAAAGAGAGAGAGAGAGAGAGAGAGAGAGAGAGAGAGAGAGAGAGAAGATGGATTCAAATCCATGACTCCTTTGCCATGTATAACTAACCGCTAAATGATCTGTTTTTTGCTTTTCACTCTCAGTGCTCATACAGAAATGCAGCAAGGTGATAATCCACTGTATTGAAATTTCAGTTTAGAGAAAATCATCTATCCACAGAGAATTTCCTAAGAGCAAAGCAATGTCAGCTCATGCTAAAGCTCTCTCTCTCTCTCTCTCTCTCTCTCTCTCTCTCTCTCTCTCTCTGTGTTGTTTTTTGTTTTGTCCTTTTTGCTTCTATTTCTGAGTTTTCTGCTTTAACACTGACCATCGGTACCTCCTGAAGATGTTTGTAGCTAGTCCTGATGCATCACCTGAAGGACCGAGGGGCAAAAGAAAATCAAGAGAAATAACTAAGCAGGGAAGTATTGATGATCCCTCTACATGGGAACAGTTTGAGAGTGGCTAAGAGAGAAAAAATGTCTCTAGCTATACAAAGCCAGTAAATATTATTGGCTACAAAACCTTCAATATTTGTCATGCCATTATTTTATATAGCCTGGATGAAAATTTAGATTACAGTTTGGTCATACATTCCAAACTAATTCATAAAGAAAGACAGACGTCTTTCATCTGCCTTATTAGCTATTTCATCAAAAATCTGAACCTAGGACAGCTTCAAAGAAAGATGCTGACCCTAACTGATCCAGTATGACAGACTGCTTCAGTCAGGACTTCAATTAATTCTTGAACTTTCTCAGCACATAGAGACTGGACAACACTGTTACAGATACGTTTCTTGAGTCTTCACCATTTTCCAAATTTTCTTGGGCTCCTAGAAGGAAACTCCATATCCAAATCAACAGGAAGCAGTTTTAAGAGAGTGATACCCCATTCTCAAAGGTGCTATGTGTTTTTGGGGGTCATTCAGTGGGTTATAGATTTTGTTATAATTAAAGCCAGAATGGTTGCAAATTGGTAAATGGTCTTGATCAGGAGGAAACAAGATAAAGGAAGTTGGACTTAGGGATTTCTCTCTTTCTTTTCTCTATCTTTCTTTATTATGTAGGGGGAGAGGGATGAAAGGGATAAAGGGGCATATAAAATAATATAGGAATAATGAGGATAAAAGTGGTAGATTATTGAATCTACTTTTAAACTAGAAATCATTAGCAAACCAAAAATCTTACATTTGTATATTGATACAAAATTGAGGTTATATTTTGCTACAACATATCATGTATGTTTTCAACACTCGTTTGAGGTATTGTACCGAGAGGATTCTTAAAATTTCAATGCAACATTAATTTCCAGTTCTTTTAAATGCTGCTATAGCAAACTGTTTAAGATAATTAAGAAATGTAAGTTAATACTCAGTCAATCAAATTTATGCTTATGTCAGATCCTAGCTAAGTTAATTACAGGAATATGCATCATAGGTTGATCAGATAGTAAATAGATAGTAACAAGCAACATTTGTGAATTTTGATATGATAGATAGTCTTACAAAACCTCAGAGACCTACAGAATATGACATTTTAAGATGTTTTTAAGGTTTTTTTTTTTTTTTTTGACTGTGAGACATGTCAGCTCCTGGTACCACCCATTTCTTCTTCAGAGAAGATGATGAGAATCAATGAATTATGTTATTGAGTTTTGTTCAAATGTGGCAAGCTTCTACTGGGCAAGAAACTGCCCTAGGTTTAACTGCTGAGAGTATAGGACAAACATGGATGCAGGGAAGGCAGTTGCCAAGCTTTGCAAGTATAAAATAGGATAGTCCTTCCTGTTTCACAAAAAGTCTGCCAGATATACTGGGCTCAAAGGCTGAAAATTGTTGCTCCAATATTAGATAGAAATTTTGAAGGACTATCAAGATATCTTCCTTTCTCTATTGTTTGAATAGTTTTGAAAGTTCCTTGCCTGTACTTTCTGCATACTCAGGTAACATTTATTTCTTCTCTACTCTTTGATGGCATTGAAAACTAGATAGTTACACTCTCACATAAAATTTTTAACAATAAAAGAACTTCTGGGGTATCATCATCCCTGACCTCAAGCTATGCTATAGAGTAACTGTGATAAAAATTGCATGGTATTGGTACAGAGACAGACATGTTGATCAATGGAATAGAATTGAAGACCAAGAGATTAAAAACACACACTTATGCATACTTGATCTTTGACAAATAAGCCAAAAATATACAATGGAAAAAGAAAGCATCTTCAATAAATGGTGCTGGGCTAATTGGCTGTTTGTATGTACAAAAATAAAAATAGACTCCTATTTGTCACCTTGTACAAAGCTCAACTCCAAGTGCATCAAGAACCTCAACATAAAACCAGATCTACTGAATATAATAGAAGAGAAAATGGGAAAGAGCCTTGAACTCATTGGCACAGGGGGACATTTTCTAAACAGAACTCCAGTGGCTCAGGCTTCAAGATCATGAGTTGACAAATGGGACCTCATGAAGCTAGAAAGCTTCTGTAAGGCAAAGAACATAGTCAATAAGACAAATAAGCAACCTACACATTGGGAAAAAATCTTCACTAACCACACATCCAATAGAGGGCTATTTTCCAAAATATATAAAGATCTCGAGAAGCTAACCACCAAAAAACCAAACAACACAATCAAAAAATGGGATATAGAATTAAACAGAGAATTCACAACAGAGGAATCTTGAAGGGCTGAGAAGTGTTTAAAGAAATATTTTAAGTCCTTAGTGATCAGGGAAATGCAAATAAAAATGACCCTGAGATTCCACCTTACATCAGTCAGAATTGCTAAGATCAATATTACTCAGGTGACAGCACCTGCTGGTGAGGATGTGGAGAAAGAGGAATACTCCTCTATTCTTGGTGGGATTGTAAGCTGGTACCACCACTCTGGAAATCAATCTGGAGGTTCCTCAGAAAATTGGAAATAGAGCTACCTGAAGACCTAGCTCTACCACTTTTTGGGCATATACTGAAAAGAGTACCCACCATACCAAAGGGACACATGTTCCACTATGTTCATAGCAGCCTTATTTGTGATAGCCAAAGCTGGAAACAGTCCAGATGTCCCACAGTGGCAGAATGGATACAGAAAATGTGGTTTATTTACACAATAGAATACTACTCAGCTATTAATAACGAGGACATGATGAATTTTGCAGGCAAGTGGATGGAACTAGAAAATATCATCCTGAGTGAAGTAACTCAGACCAAAAAGGACATGCATAGTAAGTTTAAGTTCTTTAAGATTTAAAAAAAATGGTTTTTAATTCTACGAAGCTGTTTTAAGTTGGAATGCAAGTTGTGATAAAAAATTATTTAGGTACAGAACTCTGAACTCACTGAGAAAGGATAGATAATTAATATTTTCTCCAAAAACTATCAAGTATATATGGACTGGGCATTGTGAATGTAAATCTTACCTTATTGTTCTATAATTGTTTTTTATTGTATATATTTTCTTACTCTAAGACAAAGAGCCTTTCATTGGCTAAAGGAAGGAAATTTTGGCATAATGTTATTCTGCACTGTGTAAAGATTATCCTTGTATTATTCATCAGCCCACCACACCCATTACTACAACCAAAAACAACAACAAAACCAAAAATTTACAGGTAATTAATTCACACAAAGAGAATATCCAAGTTAACAAAATCAGAAATTAAGTAGGAAGACATAACAACAAACACTGAGGAAATCCAAAGTATCATTAGATCATATGTTAAAACCTGTACTCCACGAAATTAAAAAATCTATAGAAGTAGCCAAAGTTAAATTAAGATCAGAGTAACAATTTAAACAGACCTATAACACCTAGTGAAATAGAAGCAGTCATTAAACCAAAAGTAGCCTTCATTCCAGAGATGGAGGGATGGTTCAAAATACACAGAGCAATCAGTTTGATCCACCATATAAATAAACTGAAAGAAAAAAATATACATGATCATTTCATTAGATGCTGAAATTTTCTTTGACAGAATCTAATACCACTTCATGATAAAAGTATTAAAGAGAGTACAGATAGAAGGGACGTACTTAAAAATAATAAAGGCAATTTACATCAAGCTTATAACTAATATCAAATTAAATAGAATCAAACCAATGATATTCTCCTATACTCACAGATTATTGCCTAGGCCAATCTTTAGCAGAGAAGCTTCCAAAGCAGATGATGAGAGTAGAGACCCATAGCCAAATTGGAGAGTAAGCCCAAATCGGATATCTCCACTGAGTTTCTCTCCTCTTGGAGCTCCAGAAAACCTGTGGAGGAGGGGTAAAAATAATTGTAGAAGTCAGAGGGTTTGAGGACTGCAGGAGAACATAGCCCACAGAGTCAGCCAACCAATACTCACAGATACTGAAGCAGCAATCACAGAGCTTGCATGGGTCTGTGCTATGCTCTCAGCAAATGTGTTATAATTGTTAGCTTGGTGTTTTTGTGAGACTTAGTGGTGAAAGTCGAGGTTTCTCAAACTCTTAGAGTTTGTGCCCTGTCTTATTGTAACTTGTAAGCTGTGTTTAGTTGATAACCCTGGGAAGCTTACTTTTTTAAAAAAGATAAACAGAACAGTAGTGGATTTGGGGGAGAGGGAATGTCAGAGGCATTTGAGAGGAGTGGATGAAAGGGGAAACTGGGGCCAGATGTATTGTATGAAATAAATTAAAACAAAATAGTTTTTAATCATGGAAAATTATATTGCATTGGCTTTTGTTTATGAGTTCAAAGCTGAAATCCTTTCTCGACTGCTTGGAAAATCTTCTGTGGATAATATCTAAAGGGTAACCAGCTAGCCCATGCTTTAAAATTCACTACAGTAAGTAAGATGCACTATTCACACACAGGCTTTGGTCAGAGAACTTCAGGTTTAGTTTTAGCAGTACAACTGAAGAGAACAAAAGTTTAGAGTTTATACTTGTCAGAAAATAAAGTGGCTTGATATTGTATGGGCCTCTTATTGCTAGATTTACTCAATTTAGAACTAATCAACATCGATGCCCTCAGTCTCGGGGTTTTTGAGCCATTTGAGGTGAACTCTAATTTTCTGAAATTTAAGAGTTAAGGAAGACAATGGAAAAGTTGCTCTTAAATAAAGACTTTTGTCCATTTAGATCCTTTCAGAGACTTGCTCTCCCTATGGCTAATGTCTTGAAGAATAAAAATATTTAACCTCTATATTAACAGACATGAAATTTTAACACATGTTTTCCATACAAATTCCTGCATCATTTTACCAGAGCTGTTAAATTTCTGCTTTTGCAGTTATACTGAAAGTTAAACCAAGTGCTATTAATTAGTGTTCAATTTTCCTTGAGCTTGGTATTTAAAAAAATAAATCACTCCCTGGAATTTCTTAGGGAGGCCATTCACGGAAAACCACATAAATCTGGGTATTATTTTACCTGGCAATCCAAGACGGGCTGGATTAAATGAAAGCAAGTTCCTCTCTGGAAAAAAAGTCTTCAGCTGAGGCTTTCTTCATGAACCATTACTTGATTAATTTAATTATTTTTTTAAATTCAAAATTTATTAATTTAATTTAGAATAATTACGATATCACAGGAATTCAATTGCACTTTTGTGAAGAGATGCTGGTTGAGAGGCTTTGGTAATGCTTTCTGGAGAGTTTAGAGTCTCCCTAGGCTGAGCTTAAGTCCAGGATTATCTGATATCACATTTCAAGCTATTGATATGTCTTTAAGGCATCATAGTCACTGATGCAGAGCCCCAGGGATGCTAAAACTAAACTTTATCAATACCCACATCTCATGCTCTTTAGAGAATTCATTTGTGATAATAAATATTTAAAACCTGACACATTAGATACTGTATGAAATTTGCTAAACTTCCTCTTAGCCTTTTGCTTGACTGGCTTTGCCATACCTACTCAACCTATCCTGCAAGTTAGAGGGGGGAAGGAATGGAAGAGAACTGTTAGAAATGAGTTACAGTGTAATCATCAGTATCAGTATGCATTAAAATGTGAGTTCACAGGTTTTACATAGAATGAGAATTTAGATTTAATATTTTTGTCTGATATATGTATTTTTTCAACTGTATCTTCTATGCCTGAAACTCTGTTTCTTGCATTATGTTGGCGATGCTTGCATCTGTTGTTCCTGTTCCCTTCCCTAGGTTTTCTATCTCCAGGATCTCCTCAGGATCCCTTCCTGTTTTCTTCATTGTTCCTATTTTAATTTTCAGGTCTTAAACTGTTTTATTAATTTCCTTCACATATTTGATTGTGTTTTCCTGTATTTCTTTAAGATATTTATTCATTTCCTCTTTGAAAGCCTCTATTATTTTTTAAAATATTGGATTTAAGGTCATCTTCTTATGCTTCAGCAGTGTTAGGCTATCCAGGGCTTTCTTTAGTAGGATATCTGGGCTCTGATGGTATCATTTCACCCTGACTCTTATTGATTGTTTTCTCATGTTGGCCTTTAAATGTATGGTTGTCCCTGGTATTGACTGAATATTCCTGATACTCTCAGGAATCCTTGTGGAGTCAGGCAGAGTTGAGGGCCTGACAGTGGAGTTCGGGGGAACAGCATGCTAATTACCTCTGTTGGCTGTGCCCCAGGTGGAACTGAATGTTCCTGCCCCCCCAAGTCATTCTCTCTCTCTCTCTTTTTTTTTTTGCAATTAATATGAGGCTTAATGATTCCAGTATACTGGGGTTCTCTTGCATGCAAGCAAGAAGAGAACCCCAAGTTGGAGCTAAGAATAGTTTTTATACAGTTTAAGGGGTAGAATAGAGAAGCAGTAACTAGGCATAATATGATTGGCAGAACAGTGTGACTTTTAAAATGATTGGTCTTAAGCAGAGAGGGGCCACCCAGAACCCCCTCTGACAGGCGATCTGAATTCTTGCTTAGGCTGCGAGGCTAAGCACTGCAAGGGAATATTAATAAAAGATAAAAATATCTATCTGGGTTCCCTGAGGGACAAGCTTTACTACATAGGGGTTGATGTCAAAAGTACCCCCTCTCCAGGAAAAAGACATCAGGATGGGTATGGCCCTCATGCCTCACTGGACAACGACAGGGGGACTGGAGCCATTACAAGGTCCCCTTCAAATACTGGAGGTCAGGCCTCTCTCTCCGCCTTTGCAAGTTTAGAATTGCCACAGCCCTTCTATACTTAGAGAAGGGAGGAGATGTCAGGGGCAGCCCTGCTTACACACTGTAGGCCTAAAATCAGCCATAGGCCTAAAATCAGCAGTGGGCCTGTCATACATGTATGTATACTAACACCAAGTCTTGGGTCTCAGTGGAAGAACATTGAAACAGATGGCTATAAGCTAATGTCAACGGGCAGCTTTTGTGGAAATTTATAAGCCTGAGTGGTCATGGACCTTGTAAATAGGTAGCCTTGGCAGATAATACCAGCTTAGATGGGGACAAGCGAGTCATAGGCAGAGTCATGGGGACTTGTCCCCTGAACCTTCACCCAGCCGATACCCGGTTCTGAAGATATCTGTATTCCCCCTGATCACCCACACTCCAGTGTCATTCCCTTCCCCATGTCCTGCCTTTCTGTGTTTATACCCCTGTGTGAATTAATTATGATTTGAGAAAAAATTAAAAATAAAAAAAAAAGAGAAAAGAAAAAATAGTTACACCAAAAAAAAAAAAAATTGGTCTTTAGGGAATGAGGTGCCAAGGACCTCCCTTGTCTGTCTATGTGCTCTGGACCTTCTTCATCCGCAGGTGGGTTCCCTTCTCCGAGGTCTGAGGAATGTTAATCAGCCTCACCCTTCCTGTTCTGAATGCTAATCCAGCAAGTGTCCTCTGACTAAGGAATGTGCTCCTCCCGGGATGTGTCCTGGGACAGTGGGATTCTTTCAATTTTAAGTTCAAACTGAGACCTGAAAGTCCTACATTTAGAACAGAAAGTCCTACATCCCCCCCTTTTTCTTGTGGGTGATTCCAAATCCTGGAATCACAAGCTGTCATTTAACTTTAGGTGAATGCACCCTAAGCCCCACCCTCTAAGGCTGTATCTGGGACACGATTTAGATTCAAAAGTCTCTTATCTCTGACATTTGGGTAATTTCCACCTTTGTGCCTCTAGTGTGGGGATATCCCAGGAGTCAAGACCTGCTGTTCTTTGGCCTTGCAGAACAGCAGGTGATCTTGCGCTTGAGGGGGTTGCTCAGGTGTCCAGCTGCTCTCCAGTTGGCATCAGGTGTAGGTGCTGGTCTGAGTTATGTGAAGTCAGGCAGTTACTCCATCTACTTCAGTAGAAGTCAGGATGGTCAGCAGCACCAGGAACAGCCTCTTATTCACTTGAAAAGTCATTTCTGGGGGCGGGGGGTGAGTCAAGAGCCAGAGTCAAGGGAGTGGAGGTTCTCATACAAGAGGGGCATTCTGGGTTCGGAACAGGGACAGGACAAGGGACACTATCCAGCCAGTGCCAGTTTCCGAGAACAATTTAGTTAAGGTCTCTTTTCACGATTTTGTTTATTTTCTCTACTTGTCCTGAGCTCTGGGGACAGTACGCACAATGGAGCTTCCAATCAGTCCCCAATCTCTGACAATTTCTGACTTACCTTAGAAGCAAAAGAAGATGGTTATCTGATTTAATTACCTTGGACACTCAAAACCTCGGAAAGATTTTTTTAAAATATCTTCTTGGTTACCACAGTAGCTTTTTCCTGCTTGGTGGGGAAAGTCCCAACCCATCTAGAGATAGTATCTACAAATATTAGAGGGTATTTATATTTTCTTGGCCTAACTTGTGCAGAATTTGCCTCTCAATATATTTTAGGCTGTTCTCCCCTAGGTATTTTTCCTGTTTACTCATAAGACTTTGTTTGTCGGCATACCTTACACTGTTCTCCTATCTCTCTGGCCTAAAACCTGAGGTCTATTTTGCTTTCTGGGGAGCATAGTTTTCCCTTCTTGTGTGCACCATTGCCCCCTTTTTCTCAAGGTAATAGTTGGCAGGGTGGCTAGCAATCTGGGTCCTTTCTTCTTCTGTGTGATTTAAGTGAGGCCATCCCTTAATCTAGTCTCAGTCTCCAGCGGGTGTCTCTTGTAGGCCCATAACCTGGACAGGCTCCTGTGTAGCCACTTCTCAAGCCACTTGATCTGTCTGGTTATTGCCTCGGGCCACTGAGTCTCTTCCCTTCTGGTGTCCTGGGCAAGGAATACTCAACAGTTGCTGGCTTCATGAGGGCATCCAAGAAATCTAAAATTTTTCTGATGTGAGCAGAGCAGTCTTCTTTCTTGGTATATAGCCCTGTGGACATGGGCTGTAGCAAAGCCATACCTGCTGTAATTTTCTTGCCAGCTCTAAGTTCCAAGGCTGTTTTCTGCGCTGATGAGCCTAGGGGGTGGGGAGTAGAAGTTCAGCCCAGATGACATTTGCGCCATCTACCTCAGCAGCACCAGTTTGTCTCTGACCAGCATGGAGAAAACTCCTCCCCTCTGTAAAGCAGGTTGCCTCGGCTCCGGCAGGGGTCAGTAGGAGAAGTCTTTTTCTCTACTCCTGAGTTCTTCTTTTCCCAAAGGCGTTCTTAAGAAGGGAGGCAGAGCTGTGGGTCTGATGATGGGGCTTAGGGGACTCAGTGCAACTCAACTTGCTGGCTGTGCCCTAGGTGAACCTTGAAGGGTGTGATGGGGTCTAACTTGGGCTGTCCTGGGGCCCAGGTCTTCTCAGGAGAGAAGATATTGGAGCTTGGGGGTACAGCACGCAGCTCACCTCTGCTGGATCTGCCTCCAACAATGATAATTTAAATTACTTTAATATTACCCCTTTAGATATAAATCTCAATGCAGATCTGAGGGTAGATACTCTCTACCTTTTCACATGACCCTTATACCATCCAGGGTTATCAGAGGTTGGCTTAAAATGATTTAAAAATAAATGAAGAGTGTACCTAATTAGTTTAAAATTCATGGAATTTTTGTCTGTATAGTCTAATCTTAAATGCCTGTGAGGTAAAGTATTTTTGTGTACCTATCCACATACGTAGCTATTAAGTTTTTCAACAAATATCTCTACCAAATAAAAAGATAGAAATTATAGTCAGGCTCAAAGGATATACTGATAGAGTAAATATCTCATCAGAGAAGGAATGACTACAGAAATATAGATGTAGGAATAGAGGATAAAAAGAATATTTAGAGCAATGCTTTGTTTTTCCACTTTCAAGAGTATGGCTGGAATAACAGATTCTCTTTTCAAAGCAACTCAGAATTTGGGCAAATATATCCACTTTCTGCAGCTAAATGAGCCCTGTAGATCTAATACTATTCTAAGCAGAAAAATGCACAACTTTGTAGATCATCCATTGGCTGTCTCAGGAATACACCCTTTATACTCCTTTCATAACTATTTTACCATTGCCCTGAACAGAAGATTTGAGAAAGAACTTCAAGATCCATGAAAGAGAGTGGAGAGCACCCTAACTACTTATCTGGGATAATGTAACTCAGGGGGCTGCTTAACATTCTTCTTAGAGGATTTGGAAGCCACCCACTCGGCTGTGCAGCAATTCAGTGATGAGAGCTGCAAGGGTTCAGGCAGGGAAGAGCATGAACTGAGCCTACTGCTTACCTGCCCAGCAAAGTGTGATGGAGTGGGATGCAGTGGAGGAAGGCTATAAGGCTTGTGCAGTGGGGGACAAAGCTGGACTACAGAGTGAGACAGTGTTTCCAGAAGCTAAGTGTCGTGGTTTATACTTGTAAATCCAGCACTTTGGAGGTGGAGAAGGAAATATCAGGAGTTCAAAGACATTCTTAGCTAAACAGTAAGTTTGAGGCACAGTAAGACCTTCTCTCAACAACAACTAAATTAAACTAAAAACAGAGAGAGAGAGAGAGAGAGAGAGAAAAGATGTTTTCAAAATCTGAAACAGAGAAATGTCAGTAACTGTCAATAATGGTTGCCTATGTTCCCTCCTTGCAATGAGTGGTGTCCAGAACTCTGTGCTTCTAAAGTAAGGTGACCCATTGTATTTCATTGTGCCCTGTTGAGACTGCACACTTATGACTCTAGAACCCCCCCTTTTTTTTTTTGCCCTGCAAGGGATCTCCACTTCTGAAAGCACAGTAGTAAGTAGAAAATATGTTTGTCCTTTCAACTGAGAAAGCATGTAGGGAAATTTTACTTAATCAAGTGTCATTGTCTTAAATGTTTATATTCACTGCATGTTAATCTTTAGCTTAGTACATGTAATCCTCCAGCAGAAGATTTTAGGAACGTAAGCAGGTAGCTACAAGGAATGAATTAGATGTATTGCAAGACCTGCCATCTAAGGTTTAATGTAAATGTTAGACAAAGTCTTATTTTATACTGAATTCTGCTAATGAACAACATGTCTTAAGCACACTGGCCACTTTTGTTTTACAGCCAAATAGAATCCCAGGTTGCCACTTAATGATAAGTTAATCTTCCTCACTGAAAGTCACTGTCTTTGTTTGTTATCTATCTCACAATGACTTGGTAAACCTTGAATATGCAGGTCTCTAAGTACCGACTGTGTGTGATGCTAAGGAACCTTTTGAATGGCACTTAGTAAATTAAGGAAATATTGGTAACACTTTGTAACAAAAATAACATCACTTCAGTGATGCTAAAATTTTTATGGTAGCTTTTTTTTCATTTTTCCTGTTTTATATGAATGTCTCTACTATGTAAAATGAACCGACCAACAATCAAGTGTTTCTTAAATTTTCTTACAAAATGTAATTAAGTCTCATGGATTTAAAATTGTCTGCCTCACTTTACTGTTGTCCTTAAAGATATTCTCCATTTCTACTTACTGTGCTACAAAAAGTCTTTGCATTTATAAAAATAGAGATGGACAGGAGAGTCACAGAGAGTCTTGTGTCAGGGAAACCCTTGTATCTTCTTCTCATTGCCAACCATGTGTCTGCATCTAGCTTCTACTCACTCCCTGCTTGTGTGGTATTCACACTTAATCTGTCCTCAGTATCGCTGATGCCTTGGACATCCTACTCCAAGCTGTGTTAGAGCAGATAAGGTCTCAAAGTGGCCTTCTAGAGCTCACCTCCCCAAGATGTGCTACGCAATCTGAGTGAAAAGATACTCCAGTGTGGCAGTATTCTGTCTTTCCTCAACAGATTCTTAATTTTTTTAAAACATTCATTTTATTTAGTGTGTGTGTGTGCATGTATGTGTGCTTGTGCATGTGTATGTGTGTGTCGGTGCCACAGTGCATGCCTGGAGGTGAGAAGATAACTAGTTGAAGCCAGTTCTGGGTACTGGGAATTGACCTCAGGTTGTTAGGCTTGATGGGAAGTACCTTTACCCACTGAGACATCTTTGGTCCATGAAATATAGCTTTATAAATAAGTTTAAGAAATATGATTTTCAAGCAAGGTTTTGAAGAACTGAGTTAAAACAGAGATTTGGATTGCTATTTTCTTGCAATTTTTCATTTAGAGCTCAGGACAAACATTCTCATATTTGAGGAAAGGAGAGAGGGAGAGAAGGAAGGGTCAAGAGGAAATTGGGGAAAAGGAGGAAAGAACAAAGGAAGGAAGGAATGAAGGAGGGAGGGAGAGAGGGACAGGTCAACAGAAGGTAGGAAAAGGAAGAGAAGAAAATAAAGGAAGAAAGGCAAGCAAGAAAGGAAAAAGGAAGGAAAAGAGAAGGGAAGGAGGGAGACTACGGGAGGGAAAGAGGGGAAAGAAAAAATAGAAAAGGACATACTGAAGTCTCTTTTTTTCCCCCAAAGATTAAATATAATGACTAAACAAATGAAGATTAAGACATTAGAGACATTTGTTAAGCACCTCTGAATGTCAAGATGGCATGAGATGGCATGTGACCAGGAGCCTTGCCCTCTGTTTTGCAGAGCTGCATTACACTCACTGTGCAGTCCACTCTCAT
The DNA here is from genome assembly GCF_004785775.1 of Grammomys surdaster. NCBI lineage: Eukaryota > Metazoa > Chordata > Mammalia > Rodentia > Muridae > Grammomys > Grammomys surdaster. The sequence goes on along the minus strand of NW_021604598.1, from coordinate 12,066,039 downwards.
TGCTGTGGCTTCCCCAGCTGTCCCTCCCTGCTCTTAACTCATATCTTCAGTGTTGAATTCCCAAAACCATCTTTTTCCAGCTCCAGGCTATCTGTGTAGTGAGTCTATTCTCTCTAATTCCACATGGTGTCACTCTGTCTCTGTCAAGGGGACAATCATCACTCAAAGCTTAGTTTCTATAATTGCTTTCTGGCCAGGAAGCAGATTTATCTTGAATCACAAAGAGGGAGTCCTCCCTGGCTCTGGGTTGTGTGCCCACTGGTAACCCCACTAGGCTACAATGGAGAATCCCAATCCAGTGCTCACACAAATGACCTTGGCTAAACTAAATAGGTCACAAAACAGAAACAAAAGTCAGGAATCAGGGCAGGAGCATAGAGAGGAGAAGGTAGGGGTTGATGAGAGTGAGTAAGGAAAAAAAGAGGTTAAGAAGTAGGGTAATCAGGATGTATCATGTAGGGTGGAAATGTGTCAAAGAACTTGATTAAACAACATGTTTCACTGTCAGACAGCATTATGCTTCTCATTTCTTTTCAGACTTAGAACAAACAGAACAAAACCAAACAGAAAGCACTGACACACTAACAGAAGTGCCAGTCCTTATTTTGTCACCAAACTGATACAGGAAGAAAATAAGACTTTTGCAATGGGTCTGCCATTCCAAAATATCATTTATATTATTGTTGTATCATATTACAGGAACTCAGTAGACTGATTTTGATAAGAGAAAACAAATACAAGTTTTTGGAGAAAAGCTGTATTGTGAAAATGAGTACATTTATGTATGGCTCCAAAACCAAATAAGCTCTTTTTTTTTTTGTCCAAACTTACCTAGAGTTAGGATTTTCAAATAGCACAAGGGAAGAAGATGAGGAAACACAGTTACTGGTTTTCAGGCATTCATTAGCCTTTAGGAAGAAGGTTTAGACTTGCTGTCAATGCTGTGGTGGGAACTAGAAGAGGGGATCTTAAGAAATTCTGAGGTGTGGTGACTGAAGGTGTTATGTTGGGATAATATGGTCATCCAGTAATGAGGTTGAAGGAGATGTTTACATCAAGTATCCAAGTATCCTTGACATTCTTTCAGCCTTCAAAAGTGGAACCCTGTGCTTCAAAATAAACATATAAACCCCATATTGACAATCCTGTGGCAGGAGGACTGCAAGTTCAAGAACAGTATAGTAAGACCTTGTTGCCAGAACAAAAGCAATACATAAACAGATCGACAGACAAAAAGACAAAGAGGTAGAAGAATAGTAGATACAGAGATAGATAAGTAGTAGGCAGGCAGAAGAGCGGCAGGAAGGCAGGCAGGCAGGCAGACTGACAGGGAGATAAATAGGAAGTTGAATTAAAATATACATAGTCTAACTTCTGGATATTTTATGTAGTTCTTAATTATCTGGTGGAAAAACTGAAATATTGTCTATACGTTACCATTTATATCTCTGAATGTTTGCAATCAATTACAACATAGCTGTAGAAGTTTCTCTTTCTAGCTCTGAATTTCACCACATGCTAAGAGCAGGGTGAAATAAAATATCACTTATGAAGTCAAACAAGTTTACACTGAGGCACATACTACCCCTCCAGGAAGTGACATGCAAGAGCATCTGAAAGTCCAGATGCCCTGCAGTTCTGTGTAGGTGTGACAAAGACAGCAGGAGTGTTAATCCAGCCTATGAGCTCATTTCATTGAATGGGTAGGTGCTATGCGTTTACTATAATTGTGGTAGAGGATGTGCTCTGTTGTCTTCCTATGATTTTGATGTGTGTGTGTGTGTTCAGCTTGGATATTTTAAATGTAAATTAGGCCACATTATAGGTATCTTCATAGGCATCTTGCTGCAGCTTGCTTCTTACTATTTGTTTATTTAGGTATTTATGAAATCTACATTTCATGAGATTCCTCTTATAATTATGAGGTACAGTAATGAATAATTATGGCAGTAGAGTGAATGGGGATAGTAGGAGAACCTGACATTGAACAAATGATAAGGCCTGTGGAGTTGCAGGCAGCATGCAGAAGGGTCAGTAAATCCTTCTTTTGAGCAAAGAAGTTATCATGTATTTGGTATTTAAAATGAACAGAGTTACCCAACACAAGCCAGGAGTAGATAAAGACATGCCAGATCACAAGAAGGGACACAATATGTGAAAATTAACAATAACATTGAAAAGAGGACATGTGTTTAATAGGTGCTAAAAACAGAGAGGATCACAAGAAAGAACTACCCTGAGATGCTTTCAAGTCTTAAGGAATACCTGCTTGTGGGATATCCTGACTTCTGAAGGCTTTGAACAGGTATGCAGGCCTTAGATTCTATCTTTTAAAAAGGTGAGTCAGCTGCAGCTTACATAATGGATGACAGATTGGTAAAGCTCTAACTGAGACACACATAGAAAGCTGGTGCATTGTTGTGTGAAAAATAATAGTACCCAATACAGGGAAGGTGGGATAGAAGTGCATGTACTTGCAGCAGAATGAGAGAAATAGGAAGAGGAGAAGAGTCACTCTGCATCTTGATGAGGAACTGGAGCAATGTTGCTGTATCTATTAGATGTGCCCAACAAATTGTAATAGTTTCAGACTTCAGAAATATGTAATAATACATAACTATAACAGGCTAATATTTAAAACCAATCTTAGAAAGTATACTATTACATACTTTTTCTAAGTTAATTCATCAAAATTTTCAACTAAATTCTCTACATTAATTCTTAAATTCTTGAGGGGGGCAAATTTAACGAAAACATTTATTGAATATTAAATACTGATGAAGAGATGGACCTTGATCAGGACCATTCTCCAAGAATTTTCCATCTGGGAATACATTTCTAATAGTAACTATAATGACCAGAATTTTCTCTAGGTATTTATCTCCAAATTAATTAACTAACACAGTCTCTGATACGGTGACCATTCTGGTTCTGTTGCAATATCAGTTTGAGCTGGTTGGCTCTTGTTTTTTATTTATGTTATAAAACAGTTGGTTTCTCCAAGACTTTTTGTATCCAATTCTATTTGTCACTCTTACAAACTCACAGAAACAAATTCTAAGTATTTGCACCCTGTCCTACCTCTTTCTCCAAATGTTTCTACCCTTTTGACTCTTTTTTTTTATTCTATATTTTATTAACATTTCAGATTGCATCCCCTTTCCCCATTTACTCCCCTCCAGAAAACCCCTATCCCACTCCCCCTCTTCCTTTTTGCTTTTATACCATTTTAATTACATGCAAGTATTAAGGTCAGTTGTAGGTTGATGAACTAGCAATACAATAGATGCAAATAGTCAAGGAACAAGCAAAGACAATAAACACAAATAGTCAAAGAACAAGCAAGGCATTAAACAAAGTTCTGTGATCATTCCTATGTTCATTATTTCTAAGGGTCTATCAGGAGGACCAAAATATCTGAGCCTACTTCCCTGTCCTAGTCCAAAGTCATTTTCATGCCTGAAGCCTACTTCTTTGTTCTAGCCTAAGATTTAGATTCCTGCCTGAAATTACTTCTTTGTTCTAGCCTAATGTCATATTCCTGCCTGAAGCCCATTTCCTTGTCCTTGGTCAATGTCAGATTACTGCCAAACAGGCCCAAAAGCTCCCCATATCTCCCTCTTTTTATTTCATAAACAAGACAGAGCCTGTCTTAGGTTATTCTGGCAAGAATGCCTTCCTTACCCATCATGAAATATGCATTATCAAAAGCAATGCACTTCTGTCTTAGGTTGGTAAGGCTCTGTGCAGAATCTTACCTGTCCTTGGCTTGCCAGCCCGTTAAATTAATAACTCTGTCTGGGGATCTGTTTTCAGTTTTAAGTAATGTACTTTGGCTGCCAACATGTTGATGTTGTTGAAAGACAAGCTTTCACATGATGAACAGGAATAAAAGTATTCCCAGGACAAAAAGGGCTAGCATGAGCAAACTATATATGCCATTCATGATGCTTGGAAGTACTGACCTCAAGCCATGGGTAATTTTATCAGCCTTATTTGCAGCATCAAAGCTCAGCAGAGCAGCATTCTTTAAATTCACAATCTCACTATGCAAAGTTAAAACATTCAGAGAGGTGTTAGAATTATGCCAAATACACTGCAAGTATCTTTAAACTTTTTCCTAATTATAATGACTATTATTGTAAATTTTAGAAGTAACACAACTCCACTGGTATTTGGCATGACACTCAAGATGTCTCCTTACCCCTAAACTCTGAACCTCCTTCCAATAATTTGAATAGAATAAAGAGTATCAATCCTTTGTTCCAAATGCCTATCTAAATTCTTTTGTATACTCAACACATTAGTAACTTTTTTTTTTTTTTGCTAAGTGATTAACAAAAGTAGTTGTCTTAACTTCTTGTGTCAAAGCAATTGCAGAGGCAGTGGTGTTAGCAATTAATGTAATTAAAGCTGTTATACCAGCAATAATCAAGCCCACCACCCTCTTACTTCTGCTTAAATCCTGACTCACTTCTTCCAGTACTTGCAAACTTTTTTCAGAAAAACAAGGTCCTGTAATACTCAGAGCAATAAAACAAAAGTTGGTTGATAGAGCCCCATAACAGACATACCAGGTTTCAACACACTAACACAATTAGAAAGTGTACGATCAATGCAACTTACAATAAATACTGTAGAAGAGACAAAGCAATTTTAACTTGACAAGTAAGAGTCTTAACACATGCACTAACACTTGTTTGAAATCCCAATCCTGTCCCAACTTTATCTCTTGCTAACATGACTTTCTAAAGCTTGCCTGGATATTTTTTCTGATCTGTCTTTCTGTCGTGTATTCTCTTTTGCTGTGTGTAGTTATGTGTTACATCTACTGAGCACTTAGCTCCAATTGCTGCATGTTTGTTGTGAACAACCAAAAGAAACTTTTTCTAAGTACTATCATTTTATTTTCAGACTCCCTTTAATCATAGGGAGAAACTAAACTCAAGGTCTCAGGCGGAGGGGCGCTGGGAATTTCCCAATAGCTGAGCAATTATCCTGCTGGCAGGGCCAAACAAGTTCTTGTTCCCAGGCCTAGGAACAAACACCTATCCCACTTCTCCAAATGTTTTCTTAATTGTCTGTTAACTGATAGATAATATAGAAATTTCTGGGCTATAACCAAAGCACATAAGTTATACAAATATATAACCAGTTGCCTGTTGTGCACTAATTAACTACATGCAGCTGACCTACTCCTTTGTCCTGTTATCAGTCTGATCTCTAGACCTAATGTTTAGGAGGATGAGTTAAGGGTTTTGAAACTAGGTGTCCTGGAAGAGGCCCAGCCGTCAACAGATATTCCCTTGCTTAACCCTCAGTGTCAAAATCCCATCCTCCAACCCCCATTTTACAGTTTCACCCTTTAAAAATGCAGCACAGTTTCCAATTCAGATCCCAGACTGCCCATCTCCCTGGCTTCCATCCTGCACTCAACACGTTAAAGTTTTGAATACTTGATTCTTCTAATTTTTAGCAGTCTTTCATATATTTGACATCCTTGCATCTATTTTTTCCATATATTAATTATAACTACCCCAAAGTCTATATAATAAATTTTAATTTGGATTTCCTGTGGCTGTAATTTACATTTGTTATTACCTATTTTTTCCTCTTCTTTTTTTCATCTAGTTCTGAGTTGTGTAAAATTGTATCCTGATACATTAGAAATGTCACTGAAGCTGGGCATGGTGGTGCATACTTTTAATCTCAGCACTCTGGAAGCAGAGACAGATAGATCTCTAAATTCAAGATTAGTCTGTTCTATGGAGGGAATTCCAGGACAGCCAGGGTTACACAGAGAAACTTTGTCTCAAAATTTAAGGAAAGAAAGAAAGAGAGAGATAGAGGAAGGGAGGGAGGGAGGGAAGAAAGAGAGGGAAAAGAGGGAGGAAGGAGGAGAGGAAGGGAAAGAGAGGAGGAGGGGAGGGAAGGTAGTGTATTAAGTTTTGTACACTGTGGGTAAGGAAACTACAATGTATAAATCTCAGTAACACAGTATTCCTTAGAGAATTTACTGTGATATCTACCCAGCAGCTAAGGCAAGGCAGGAGAATACGATTCTCATCGGGATTGACCCACTGCTACTCTGTTTCAAATTCATTTCAGTTGTTTGCAGAGGGTCCTTTGAAAGGTCTCAGATGAAATTCTGGAGCTGTTTACCTTTTCTTTTCCTTCATTAACACTGAACTCAAATTGTTGTTTTCATAGCTGTATTAAGAGTACAGTGATATGTGGCATATATGTTTTTCACATTCTTTAAAATAAATTATTTATGTAAGATTATTATAAGTAGAAAAAGCGCCCTTCCGCCCCTGCCTGGTCCTTTGGGATGGGGCAGACACAGAGTCAGTCTGCTCCTGTCCTGTGGAGATACTGAATCCTGAGTCATCGAGGAGCCACTGCACTCAGAGCAGCTGAGGAGCCACTGCATTCATAGCAGAAGGATTTCCAGATCCAAGAGGTGGCCTGAGTCCCAGGAGTTCTTCCACCCAGGAGATTAGGAACATAAGATCACAGAGACATCTGGACTCTGAGGAGCTCTGCAACAAGCAAGATAACTGGTAATACAGACTCCAGTCTTACATAGTGAGGGCAGGTAACACTAGAGTTAACCAGATGGCAAAAGGCAAGTGCAAGAACATAAGCAACAGAAACCAAAGTTTCTTGGCATCATCAGTACCCATTTCTCCCAATATAGCAAGCCCTGGACACCCCATCACATCTGAAAAGCAGGATTCAGAATTAAAATCACTTCTCATGATGATGATAGAGGAATATAAGAAGGAATTAAGTAACTCCCTTAAAGAAATACAGGAGAGTACAAGTAAACAGATAGAAGCCCTTAAAGAGGAATCACAGAAATCCCTTAAAGAAATGCAAGAAAACACAAAGAAGGAATTAAATAAAAAACATTCAGGATCTGAAACTGGAAATAGAAACAATAAAGAAAGTTCAAAGGGAGACAACGATGGAGATAGAAAACCTAAGAAAGAGATCAGGAGTCATAGACGCAAGCATCACCAACAGAATACAAGAGATAGAAGAGAGAATCTCAAATGCAGAAGATACGGTGGAAAATATTGACACAGTTGTCAAAGAAAATGCAAAATGCAAAAAACTCCTAACTCAAAACATCCAGGAAATCCAGGACACAATGAGAAGACCAAACCTAAGGATAATAGGTATAGATGAGAATGAAGATTCCCAACTTAAAGGGCCAGTAAATATCTTCCACAAAATTACTGAGGAAAACTTCCCTAACCTAAAGAACAAGATGCCCATAAACATACAAGAAGCCTATAGAACACCAAATAGACTAGACCAGAAAAGAAATACCTCCCGTCACATAATAATCAAAGCATCAGATACACAAAACAAAGAAAAAATACTAAAAGCAGTAAGGGAAAAAAGTCAAGTAACATACAAAGGCAGACCTATAAGAATTACACCAGATTTCTCACCAGAGACTATAAAAGCCAGAAGAGCCTGGACTGACATCATACAGACCCTAAGAGAACACACTTGCCAGCCCAGATTACTATACCCAGCAAAACTCTCAATCACTATAGATGGTGAAACCAAGATATTCCATGACAAAACCAAATTTGCACAATATCTTCCCACAAACCCAGCACTTCAAAGGATAATTGGTGGAAAATGCCAACACAAGGAGGGAAACTACAACCTAGAAAAAGCAAGGAAGTAATCTTCCAAGAACCCCAAAAGAAGATAACTATATAAACCTAATTCTACCTCTAATAACAAAAATAACAGGAAGCCACAAGCATTTTTCCTTAATATCTCTTAATATCAATGGTCTCAATTCCCCAATAAAAAGATGCAGACTATCAGACTGGATACACAAACAAGACCCAGAATTTTGCTGCATACAGGAAACACACCTCAGTGACAAAGACAGACACTACCTCAGAATAAAAGGGTGGAAAACAATTTTCCAAGCCAATGGTCCCAAGAAACAAGCTGGAGTAGCCATTCTAATATCAAATAAAATTGACTTTCATCCAAAATTAATCAAAAAAGATAAGGAAGGACACTTAATACTCATCAAAGGAAAAATCTACCAAGGTGAACTCTCAATTCTGAACATCTATGCTCCAAATGCAAGGGCACCTACATACATAAAAGAAACTTTACTTAAGCTCAAAACACACATTACACCTCACACAATAATCGTGGGGGATTTCAACACCCCACTCTCAGCAATGGACAGATCATGGAAACAGAAACTAAACCGAGACACTTTGACATTAACAGAAGTTATGAACCAAATGGACTTAACAGACATCTATAGAACATTTCATCCTAAAACAAAAGAATATACCTTTTTCTCAGCAGCTCATGGTACCTTCTCCAAAATAGACCATATAATTGGTCACAAAACAGTCCTCCTCAGATACAAAACGATTGAAATAATCCCTTGCATCTTATCAGATCACCATGGACTAAGACTGGTCTTTAATAATGACAAAACCAATGGAAAACCCACGTGCACATGGAAACTGAACAACTCTCTACTCAATGATGACTTGGTCAAGGAAGAAATAAAGAAGGAAATTAATGACTTTTTAGAATTCAATGAAAATGAGGACACATCATACCAAAACTTGTGGGACTCCATGAAGGCAGTGCTAAGAGGAAAACTCATAGCTCTCTAAGTGCCTACAAAAAGAAACTGGAAAGAGCACACACTAACAACTTGACTGCACAACTAAAAGCTCTAGAACAAAAAGAAGCAAATACACCCAGGAGGAGTAGAAGGCAGGAAATAATCAAACTCAGGGCTGAAATCAACCAAATAGAAACAGAAAGAACAATACAAAATATCAATAAAACCAGGAGCTGGTTCTTTGAGAAAATCAACAAGATAGATAAATCGTTAGCCAGATTAACCAGAGGGCACAGAGACAGTATCCAAATTAATAAAATCAGAACTGAAAAGGGAGACATAACAACAGAAACTGAAGAAATTAAAAAAATCATCAGATCCTACTACAAAGGCCTGTACTCAACAAAGCTGGAAAACCTGGATGAAATGGACAATTTCCTAGACAGATACCAGGTACCAAAGTTAAACCAGGAGCAGATAAACCATCTAAATAGTCCCATAATCCCTAAGGAAATAGCAGCAGTCATTAAAAGTCTCCCCACTAAAAAAAGTCCAGGACCAGATGGTTTTAGTGCTGAATTTTATCAGACCTTCAAGGAAGACCTAATATCAATTCTCTTCAAACTATTCCACAAAATAGAAACAGAAGGAACACTACCCAGTTCGTTCTATGAAGCTACAATTACACTCATACCCAAACCCCACAAGGACCCGACAAAGAAAGAGAACTTCAGACCAATCTCCCTTATGAACATTGATGCAAAAATACTCAATAAAATTCTAGCAAACCGAATCCAAGAACACATCAAAACAATCATCCATCATGATCAAGTAGGTTTTATCCCAGGAATGCAGGGATGGTTCAATATTCGGAAATCCATCAATGTAATCCACTATATAAACAAACTTAAAGAAAAAAAACCACATGATCATCTCACTAGATGCTGAGAAAGCATTTGATAAAATTCAACATCCCTTCATGATAAAAGTCTTGGAAAGAGCAGGAATTCAAGGCCCATACCTAAACATAGTAAAAGCAATTTATGGGAAACCAGTAGCCAACATCAAGCTAAATGGAGAGAAACTTGAAGCAATCCCACTAAGATCAGGGACTAGACAAGGCTGCCCACTCTCCCCCTACCTATTCAATATAGTACTGGAAGTCCTAGCCAGAGCAATTAGACAACAAAAAGAAGTCAAAGGGATACAAATAGGAAAGGAAGAAGTCAAAATATCGCTATTTGCAGATGATATAATAGTATACTTAAGTGACCCCCAAACTTCCACCAGAGAACTCCTAAACCTGATAATCAACTTCAGCAAAGTGGCTGGTTATAAAATCAACTCAAACAAATCAGTAGCCTTCCTCTACATGAAAGATAAACAGACTGAAGAAGAAATTAGGGAAATGACACCTTTCACAATAGTTGCAAATAATATAAAATACCTTGGTGTGAATCTAAGGAAGCAAGTGAAAGACCTGTATGACAAGAACTTCAAGTCTCTGAGGAAAGAAATCGAAGAAGATCTCAGAAGATGGAAAGATCTCCCATGCTCGTGGATTGGCAGGATTAATATAATAAAAATGGCCATCTTGCCAAAAGCAATCTACAGATTCAATGCAATCCCCATTAAAATCCCAACTCAATTCTTCACAGAGTTAGAAAAGGAAATTCTCAAATTCATATGGAATAACAAAAAACCCAGGATAGCGAAAAGTATCCTCAACAATAAAATAACTTCGGGAGGAATCACCATCCCTGACCTCAAGCTGTACTACAGAGCAATAGTGATAAAAAACTACCTGGTATTGGTACAGAGACAGGCAGGAAGATCAATGGAATAGAATTGAAGACCCAGAAATGAACCCACACTCCTATGGTCACTTGATCTTTGACAAAGGAGCTAAAACTGTCCAGTGGAAAAAGGACAGCATTTTCAACAAATGGTGCTGGTCCAGCTGAAGGTCAGCATGTAGAAGAATGAAAATTGATCCATTCTTATCTCCTTGTACAAAGCTCAAGTCTAAGTGGATAAAGGACCTCCACATAAAACCAGATACACTGAAACTAATAGAAGAGAAGGTGGGGAAGACCCTCGAATACTTGGGCACAGGGGAAAAGTTCCTGAACAGAACTCCAATGGCATATGCTCTAAGATCAAGAATTGACAAATGGGACTTCATAAAATTGCAGTTTCTGTAAGGCAAAGGACACTGTCAATAGGACAAAACGACAACCAACAAATTGGGAAAGATCTTTACCAATCCTTCATCTGATAGAGGGCTAATATCCAATATATACAAAGAATTCAAGAAATTAGACTCCAGACAACCAAATTACCCTATTAAAAAATGGGATATAGAGCTTAACAAAGAATTTTCAAGGGAAGAAACTCGAATGGCCCATAAGCACCTAAAGAAATGTTCAGCATTTTTAGTTGTCAGGGAAATGCAAATCAAAACAACCCTGAGATTCCATCTCACACCAGTCAGAATGGCTAAGATTAAAAACTCAGGTGATAGTAGATGCTGGCGAGGGTGTGGAGAAAGAGGAACACTCCTCCATTGTTGGTGGGACTGCAAGATGGTGCAACCACTTTGGAAATCAGTGTGGCGGTTCCTCAGAAAATTGGACATAGCATTACCTGAGGATCCAGCTATACCACTCCTAGGCATATACCTAGAAGATGCTCGAACATATAACACGGACATATGCTCCACTATGTTCATAGCAGCCTTATTTATAGTAGCCAGGAGCTGGAAAGAACCCAGATGTCCTTCAACTGACGAATGGATTCAAAAAATGTGGTATATTTACACAATGGAGTATTACTCAACTATTAAAAACAATGAATTCGAGATGTTCCTAGGTAAATGGATGGAACTAGAAATTATCGTCCTGAGTGAGGTAAGCCAATCACAAAAGAACACACATGGTATTCACTCACTGATTATTGGATATTAGCCCAGAACCTTGAAATGCCCAAGATGCAACTCACAGGCCACATGAAGCTCATAAAGAAGGAAGACTAAGTGGGGGTGATTTGGTCCTTCTTAGAAGGAACAACAAAATACTCAAGGGAGCAAATATGGAGACAAAGTGAGGGACAGAAACTGAAGGAGGGGCCGTCTGAAGACCACTCCGCCTGAGTATCTATCCCATGTGCAGTCACCAAAGGTAGATGCTGATGTGGAAATCAGGAAGTGCATGCTGATAAGAGCCTGATATGGATGTCTCCTCAGAGGTCTTCAAGAGTCTGACATATTCAGAGGCAGATGCTCACAACTAGCCATCATGGGGTTCTCAATGGAGGAGTTAGAGTGAAGACTGAAGGAGAGCTGAAAGGATTTGCGGCACCATGAGGAGAGCAACAATACCAACCAACCACAGCTCCCAGGGTCTAAACCACCAGCCTGGGAGCACTTAGGGAGGGATCCAGTTCTTTAGCTGAAATTATAAGAGTGGAGGGCCCTGCTGGGCATAGGTGGAAGAAGAGAACCTTGACCTCATGAAGGCTGGATGCCCCAGGGGTTGGGAATTTTGAGGGTGGGGAGGTGGGAGTGGGGGGTAGATAGAGGTTACATCCACAGAGAAGAAGAAGGAGGGGTGAGGGGATAGGGGGTTCCTGGGTGGGTGGGGGATGGGGTAAGGGGACAACATATGAAATGTAAATAAAACATCCAATAAAAAAAGAAAAAAAATAAGTAGAAAAAGTTATTTTTCATTATATACAATAGAGAACACAACCCCAACTTAAAGATTTTTTTGTCACAGAACACAGAAATGTGAAGACAATTTTATCTACACTAAAACTAAATAAAGGCCAGATGTGGTGGTGCACACATAATCCCAGCATTAAGAAAGATCTCTGTGAGTTTGAGATGAGCATGGTCTGCATAAGGTAGTTCCAGGCCATCCAAGACTACATAGTATGTTGAGACCATATATCAAAAATACATAAATAAATAAGATAAATTCATTAAAAAACTAATAAAGACTAAAAAGTAAAAGTGAAAATATTGGTATGTTCTTAAAGGCATACATTTGCTAAAGTCAGCCGATGGTGAGCACTGAGCAAACAAAAAAGCTTGTCTTTTTGTCTGGGCAGCCTCCTCTTCTAGTTCTGTAATCCAGAAAATTCATAAAATGTTTAGAATACTAAAGTGGCGTGAGGCCAGCAGTAGTCCAAACCAAACACTGTCTGTAGAAAGCTTTCTCCCACTGGTTCCTTAATCTCCTTGTATTTAAAATTGGTTAAATATGAATTCATAGACAAAGACCTCCTTGCACAGACAGAACACAAAAAGAAGAAAGAAAGAAAGAAAGAAAGGGAAAAAAGAAAAAAGAAAAAGAAAAGAAAATTTACACCAAATATCCATCTGAGGAAAGGAAGGAGTATACATGGGTAGAATGATTTTAATCTGGTTTTTTCAATAAGTGAAAAGGGAATAAAACTATAAAACCGTCAGGTAAGGAAAAAATGACATATAATTTCTAGAAACAAGAAACTAAACAATTGAAACTGATATGCAGGTGCCTGGATATGCCACAGGTGGCATCCTATTCACTAAGTGAGCACTGTACCAAGAACACATCTACAAATGATCCTGGGAGCTCAGCAGACATGAACAAGGATGCCAGAGAGAGAGCACAGGAGGAGGTGGCTATAGGTATGTTTCGTTTTGTTTGTTTGTTTTCAGAATGTATTATGTATAGAGTGAGAGTGGTAAAATTGTCAAAAGGAAAATGGTCAAGAAGAATTGTAACAGGAGAAAATCTTGTGAGAATCTGTAAGGAAAAGGAAAAACATTTGCAGAGCAGGAAATCCAGGGACATCATCGTCTCAACAAGAACACCAAGAGAGTTGGAACCATGAGATTAGGGGTGCTTCCCATTAACAGCCCCACACTAACAAAACCTCTGAGGCCTGAGGGTCAGCAGGAAAGTAACTCAGAAGTCTGAGGTGTGAGACAATCACAGTGAAGCAGAGGGCATTCACATGTGCTTTATATACTCAAAGCAATACGAGTCACATGGTCATTAAAAACACATCTAACTGTTGTTTATTCAATTGATTAGTTTCTTGTATCTATTACTGCAGTTACGGTAGTCTCTTTTTCTAACCTTTTAAAAGATTTATATTATTATATATATTTGTGGAGCGCTTCATGGAGTGCTCATGGAGGCAAAGAAAGGTATTAGATCCTTGGGAGCTAGAGTTTTAAGTAGTTGTGAGACACCAATATGGGAACTGGAAACTAAACTCGGGTCTTTTATAAAAGCACTAAGTAAGGAGCTGAGACAGTTCTCTGATCCCTGTCCTTTTCCTAACTTTTAAAATCAGATTTACTCTTTGGCTCTTCCCTTCATGTAAAGAATGCATTCTGATGACTCTCAGTCCATCCTCTCTTATCTCCCTGCCACCCCTGACAGTGCCCCCAATACAAGCTGTATTGAGAGAGAAATATAAATTTAGTGAAAAATAAATGTTAATACAGGAAAAGAAATACAATAAAATAAAAAAACAGAGTTAAGTCACAAAACACTTATATTAAAGCCTCTGCCTTTTTTGAGCCGTGGTACCTGGTTTCAAATCCTGAGTTTTGTGATTGTGAATAAGTGAGTTAAGACTAAATTTACTTACCTGTCAGAAGAGACTAGTCAAGTGACTACTGTGAGAACTAACTTATCATAAACTGTTTTTAGGAAAAGGTTTCATTTCTACTTTTAAAAAGGAAAGAGGCATCACTACAGTAAATATATCAACATGAAATCTTCACTTCACCCTACTTTTAAAAATAGTTGCATCAGTAATTTCTTCAGTAGGGAACATACAACAGTTTTTCTCTTCAATATTGCCTTCTGAAAATGGCAAAATATGTGAATAGTTGAAAAGAAATTGCACATCAACATAGAGAAAAATTTCCTGAACAAAACACTAATGGCTCAGGCTCTAAGATTAACTATTGACAAATGGGATCTCATAAAATTGAAAAGCTTCTGTAAAGCAAAGGACACTGACAATAGGACAAAATAGCAACCTACAAATTGGGAAAAACATCTTTACCAACACTACATCTGATGGAAAGCTAATATCCAATATATACAAAGAACTCAAGAACTTAGACTCCAGAGAACTAAATAACCCCATTAAAAATGGGGTACAGAGCTAAACAAAAAATTTTCAACTGAGTAATCTTGAATGGTCAAGAAGCACCTAAAGAAAAGTTCAACATCCATAGTCATCAGGGAAATGGACATCCACTTCACACCAGTCAGAATGGCTAAGATCAAATACTCAGGTGACAGCAGACGCTGGAGAGGATGTGGAGAAAGTGGAACACTCCTCCATTGATGGTGGGAATGCAGGCTGGTTCAACCACCAGTCTGGCAGTTCCTCAGAAAATTGAACATAGTACTACCTGAGTACAAAGCTATACCACTCCTGGGCATATACCCAAAAGATGCTCCAACATATAACAAGGACACATGCTCCACTATGTTTATAGCAGCCTTGTTTATAATAGCCAGAAGCTAGAAACAACCCAGATGTCCCTCAACAGAGGAATGGATATAGAAAATGTGGTTTTATACAATGGAGTATTGTATACATTTATACAATGCAGTATTACACAGCTATTAAAAATAATGACTTCAGGAAATTCGAAGGCACATGCATGGAACTAGAAAATATGATCCTCAGTGAGTAACCCAGTCACAAAAGAACACAGATGATATACACTCATTGATAAGTGGATATTAGCCCAAAAGCTCACAATATCCACAATACAACTCACAGACTATGTGAAGCTGAAGAAGAAGGAAGATCAAAGTGGATGCTTCAGTCCTACTTAGAAGGGGGAACAAAATAATTATGGGAGGTAAAAGGAGGGAGAGATCTGGGAGGCTGAGAGGAGGGGGAGGATGGGGGGGGGAAGATCAAGTGTGGGAGGAGATGGGGAAGAAGTACAGAGGATCAGAAAATTGAATGGAGCTGTGTAGCAGTGGGGGATGGGGAACTGATGGTACCCACTAGAAAGTACCCAGATGCCAAGAAAGCAATACGTTCCCAAAACCCACTGGGGATGACCTTAGCCGAAATGCCCAACACAAGGTAGATAGAACCTGTAGAAACCATATTCAGTGGATAAGCACAGCCCCAGTTGAGGGATAGGGCCACCTACCCATCTCAAAATTTTAACCCAGAATTTCTCCTGTCTAAAGAAAATACAGGAACTAAGAGTGGGACAGAGACTGAAGGAAAGGCCATCCAGAGACTGCCCCACTTAGGGATCCATCCCAACTGCAGACACCAAACCCAGACACTATTGCTGATGCCAAGAAGCACTTGCTGACAGGAACCTGGGATGGCTGTCTCCTGAGAGGCTGTGCCAGAGCCTGATCAATGCAGATGTGGATGCTTGGAGCCAACTATGGGACTGACCACAGGGACCCCAATAGAAGAGTTCAGGGAAGGACTGAAGGAGCTGAAGAGTATTGCAACCCCATAGGAAGAGCAACAATATCAACTAACCAGACCTCCCCCACCCCCCACACAGCTCTCAGGGACTAAACCACCAACCAAAGAGTATACATGGAGAGATACCCATGGCTCCAGCCACAGATGAAGCAGAGGATTGCCTTATCTGACATCAATGGGAAGGGAGGCCCTTGGTCCTGTGGAAGCTCAATGCCCCAGCATAGGGGGATGCGAAGGTGGTGAGGTGGCTGTGGGTGGGTGAATGAGTGAGCACCTTAATAGAGGCAGAGGGGGGGAGGGGATAGTGGGCTTGCAGAAGGGAAGCTGGGAAAGAGGACATCATTTGAAATGTAAACAAATAAAATAACCAATAAAAAAGGAAAAGAAAGAAATTGCATAGAAAACAAAACCCTGAGTAACCAAGAGCTGTCAAATCAAATACAGGTATGGGAGATAAAGCACTAGGAAATATCATTCTATGTAGAGATAATTACATAAATTAGGAGTGTAAATCAAACATTTATCACATTATCACAGAAAGCAACTGGAATACCTGCTGTCTACATATGCCACACAGAGTGACTAACCAATGTGCTGTGACATTTTCCTGGTACGTCTTTGCGTTGTAACATCCAAAGCAATGTTATTGGGCATTGGAGAATCAGCTAAGTTGGTAAAGTGTTTGCTGAACAAGCTATCTGTGCATCCAGATCACCCAAGTAAAAGGTTGGGCACATGCCTGTGTGCCAGCACTGGGTAGGTGGAGACAGAAGCATCCCTGTGGCTTGCTGGTCAACTAGTCTAACCTATTTGTGAGGCTGGGGTTCAATGAGAGAACTTCTCTGAAAATATAAGGTAGGGAGTGATTGATAGAGACACTAAATGTTGACTTCTGACACACGGGCACGCACACACATGCACACATACACGTAGCTATGCACATGTCTTCACACACACAAATGAGAAAATAAACAATCAAAATTATGTCTTTATTTTTTTTTTAACCTTGGAATTTGTTCCAAAAATCTTCCTCTAAAGAAAAATGCCTGAGATATTGTAGAGAAGCAAACGAGTAGACATTGCCTATGGGGTTACCCATCTGTCTTCTTAGTTTCCTGACAAAGTTTTTATCAGTACTTTTTAAAAATGATGTCCTTCACCCATAATGCTTCCCCAGCAAAGGACCTGAAAGCATTTAACATAAATCCCTCCCGCCCCCCCCGCCCGTTTAGAACATTGCTTGCATTTCACGGGGAGTTTTAGAATCATTAGGTGTGGTTACTGCTACATTTTCTTTCCTCCCTGAAGGGCAGAGGTAGGTTTCCATGGGGCTGACTGCAGCCTGTTTTATTTATCAATTGAATTCTCATGATTTGCCTTAATGCCATGGTGATACAAACTTTATGACTCCTGGGTTGCTGGGCCTTGAGTAAAATCCAGGCAATGTCAAACTCTTTGCCTCTGTCATGGCTAGATTTTTTTTTTCAGAGTCTTAGCCTTGGTATGGTGGCATCAGGCTCCTGGGAATTTCCAAAAAGCATCTGTTTCCACTCCTTTCACAAGATTTCAACATGTGTACCAAAATATTCAGAAGTAGTAGTACTGTCTCTTCCAAATCTCTGTCCTGGGCGTAGCTCATTCACAAGGGTACTAGCTCCAGCCCATGAGAGGAATGGACTTTTGTCCGAGTCAGCAACTGTAGGCTGTACACTCTAGGAATCCTAAATGTTAGGAAATGAAGTAGAGGAAAGAATTTGAAGGCCTTTCTCAGACATACAAAGTACTCTGATCATGGTATCCTTTACGTGTGCAAAGCCAAAATCTTTACAAGCCTCATTTCTTCATAGATTATTTGATAACCGATAAACCAGAGCTAAAAGAAAAGAGGCTCTTCTGCAAATACTGCAGAGTTGACAGCCTTGAAACACTGTATGGACAGATGTGGTTCTCAGATAACTTGCTGAGATTAAAAGCACATTCCATAATCATCCCATTGAAATCACTGATGACAAGTTACAGACCCACTCACATGTCAGAGTCCACCTGCAGTGAAGACATGCTAACAACCAAATTGATTTGGGTTAGTTTTCATGGATCAGCAAACACAAATAAGAATGGTCTCAGACAGCTAAACCTAACAGGAAATACAGACAGACTTAAAGGCAAATTTGTGACATGAAATGCTATCTATTTATTATATCTTTTTCTTTTTTCTTGATATTGTTATAAATAAAGCAAGTCGATAGGTTAAAACATAGTTCCTTAATTTACAAAGCGTACAAATGCAAATTTAAATATGATTTTCCACAGTTTTTCAAGACATCTAAGGAATTAGATGAACATGACAGATGATTATTATAATTCCTTCAAACAAATACTGTGAACCAGTTTGTAGACTCATTTTCCTCCTTCCTCATCACTTTTGTGTTTTAAATGGCTGTGACCTGTGTTGCTGGCATTCTAACACAGAAAGCACATTGCTGTTTTAGATTGTCTGAACACAATGTCATATATACAGTTAGAAGAAACTTTTTCTGTCTTCCCTAGCCTGGACTTTGAAGATTGTAAAACATGAAGACAATAGAACTTCATAAAACCCATATATCAGTAAAGATATGACCCTGTATTTTATTGCATAGTATACATACTAAGTTCATACTCTGTCAGCTTTACTTCCACATGTGAAGCACCTACAGAAATTCTTCTGTAAGATGCATTCTGCTGTGGCTTCACTCTGGGTGCTGAGGCTGAAGGCCCAGGAATCAAGGGAAAGTCCATCTTTGCATGCAGCTTTCTTGGCAACAGAAGAAAGTACTATATTGTTCTGCACACAAACCATCCCCATTACAGCTCAAGATGTTCTTTTCCTTCTAATCCTCATTTGTACCCCTTAGCCATTTGTTTAGAATTAAATTAACTGCAATTTGGAAGCTGCGGATGAAAGGTGCGGCATTGAGTGGATGTCATGTGTTTCCTGAATGGTGCCGTCCGGCCTCTTTCACGGCCATTCACTGCACTTGAAAGGGTATAGTGTGTGAATTGTTGGACTGTCACTCCGTAAAGAAGTCTGGCAGACAGCGTTACCATGGAAACAGCAGGAAAAAGACAATTAGCAAAATGGCTCTGATTTTTTTCTACTTCTTTTTCTATTCTGGATTTAGAGAGGACACCCCCCGCCCCCGCCTTTAAAACACACACTCATGCATACACAGAGGCACACTGGAAAAAAAAAACCCAGTATTAAAACTTTTACTTATTAAGTTAAATTCTTTTCCTATGGGCAGCATTAGTGAATTAAAACAAAATCATACTTGTAATATAAAATATTTATAAATGGTTCCCTTGAATTATTAGTCTCCCTCCTCCCAGTGTTTGTTCTCTTCAGAATTTGGAAGAATTCTTTGGCAGTATCCTTAGGTAAAAACTGTTAATGAGGACAGTCTGTGATTTTAACTCTGGCACATTCAATGGGCTTTTAATTACTCCCTCTTGTCAGCACTCCCATGACAGAAACACAATGTGGACCCAAGAGCTTAAACCAAGGAGTTTCTCTGTAGATTTCTCAGCCTTAGTCTGAGTTGAAACCTGACTGAAAGCTGGTCAGGAGTGGCCGTCTATGATTTGAGAGTTACCAGGAGTGTCATGAACAAGTTTGATGGTGTCACTCATGCTCTGACGCAGCTCAATCCAAGCCTTGGCAGACTCATTTAAAAACAAAAAAAACTATAAGTAAGGGAAATGACTACATACTTTAATAATTATAATTATTAAATTGTTATAATTAAGGCAAAATATGAGAGGGGGGGCATTGAACCTGTGTATCAAAAACTCCATTGAAGTAAAACACCCCAAACAAAAAAATGAACTTGAGAGTGAAATATAAAGTTTTCTCACATGTTCTACTTAGAAAAATTCTTCTCTCCCGCTCTGTGGAAGAGCACAGTTCTGCAGAAAGCCCATAGTTAGCAGTGACTTTACGCTTACATTGACCTTGGTGCAGATTTGTAAGTCCAGGATGAAATGATGCAAGTTTATTACTTCATAAAACATTTCTTGTCATCCCTAAAAGCCTAGACAAGCCTCCTGAAATCAGTCTGAAATTTTCCTCAGGAAATAGTGTGTTCACATGCGTGGCAGTCAGAGTAGTTTACTGTCTGTTTTGTTTTGAATTTTTAGATAGGGCCTCACTCTTGAACTCCATGCAATACTAAGTATAACATACAGTATTTACTTAAAAAAGGTCAGGTAAATTTTGCAGGCAAGAAATATATTTTTCATGCTTTAGATTCTGTCTGAATTAAAACAATCATTTAATTCATGACAAATAAAACCCTTAGGTTATACTACAATCAGGCTGAACAGATCATTTTCATTATGAAGTAGCACTAAGTAATATAAAGCTGCAAGGTGTCCTTGATTTGAACATTTCTGTTTTACTTTGAAACAAGGTCTGGTGTACCCCAGGCTGCTTTCAAATTTTCTATGCAATCAAGGTTGATCTTCAACTCTGATACTACTGCCTTCCTGTTTCTCCCGAGTGCTGGGACTGTAGGCATATACCCTATACCCTAGTGTATGAAGTGCTGGGGATGGAACCCAGATCCTTGGGTATTAGAGGCAAACACTCTACAAGATAAGCCCAAGGTCAAGACCTGTTTTCATAGTTTTGTATTTATTTATTTTATCTTACGTGTATGAATATTTTGCATACTTGTGTGTGCATGTGCACACATGTGCTCATGTGTTGATTTAATCATTTAAAATTGGCCTCAGGTTAAGCCGACTATCTAAGCTGTGGCAGCTCTGCCTACCTCAGCCACCATGTTTCTCAGCCTGAGGCCATGTGCGCGCTGCAGCTAGAACCGGCCGGGAGAAACACCAGCCCTGCCACCCATGAGACACCAGTGTGAAAGATGGCTCTGCCAATCTTCCATGTTGTCTCCGAAAGGCTAGGCATTGCCCAGACCATTCCACCATCCATGCTGGCCCAGTAAGAGAATGAGACTCTAATTCTTATAGATTAATCAAAGGCTTTATATGTTTGGTAAAGCTCAATAACAATATGCCCATACAAAGAGAGTTGTTTCCCAATTAGCTAACCTAAATAAAAGTAGTTACCAGCACTGCTCTCCATACCTGCATGGCTTTCCATCCTCCTACATCTCTTCTCTCTCCTCTCTCTCTCCTACTAGCTCCTCCTTTCTTTTTCCTCTTCTGCTCCTTACTCCTCTTCTTCCTCTCCTAACTCCTCCCACATTTAGCTCCTCCTACAATTGTGCACATGCCATGTATGCCCGATGCCTAGGGAGGACAGAGAGGGCATTGGAATCGTAGGAACTGGAGTTATGGATGGTATTGAGTCACTAAGTGGGTGCTGGGAATCAAATCAGGGTCTTCTGGAAGAGCAGCAGGGGCTCCTAAATTCTGAGGTATCTCTACAATCCCTATTTTCATAGTTTCGAAGTGCATTATACATGTTTACTATGAAGTTAAAAGCATTAACATACTGTACACTCTGTCTCTGAGATGTCTGAAAACAACATACAAAATTTTCATGACCAGTGTGGGAAAATAGTTGTCATTTGTCATTCAGGATCTTAAAGAGCTGAGTGATATCAGAGAGTGAAAGATTTGGCTTTTAAAGAAATTGTGATGATATATGTTTCCTTATTGAAACCAGACAGCTGTCAGTCTAGTGGCACATGCCTGTTAGTCCAACACTCTGGAGGTGGAGGTAAGGAGAGGATATGCTCAAGACTAGCCTGGGCTTCACAAGGAGACAGTTTTCTTTCAAAAACTCTCAGGTTGAGGATGAATGTGAGTAGGAAAAGATTTGCTTAGTATTACAAGGTCTCAAGTTTATCTTTACCACTACAAAGCAAACCAATAAGAAAACTATAGAACTTCAGTTCTGTGCCAAATGACTATGAGCAGGCAAACTTTGGAAAGTTTAGCTATGGACTTAAGAGGTTCACTGTGATATCAACTTCATTGACCTATTACAATCATCTAAAAGAAAACGCACTTAATGAGGGACACTCAGCCCTACTGTTCAGTTCAACCCCAGGGTCAAACATCAAGCACAAATTTTAAAATGTCCACACTTAGTAAATGAACCTCCACTGACATGAGCAAGAGTCTAGCCTGTCCTCTGTCCATACATCTTTTAATCTGCTTAATTTCTTGTTCTAAAAATTTAACCCTTAGTAACTTTCCTTTAACATGGTACAGGTTATGATTTTACATATCTTTAAAATTATAACATTATTCTGTGTACATTTTATCTAACCTCCTGTAATTTATGTTGTATTTGTAGTCAGTATAGCTACTCATGAACAGAAGAAATAACTAAAATGAAATGTCAATCTCATTTCCCCTTATATTTTCCTCATTTTCTATTTTAAAGATAATCATACCACACTATATTTTATTATATTGTTTCAATTCTTATTAAGTATATTTATTATATGGTTCTGAGTTCACACAGTCTTTTTATAGAAGCATACAAGTACTTTGAACTTCTATTTCCACTGTTTGCTATCTTCCTTTATTCCCCCTCTCCCATCTGGTTAGTCCTTATTTCATCAGGATTTTTACTTCTACTTCCATGTCATATAACTGTATATGATCCAAGATTCATAAATCAGAGGAAACATGATATTTTACTTTGCCATTGAATTAATTATTTTAACAGGGTAATCTTTGATTGCATCCATTTTCTACAAAGAGTGCAATTCTGTTCTTCTTTGTGGCTAAATAAAATTCCATTGTGTGTATATGCCACATTTTCTTTATCCATTCCTCTGTTGACAGGCTAATTCTGTAACTTACTAGCAGTGACTAGTGCTGTAGTAAGCACAGTGTGCAGGTATTTCTGTTGTGTGCTGACTTAAGAGTTCTTTAGGTAAAATCTCAGGAGCAGCATGGCTGAGTCATAGGGTTTTAGTTTATTGAAGAAACTCCACAGTGACATTTTTAATTGCTGGACTAGAATTCATTCCTACTAACTGCGTACTGGAGTCTTCTTATTCATATCTTCACTAATATTTTGTCGCTCTTCCTGTGATCTTTAGTTGAATGGCTCATTGAATTAGTCAGGATTCTCTAGAGTAGTGCTTTCCAACCTTCCTAATGTTGTGACCCTTTAATAGAGTTTCTCATGTTGTGGCGACTCCCAACCATAAAATTATTTTGTTGCTACTTCGTAACTAATTTTGCTACTGTTGTCAAACGTAAATATCTGAAATGCAGGATATGACACCCCTGTGGGAATCATGAACCACAGGTTGAGAAACACTGCTTAATATATATATGTATATATGTAAATATGTTCATATATATAAGGGAACTATTAGAATGATGGCTTACAGGCTGTGGTATAGCGCGTACAACAATGATTGTCTACTAATGAAAGGTCCAAGACTCCAGTAGTGGCTTAGTTCATGAGGATACATGTCCCAGCTGGTCTTCAGCATACACTAGAATCCTGAAGAAGTAGACTATAATGTAAGTGAAGGAATGGACATGCAAGTGAAAGTGAGAGCAAACAGACAAAGAGCTGGCTTCTTTCTTGCATGTTTTTTATATGCTTCCCATAGAAGGTGTGGCCCAGATTAAAGGTATTTTTTCACCTCAAAGATCCAGATTAGAAGTGAGTCTTCCCACTTCAAATGAGCTAATGAAGAAAAAAAAATCCCTCACAGGGGTGTACAGCCATTTCGGTTTTAGTTAATACCATATGTAGTCAACTTGACAGCTAAGAACAGCCATCACACTGGTCAAGTGTTTTATAAAAGAGAATATAGTTTACACTTTAATGGAATTCCTAGGCTTTGTAAAACTTCTTTTTTTTCATCTTTTTTTTTTGCTTTTTTTTATTGGATATTTTATTTACATTTCATATGTTGTCCCCTTACCCCATCCCCCACCCACCCGGGAACCCCCTATCCCCTTACCCCTCCTCGTTCTTCTCTGTGGATGTAACCCCTACCTACCCCTCGACTCCCACTTTCCCACCCTCAAAATTCCCACCCCCTGGGGTGTCCAGGCTTCATGAGGTCAAGGATCTCATCTTCCACCTATGCCCAGCAGGGCCCTCCACTCTTATGTATTCAGCTGAAGCCCTGGATCCCTCCCTAAGTGCTCCCAGGCTGGTGGGTGCTTCTATGACTCCTGATCTCTTTCTTAGGTTTTCTATTTCCATGGTTGTCTCCCTTTGAGCTTTCTTTATTGTTTCTATTTCCATTTTCAGATCCTGAATGTTTTTGTTTAATTCCTTCTTTGTGTTTTCTTGCATTTCTTTAAGGGATTTCTGTGATTCCTCTTTAAGGGCTTCTATCTGTTTACTTGTACTCTCCTGTATTTCTTTAAGGGAGTTACTTAATTCCTTCTTATAATCTATCATCATCATGAGAAGTGATTTTAATTCTAAATCCTGCTTTTCAGGTGTGATGGGGTGCTCAGGGCTTGATATATTGGGAGAACTGGGTACTGATGATGCCAAGAAACTTTGGTTTCTGTTGCTTATGTTCTTGCGCTTGCCTTTCGCCATCTGGTTAACTCTAGTGTTACCTGTCCTCACTGTGTGAGACTGGAGTCTGTATTTCCAGTTATCTTGCTTGTTGCAGAGCTCCTCAGAGTCCAGATGTCTCTGTAGTCTTATGATCCTAATCTCCTTGGTGTCTGCTGCTCTGAGTGCAGTGGCTCCTCTAGGATGCCTCAGGAGTCAGTATCTCCTCAGGAGCAGACCAATTCTGTGTCCGCTGCTCTGAGTGCAGTGGCTCCTCTAGGATGACTCAGGAGTCAGTATCTCCACAGGACACTAGCAGACCCAACTCTGTGTCTGCCCCAGCCCAAAGGACCAGTCAGGGGAGGAAGGGAAGTGGAATTCTGGAGGGGCGGGGTTTGGGTAGCTGCTGTGTCCTGACTGTCCCTGGCTCCCAGATGTATCTCTGGGGCTTAGGGAGTGAGATGGAGTTCTTACCGGCTGCTCTGAGTGCAGTGGCTCCTCTAGGATGACTCAGGAGTCAGTATCTCCACAGGACAGGAGCAGACCAACTCTGTGTCTGCCTCAGCCCAAAGGACCAGGCAGGGGAGGAAGGGCAAAACTTCTAAATTAAGAAAATCACTTTAAGTAATTTGTCTGTTCAGTAGGTTTTTTTTTTTTAAATAAAAAAAATATTTATAAACCAGAAAGGTGGTTCAGTGGGTAAACACACCTGCCACCAAGCCTGACAAATTTTGAGTTCAGTTCCTAGGGAGTTGTCCTCATATGTCACCCCCTCCAACACACACAAAATTTAAAATGCAATTGAAAATGGAAGTTTTATTACTATTTATTTATAAATATGTTTGTTTATGTGTGTGTGGTCCAGAGGACAGCTTGCAGATGATGTTTTTTTCCTTCTGCTATGTAATTCCTAAGGAAAAATTCAGATTTTCAGGTTTGGAGACTGGTGCCTTTATCCACTACTTGCCTTTTGATGATTTTTTTTTAATCATGGAAAATATAAATTATTTTTCACTGTAAATATATGTTTAGATTTTGTAGGAAAAGTATTTAATCCTATATGCCTGTGTTTCACACACTGCTTTGCCTTTATTTTTATGAGTCTATTTAAATATGAACTAAAATCTACTATCTAGAACTAGCAAGTATTTCCTTAGTCATACTGTCACATGAGGTGACAGCAAGGGCACTAAGCAGTACACTTGGCAGGTCTTCCATCAATACATGTGGCCCTTGGGCACTGACATTATGAGATCTACTTTAGAATCCTGGTCCTACACAGGGTCCTAATACTTTGCTTCTTAACATCCCTCCTTAAATACTTGTTGAAGTGCTTAAGATTTTAAATATGAAACAGTCATAGTGGTGCATGCCATTAGTCTCAGCACTTGGAAGGCAAAGTCAAGTAGATTATGAGTTCGAGGGCAACCTAGTCTACACAATAGATTCCCTCCCAAAAAGGGCTACATGGAGACCCTGTCTAAAAAGACAGAGTATGGTGGAGGGGGAGAGGAATAAAGAGAAACACATAGAAAAAATTTTTAAATGTGTATGTCATTACCTACATAAACATGTAAACATGTGTTATCTTAATAAGTGGATACTGATGACTGAACTGTATTTTTTGTTATGGAAAATGTTGATCATATTTTAGAAGTATTGCTGTTTGCAAGACTTTAATCTTGAGTTTGACAAAAGACATAATGGCTATGCTAACAGAAACTAATTTCATATCACATGTTCCCTGAAATGTTCTTCTGCCATACCTTTAAATTTAGGTGATTATTTACAGTGTGTATAGAACTGGCTGGTGAATATAATTATTCTCATGAACTAAAATTTTTAAAAAATGGTTTCTGTTTTTGCAGGTTCAGCAAACTATGTGGGTCTCAGCTAAAATAATTCACTAGTTAGCATTATCCAGTTCAGCTATTACACCATGTGCATTATTCCTGGGAGTTCAATGAATACCATCCAAAATAGCATTTTTGTCAGTTGTTTCCCATCAATGATCACTTGCAATTTTCAGTAGATACTGCAGTCTGTGCTTTGTATGCCCTCACTACTAACTGATTTTGCATTATTAAATAGTTACAGTTTTACGAACTTATTAATCTTGTTCTTGTACTCATCAGTCTAGTGCTTTTATTCAAATATACTTGTCTTCTGTTTTGATATTTCAGGGTTTTTGATATCGAATTCCACTAAGGGTTCACAGAAGTTCTTCCATCATAGACCATGCCATAACTTTATAACAGATGATGTCTGGACTCAAAGAGAAAGAATAACCTTGTGATGGCCAAAAGAATTTGCTAGAAAGCCACAGGATACAACAAACAGTTATACAAGTAGAAGTCACACCTTTAAAACAGATCACAGAATTTAAAGTCCCTCTCCTACTACATCTGTACTGCTGTGATAAAACACTGAGTAAAACTGACATTGGAGGGAATACAATTATGATGTTTAAGATTTCCAGGCAGGGCTGGAGAGATGGCTCAGTGGTTAAGAGCACTGACTGCACTTCCAGAGGTCCTGAGTTCAAATCCCAGCAACCACATGGTGGTTCACAACCATCTGTAATGAGATCTGATGCCCTCTTCTGGTGTGTCTGAAGACAGCTACAGTGTATTCATATATAATAAATAAATAAATAAATCTTTAAAAAAAAAAGATTTCCAGGCATAATCTATTACTGAGGTCAGTTGTACCAAGAACTCAACAAGAACCAGGAAGCAGGAACTGAAGCAGAGGTCATGGAGGAGTGCTGTTTTATGGCGTGCTCTCCTTGGCTTGTTCCCCTTGTTGATTTATAAGTGAGGACCACCTACCTAGGAGTAGTTTTACTGTCAACCATTAATCAAGAATTTGCCCCATTGGCATGTCTACAGGCAATCTTATAAAATCATTTTCTCAACTGAAGTTCTCTCTCTGAAGCTGATCCTAGTTTGGATCAGGTTGTCAAAACCAACCAACACATTCCCTTTTGTTAAGTGTTTTTCAAATATAATAATTTCAGCAGACCCCTTCTTATTCAGAACGGATGCAGTGGCAGTGGCTTGTTTAATACATTGTTAGAGACAACACATATCCTCTCACATGGTGTTATGTATGTAGCTGTAATCATCCACTCCAATTCCATTCATAATTTCCACATCTATGATTTCTGGCATGTGTACAACCTGACATTGATTTCAGCTGATAGGGAGAAAACTTGAATCAGGACTGTGTATGTGTTTTATCAGCTTTGACTAGACTTGCCTCCTTCTCCGGCAATAATCATGAGCTCTCTGGTTATGAAACTCCATCCTTAACTGGTGAAAGTACTAGCTCCACTTATAACTCTCACCCTAACTACATGGCCTGTGGTCATCCAAGTAATACCTGATTCTTCTCTAGTCTGTTTCTGTTGGCTTCAGTTGACTGCATTCCCTATTTTCTGACCTTGCCCTGATTTCCTGGGCTCCCAGAGTTCTCATAAGTTTACTGGGAAAACATTGTTGGTCCACAGTGGGCTAATGTGTGAGACTGATAACCTACCCTCAGCCATTTTTCATTCATAGTTACAGCATCAGGGTTCTGAAGAGCTTCCTCATGCACACAAGGGAAAACATCAAATTAAACATTTGTTTTGTTGCTGATACAGGATTATTTCATCCCAAAGTCTGTCTTTCCATGACACTGAGTATTGTGGTGAGAATGAGGAATGTTTCTCACAGGTTTACATGTGTGAATACTTGACCTCCAACTGGTGATCATTTTTTAAGAGGTCATGGAACCATTAGGAGGGAGAACCTACCTGGAGAAAGTAAATCATTGAGTCAGGCATTGAGGTTTCATAGCTTGGTACAATTTCCAGTCTATTCTACTTCCTGACTGTGAATGCAATATGGCCAGTTGCCTTAAGCTTCTCTGTTCATTTCTTTATTGCCATGAACTTTGAGCCCAGATGAACCTTTCCTCCCCCTCCTCAAATTGCTTCTTGTCAGATTTTTAGTCACAACAATGAAAAAAACAACCAACCTATTGTAGCATGGATAATTTTACTTTGAGCAATCCAACAGAGGCTTACATTTTGGGTGTCATGACACTGAAGTAATTGCCTTTCCCATGGAAGAATATCTCACTGAAAATTGGAGGAGAAATACAGGAAACAAGTTTTGTAATGGAGGCTCCCACTCTCTGAAGTTTCTGGAATTCAGAAGTCGATAAAGTCTGAGAAATAAGATATTGTATCCAACTATTATGAATAGATTTTTTTATTTGCCTGGTAATGATAGTTTTATTAAGATAAATCAACAAATAATCATAATAATGGTCTTCTGTTGAAACATAGATTTTAAGTATATAACTTTTTATCTGTGTTTGGATTTGAACTTAGCCCTTATGTAGGATTAAAAAACAAAAACATTCTAATACTAAGCTCCATTCCTAGTTCTCAAGAAAAAAAAAAAAGAAACAAGTTTATAAATTAAAAAAAAAGAGTGGTTTTTGGAACCTAATAAGACAGAATTCAAATTACTTTACAAGTGTATAAGACCAAATATGATATAACTCCTAAGGACTTCTGCTGCAAAAGCTAACTCAGAGGATAAGAAACATGAAAAAAGTCAAAGAGTACGTGATTTAGCTTTATATAACCAAGTTGATGGTGTTTTCTATACTTATATACTTAATGAAGTACTGCATTGTCATGGTGGCTTTTTGCTCAGTTTATTTTATGTCTATGAGAACTCAAGATGAGAATGCACAGGATATGGACAGGTACAGAAGGTCAGGTGTGCACAAAATCTGAATTGCTCCCTAGTTCAATTTGCAAGCATAAATTTAAAATACCAGGATACAAAGACCCAAAATCCAGGAGTACTCTTATTAAGGTCAAGTATAATGCCATGGCATTAGCAGTGTGATTATTCATACTTCTTAAAAGCTATCTTTACTGGAACATATGTCACTGTACCCCATGTGTGCAGCTTATTTTATGGTGCAGCAGGTATACCTGGGGTGTGACAAGAGCATAGAATTTGTATTCTCCAAGTAACTTCAAGATGAAGACATTATTATTCAAAAAACAATATACCTAGAACCACTGCCTTTAAATCCCACCCAATTCTCCCCTGGATTACAATTAACTACTTCTTGCTTAGCAGTCCAAGGTTAAAGCCAATCCTAATGAACAAATCTTTCCTAGGACTTACTCGATGGTTCAGTGGTTAAAGATGTTTGCCATTAAGCCCGATTGATGACCTGAATTTGATTCCTAGGGACCCCAAAGGAAAAGGAAATTGGCTCCCACAATTTGTCTTATGATCACTTCATAGGTATACAGAAACACACACACACACACACACACACACACACACACACACACAAATGTAATTTTACGAAGAAAGAAAACTCCTTCCAACAACATTACTTCAGGTTACCACAGTGCTTAGGGCTACACAAACAATCCTTTTGGATTTAATTTCAATTTATAATTTTTCCTGATTTCTAACTTTACATACATCATAAGATTGTTAGAAAATTAAAAATTAAATTTTGCTTTTCTGCTGGGACAGACTGCTAACTAGTCTGCTCCCCTGAAGATACCGTATCCTGTGGCATCTGAGAAGATCCACTGCACTCAGAGCATTTGGTAAGAACTCTCCCAAAGTTCCACAGCTGCTGCTGGGAGCCCAGTGGACTTGGGACCCACCTCCTCAAACCCCTGCTGACCAAATACCACTCTCCTTCCACCCTGTCCTTTCTGCCGCTGCCTCCTCCTCAGCTGTCCCAGGAGTCTTGGGCTCGTGGCTGCTGTTGCCATCTGTTCCTGCCTCTCAGGAGCTTCATCTGCCTGTTCAGGCCACACTTACCATCCATTCCCCCCCCCCACACCTCCCCGTGCTGCCTCTGAGCCCACAGTGTTCACACACAGGCTGACATGAGCCTGCACCATGTACTCAGAGCAGCAGGTAAGAAACCCTCCCCCAAACCCTACATTCCAGAGCTGCAGCTGGGAGCCTGGGACACTCAGGACCTATCACCCACCCACTCCCGACCTCCAGAAAACCACTCCCCTTCTGCCCCTCTCTTGGTCCATTTTGCTGAGGCAGACTAGCTGATCTGCTCCTGTGAAGACACCATATCCTGACCCATCCTAGAGGAACCACTGTATTCAGAGCAGCAGAGAATCTATTGCAATCAGAGCAGTCGAGGAAGCTGGATTCCAAGGAGCTCTAACATGCTCAGAATCATAGCTCTGCACCTGAGCCTACAACAACCAGAGGAAGCTGGGCTCCCAGGAGTTCTAACACACCCAGGATCATAGAATTTCAGGATCACAGAGGAATCCTGAGTCCCAGTAGCTCTTCTACCCAGGTGCTAAAGATCACAGGATCACAGAGATAACTGGACTCAGAGGAGTTCTTACAAAACCAAGATAACAGGAGAGACAGGTTCCAGTTAGAGACAGTGAGTGCAGGTAGCACTAGAGATAACCAGATGATGAAAGGCAAGCACAAGAACATAAGCAACAGAAACCAAGGTTACCTGGCCTCATTAGAACCCAGTTCTCCCATCATATCAAGACCTGGACATCCCATCTCACCAGAAAAGCAGGATTCAGATTTAAAATCACTTCTCATGATGATGATAGAGGATTTTAAGAAGGATGTAAATAACTTGCTTAAAGAAACACAGGAGAACACAGATAAACAGGTAGAAGCCCTTAAAGAGGAAACACAAAAATTCCTTAAAGAATTGGAAAAAATGCAACGAAACAGGTGCAGGAATTAAACAAAACCATCCAGGATCTAAAAATGGAAGTAGAAACAATAAAGAAATCTCAAAGGGAGACTGCCCTGGAGGTAGAAAACCTAGGAAAGAGATCAGGAGTCATAGACACAAGCATCACCAACAGAATACAAGAGATAGAAGAGAGAATCTCATGTGCAGAAGATACCATGGAAAACATTGACACAACTGCTACAGAAAATTCAAAATTAAAAAAGCTACTAACTCAAAACATCCAGGAAATCTAGGACACAATGAGAAGACCAAACCTAAGGATAATAGGTATAGATAAGAGTGAAGATTCCCAACTCAAAGGGCCAGTTATCTTCAACCAAATTATAGAAGAAAAATTTCCTACCCTAAAGAAAGAAATGCCCATGAACATACAAGAAGCCAATAGAACTCCAAATAGACTAGACCAGAAAAGAAATTCTTCCTGGAAGTCCTAGCTAGAGCAATTAGACAATAAAAGGATGACAAAGGGATACAAATAGGAAAGGAAGAAGTCAAAATATCACTATTTGCAGATGATATGTTAGTATACTTAAGTGACCCCATAACTTCCACTAGAGAACTCCGAAACCTGATAAACAACTTCAGCAAAGTGGCTGGATATAAAACTAATTCAAACAAATCAGTAGCCTTCCTCTACTCGAAGGATAAACAGGCTGGGAAGGAAATTAGGGAGTTGACACCCTTCACAATAGTCACAAATAATATAAAATACCTTGGTGTGAATCTAACCAAGCAAGTGAAAGATCTATATGACAATAACTTCAAGTCTCTGAAGAAAGAAGTTGAAGAAGATCTCAGAAGATGGAGAGATCTCAGAGGCTCATGGATTGGAAGGATTAATATAGTAAGAATGACCATCTTGCCAAAAGCAATCTACAGATTGAATGCAATCTTCATCAAAATTCCAAATCAATTCTTCATAGAGATAGAAAGAGCAATTTGCAAATTCATTTGGAATAACTAAAAACCCAGGATAGTCAAAACTATTCTCAAAAATAAAAGAACTTCTGGGGGAATCACCATCCCTGACCTGAAACTGTACTACAGAGCAATAGTGATAAAAACTGTATGGTATTGGTACAGAGACAGGCAGGAAGATGAGTGGAATAGAATTGAAGACCTAGAAATGAACCCACATACCCATGGTCACTTGATCTTTGACAAAGGAGCTAATACTGTCCAGTGGAAAAAGGACAGCATTTTCAACAAATGGTGCTGGTCCAGCTGAAGGTCAGCATGTAGAAGAATGCAAATAGATCCATTCTTATCTCCTTGTACAAAGCTCAAGTACAAGTGGATCAAGGACCTCCACATGAAGCCAGATACACTGAAACTAATAGAAGAGAAGGTGGGGAAGAGCCTTGAATACTTGGGCACAGTGGAAGAGTTCCTGAGCAGTACACCAATGGCTTACACAAATTGACAAATGGGACCTCATAAAGTTGCAAAGCTTCTGTAAAGCAAAGGACACTGTCAAGAGGATATAATGGCAACCAGCAGGTTGGAAAAAGATCGTTACCAATCCTACATCCAATGGAAGGCTAATATCCAATATATACAAAGAACTCAAGAAGTTAGACTCCAGACAACCAAATAACCCTATTAAAAATGGGGTACAGTGCTAAACAAAGAATTCTCAAATGAGTAAACTCGAATGGCTGAGAAGCACCTAAAGAAATGTTCAACATCGTTAGTCATCAGGGAAATGCAAATCAAAACAACCGTGAGATTATTTATATGTATATATATATGCACACATATCTCCCCAGTTATTCCACCACACACCAGTCAGAATGGTTAAGATCAAAAACTCAGGTGATAGCAGATGCTGGTGAGGATGTGGAGAAACAGGAACACTGCTCCATTGTTGGTGGGATTGCAATCTGATACAACCACTCTATCAATCATTCTGGGAGTTCCTCAGAAAATTGGACACAGTGTTACCTGAGGACCCAGCTATACCTCTCCTGGGAATATACCCAGAAGATGCTCCAGTATCTAACAAGGACACACGCTCCAGTATGTTCATAGAACCTTATTTATAGTAACCAGAAGCTAGAAAGGACCTAGATGTCTTTCAACATAGGAATGGATGCAGAAAATGTGATACATTTACACAATGGGGTATTACTCAGCTATTAAAAACAATGACTTCATGAAATTCTTAGCCAAATGTGTGGAACTAGAAAATATCATCCTGAGTGAGGTTACGCAATTACTAAAGAACACACATGGTATGCACTCACCGATAAGTGGATAGTAGCCTAAAAGCTCCCAATGCCCAAGATTCAACTCACAGACCACATGAAGCTCAAGAAGGAAGACCAAAGTGTGGGTGTTTTGCTCCCTCTTAGAAGGAGTAACAAAATTCTCATGGGAGCAAATATGAAGACAAAACATGGGACAGAAACTGAAGGAGGGACCATCGAGAGATTGTTTTTCCTGGGTATTCATCCCATGTGGAGTCACCAAAGGTAGACGCTGATGTGGATGCCAGGAAGTGCATGCTGACAGGAGCCTGATATAGCTGTCTCCTTAGAGGTCTGCCAGAGCCTGACATATACAGAAGCAGATACTCACAGTTAACCATTAAACTGATCACTAGATTCCCAATGGAGGAATTAGAGAGAAGACTGAAGGAGCTGAAAGGGTTTGCGGCCCCATGGGAAGAACAAGAATACCAGCCAACCAGAGCTCCCAGAGTCTAAACCACCAGCCAGGGAGCACATAGGGAGGGACTCATGGCTCCAGCTGTATATGTAGGGGAGGATGGCCCTATCGGGCATAGGTGGGAGAGGAGGTCCTTGCTTCCATGAAGGCTAGATGCCCCAGTATAGGGGAATTTGAGGGCGGGGAGGTGGGAGTGGGTGGGTGAGTAGGGAAACATCCTCATAGAAGCAGCATGAAGGCTGATTGGATAGGGGGTTTCTCGGTGGGGGAGAAGTAGAGAAAGGGGATAA
The DNA here is from genome assembly GCF_004785775.1 of Grammomys surdaster. NCBI lineage: Eukaryota > Metazoa > Chordata > Mammalia > Rodentia > Muridae > Grammomys > Grammomys surdaster. The sequence continues at coordinate 12,031,667 of NW_021604598.1, read as the reverse complement.
CATCTGAAATTTAGGTTATATCCAATAAAAAATTAATTAAAAAAAAAACTCTTGCAAACCGAATTCAAGAACACATCAAAACCATCATTCGTCATGATCAATTAGGCTTCATCACAGGGATATAAGGTTGGTTCAATATATAAAAATCCATTAGCATAACCCACTATATAAACCAAATCAAAGAAAAAACACACAATCATCTCCTTAGAGGCAGAAAGAAATTAGATAAAATACAGCACCCCTTTGTGTCAAAAGAATTGAAGAGATCAGGAATTCAAGGCCCATATCTAAATATAATAAAAGCAATTGCTGTAAGCCAAAAGCCAATATCAAATTAAATGGAGAGACACTTGAAGCAATTTCACTAAAATCCGGGACAAGACAAGGCTGCCCACTCTCCTCATATCTATTCAATATAGTACTCAAAGTGCTAGCTAGAAAAATAGGAAAATAAAAAGAGATCAAGGAGATACAATTTAGCAAAGAAGAAATAAAAGTTTCACTATTTGCAGATGATATAGTAGTATACTTAAGTAACCCCAAAAATTCTACCAGAGAACTCCTAAACCTGAGAAACAACTTCAGCAAAGTGGCTGAATACAAAATTAACTCAAACAAGTCAGTAGCCTTCATTTATACAAATGATAAAAAGGCTGAGAAAGAAATTAGGGAAACAATTCCCTTTACAATAGCCACAAATAATATAAAATATCTTGTGGTAACTCTAAACAAGGAACAGACCTGTATGATAATAACTTCAAGTCTCTCAAGAAAGAAATCAAAGAAGATCTCAGAAAATGGAGAGATCTCCCATACTCACAGATTGGCAGAATTAATATAGTAAAAACGGCCATCCTACATAAAGCAATGTACAGATTCAATGCAATCCCCAACAAAATCCTAGCATAATTCTTCAAAGACATGGAAAGTGTAGTTTTCAAATTCATCTGGAAAGACAAAAAACCCAGAATAGTGAAAACAATTCATAACAATAAAACAACGTTTTCCCCTGTCTGTATGTAGAAAAATGAAAATAGACTCATATTTGTCACCTTGCACAAAGCTCAAGTCCAAGTGTATCAAGGACCTCGACATAAAACCGGATCCACTGAGTCTAATAAAAGAGAAAGTGGGAAGGAGCCTTGAACTCATTAGCACAGAGGCAAATTTCCTAAACAGAACTCCAGTGGCTCAGGTTCTAAGATCAAGAATTGATAAATGGAACCTTATAAAAACAGATAAAGCTTCTGTAAGGCAAAGGACATGGTCAATAAGACAAATAAGCAACCTACAGATTGGGAAAAAAATCTTCACTAACTGCACATCTGATAGAGGGCTAATATCCAAAATATATAAGAACTCAAGTAGCTAACCACCAAAAAACCAAACAACACAATCAAAAAATGAGGTATAGAACTAAACAGAGAATTCACAACAGAGGAATCTCAAATGGCTGAGAACCACCAAAAGAAATGTTCAAAGTCCTTAGTGATTAGAGGAATGCAAATCAAAATGACCCTGAGATTTCTCCTAACATCAATCAGAATGGCTAATATAAAAAACTTAGGTGACAACACATGTTGACAAGGAAGTGGAGGAAGAGGAACACTCCTCCATTGCTGGTGGGATTGCAAACTAGTACAATCACTCAGGAAATCAATATGAAGATTCCTCAGAAAATTTCAAATAGATCTACCTTAAGACCCAGCAACATTACCCTTGGGAATATACCCCCAAAACGCTCCACCATCCCACAGGGGTATGTGTTCCACTATTTTCAAAGTGGCCTTGTTTGTGATAGCCAGAACCTGGAAACAACCCAGATGTCCCATGATGGAAGAATGGATACAGAAAATGTGATTCATTTACACAATGGAATACTAATCAGCTATGAAGAATGAGGTCATCCTGAGTTTTACAGGCAAATGGATGGAACTAGAAAATATCATCCTGAGTGAGGTAACTCAGACCCAAAAAGGACATACATGGTATGTACTCACTAATAAGTAGATATTAGCCAAAAAAAAAAAAAGTACAAAATACCCAAGATACAGTCCATAGACCAAAAAGGTCAATAAGCTGAAGGGCCCAAGTGAGGATGCCCCAGTCTCACTTGGGAGGGAGAAAAAACCAATCACAAGAGGGGGAGGGAGGGAGAGGCCTGAGAGGGAAAGGCAATTGAGTGGGAAGAAGAGGTGAATATGATCTAGTATCATTTCTCCCATTTAGGTGGGCGAAAAGGACTGAAGCCCTGAGGGCCAGCAGAAAGAATGGAGACAGGCAACTTCCAGATGTAGGAGGTTCGGGGCAGAATGTACCAGAGACCTGGGAGCTGAGAGACTCTCAGGACTCAAAGGGAGGGACCTTAGATGAAATGCCCTACAGTGGGGAGAGGAAACTTGCAGAGCCCACCTCCAGCAGAAAGACAGGGCATCGAATGAGGCATGGGGGTTGCCATTTCACAATCAAAACTCTGACCCATAATTGTTCCTGTCTGAAAGAATTGAAGGGATGGAAATGGGGAGGAGCCTGAGGAAAAGAAGGACCAGCAACCGGCCCAAAGTGGGATCCAGCTCAAGAGGAAGCATCAACGCCTGACACTATTACTGAAACTATGGAGTGCTCAAAAAAAGGGACCTATCATGACTGCCCTCTGAAAGGCCCAACAAGCAGCTGAAAGAGTCAGATGCAGATATCTGCACCCAACTAATGGACAGAAACCTCTGACCATTGTGGTTGAATTAGGGAAAAACTAGAAGAAGCTGAGGAGGAGGGTGACCAGCAGTGTCAAGTAACCTGGACCCCGAGGTGTCTCAGACACTGGACCACCAACCAGGCAGCATACACCAGCTGATATGAGACCCCCGCCCCAACACATATACAGCAGAGGACTGCAAGTCTAGGTTCAGTCAGCGAAGATGCACCTAACTCTCAAGAGACTGGAGGCCCCAGAGTGTTTAGTGGTCTGGTGGGGTGGGGGCCTGGGAGATGGGGACATCCTTGTGGAGACAGGGGTTCAGGGAGAAGGTATGGGATATGGAACAGTTGGAGGGTGGACCAGGAGGGGAATAAAATCTGGAGTGTAAAAAAAAGATTTAATAAAAAGAAGGAATAGAAAAAAATTAAATCTCTGGTTCAATGTGGCAGAAAGTCCATCAAATAGTAGTGTAACATCCCCAGCTATGAAGTTTGGCCGTGCATCTTGGAAAGACTTTGTTTTCTTCTAAGACCTGGTTTCTCATGTCAAGGGTTTAATTGTCCTACACAGTTGCTGTAAAGTAGGACATGGTGGAAGCTTGGCAAGTAGATTGTACATGTTCAGAGGTGGAGTAGGGCTTTGGTTGTTATAACAAGTTAGCTACTTTATTTTTCATCATCATTAAGAAGTAGGTAGCATGATTCCTCTAAAGACCTAGGCCTTATTGCAGTTTGTGTGAGGTCACAGGAATCTATTTGATTTACATTTCACTGGATAAAATAACTGTCTCTTGTGTTCTCATTCTAGAAAGCTTCTGGAGAAAGACTTTTCAACAGTCCCTTCAGAAAAAGAATAAAAAATACATAATGTAATTACGGGATACGTTATCACATATCAGAATGACTGAGTTTTAAAAGAAATTCAAAGCAAGAATTCATGAGACCATGCATCTAAAGAATTTTTAAAATATAAATAACTTGTTTTGCCTTTATATATACAGACAAAAATGATTGGTGATATTACAAAAATTGGTATTTTAGATTTAGTAGTTAAGAAGGGTTAGAGGCAGCAGGGCTAATGGATTCTAAGACGTAAATGAAGTATATATGACAACCGCTGTTTGTTTACAATACTTCCCTTGGCCTTTTCTCTCTAATTAGTGGATGGTCATTAACTTTCTATTCTGTGGAATTTATTTGCACTTGTTTCTACTTTCATGTATACCCATCATTTTCTTTAAAAAATGAAAAGTAGAAATAGACACAAAAGAGCACAACAATGGAAGTCAGACATTTGACATATTGACGTTAAGTGCAATCAGTCAAGCACTCGGGGATCAGCTTAGCAGATGATCCAGGTGTCTGTTCCTTGCCTGGGACAAACTCAAGAACTTCAAGTTTTCTTGACCATTTTGCACATGGCACCAATTCCTCATGTTGTTTTATAGTTTCTATTTTAACTTGTTTTGGAAATATAGAATGAAACATTTTTAACATTTTTCCACGTTACAGTTTCTTAGAGGAGAGTTTTCCAGCCATGCTTGATTTAATAATGGCTTGTACTATTTTAATAATGCCATCAGAGGCCAGGATACATTATTTGTAAATACACTTTGCCAAACTTTCCAAAGAATAGTTTTCTGTCTAGAGAAATGTTAGGAAGGTGGATTCCCATTCCATATTTTCACTATAAAAGTGAAAGTCAACAAATGGCTTTTGACCAGCACTATTGTTTGCTCCGGACTAATGCTCTTCCATCTTTTGCAGGCTATTTCAAATGTCCTCTCTTTGTTCTCAGATTCCACTGCAATGCACATTATATTTCATCTCTCTTTTTTCTGAAGCTCTTATTGACTGATGGATCCTTGTTGATGACTTTGAGGCTGTCATGGAAACTGGTCAGAAAATTTGAGAAATGGCCTTCTGTTCACTGAGTTGGCCATTTCCTCTGGTTTAAATTTAGGTCTGGGCTTAAAGTGAGAAGAGATCTTATGTCACTCAGTACTTCACATCAAGGCATATTCTCATCAGCATGACTTCCCTTACTCCTTAGCTGACATAGGGTTTACCAGGCTTCCTCACTGTGGACTCATGTTGTTTATGCATATGCTTTGATGAGAGGTCACTGTGCACAGCTGACATCTATGGAGTGGAAGCTTATAGGCTTCACCCTCTGAGGACCAAATGACCACATAAATCATTTAGAATTCTCCTGCATGGGATATGGTACCTTCTCTAAATTGCTATTCATAAAGTTTTACATCAATGTTGACTAGGGATGTTTTGTTCCACCATGGGTTCCAATTGCATACTATGTACCTAATTTATTTGTGTGTTCTCTCTGATCTAGCCTTGGACACAGTGAGACATCTGATGTGTACTTTCTTCTTTTTTCATCACCTCCTCTCTTTTACTTCATTCTTTCTGTCCTTCATTTTCTCACCACTGTGTTCTTTATATTTTTCATACTTTCTGACACAACATACTTAAGGCTAGTCATGCATTATTCATGTTCTGTTTCCAGAAGCATTAGAAACCTAGAGTTATGGCTGAATATACTCATATTTAACTGGGTCTCATTGATGTTCAGTCTCCTCTGCTTACAGAACTAGGAAATAGATGTATGCTTACACTAAACTGTGTATAGACACATACCTATGAAATACATCTTACTCCCATTTTCTTCAATAAAGGCTTTTCATATATTTGGACAGATAGATTGTCATTCAGTAATCTATCCAGGATCACCAGACCACTTCAATATATTTTGTGGTTATCTTTAAATTGTTCATATATTAACATGGAGATTCTATGCTGTCAATTTTTTTTTGGCTTGTGATGAATATGTGCCTTCTTTAATTAAAGGATTCAGAATATTTTCAGTGACTCAAAGTTGCTCTCTTTTCCCCTGGTAGGCTCCCTCACACAACCCCTTAACAGATCATTTGCTTTCATATTTAAACAACATTCTGTATTTTGTTACATGGAAGAACAACAGGCTTTTAAATGCATGTATCTATGGTAGGAGGTCTGGTTTTAGACAACCATGTAGAAAGCTCCTGTGCACATGTATGTACAGGTTTTGATGTAGACACAACTTTAGAAATAATATGAAAGAACTAATTTGTGAGAAACTGGCACTTCATCTTCCAAAGTGGCAAGGCGTGGGGACATTGTGCAGACAGTGATAGGAAAAGGTAGTCAGAGATCATCTTAAGTGAAGAGCTATGCAAAGACCCTGCAGACTCACAGCCTTTTTTTCTGCTTCTGCCACATACAGGCTCGCAGAATAGTTATAGAGAAAACCCAAATCCTTGACTCTATTGGTCTCCTACCCATCCTAGCCTGAGGGGAGGAAAGTGGGGGGCAGTGGATGAGTGGGCTTGTTAGAGTCTCCTCTAAAATAAGCTTTAGAGAACACCTATATGGGAAACATCTTGAACCTGGCCTCTGTAGAGGAACACTAAAAATATTTACAGAAACACCAGGGAAACTTGAGAAGCTGATTGAGTATTGAAAGGGCACCTGAAATGGAGAAAACTTCAGCTGGTATGAATTAACCAAACAGATTTTGTTATAAGAGAATTCAAGGAAAAACAGCTGGATAAATATCACACCTATTCAATAAGAGCTGCTGGTTCTAGGAGTTACCTATCAAACCAACCCACAGTCACTCACTTTTCTTAACTTGGCAGCATACTGCTTAGTTCAATCCTAGACTGCACAAAGTTACTTAACTCTTGGGTCCTTTGGTAGTAGAAAAATACAAAAAAAGATGTGTATTGAACAACAACAACAACAACAACAACAACAACAAAGATGTGTATTGGGCTGTCCTTGAGTACCTGTATGCACGATTGTGAGAGGTCATTATGTTAACGTTACAATTTCAGTTTTTTTTTATGTATCTAGTAGTTCTTATTCAATAACCACAAGCACATGCAACAAGGAGGATTTTTTCTTTTACATTTTTAAATGGTAAAACATTTCTAATAATTGTATCATTGTAACTATTCAATATCTATAGTTCAAGAGCAATAACTGCATTGAAATATTATGCAGCCATTCTACCCATTTTTAGAACCTTTCACTTTCCAAGACAGAAACTCTATACTGTTTAACAACTTCTTATCATATCTCTCCTTACCGTATCTTATCATTCAGCTTCTTCCTGCAACTTTTGTCTAAGCTAGGTACTTCTTTTAAAAATATATCTCCTTACTATTGCATGTGTACAGGTGGTTTTCCTGCACATATGTCTGTGTACCACACGCATGCAGTGCCCTTAACTTTCAGAAGAGGGCGCTGGAGAGGTGGGAGCTGCCATGTGAGTGCTGAGATTTGAAACCTTGTCTTCTTGAAACGCAAAGCCTGTTCTTAAATATTGAGCTTTTGCTCCTGCCCCTTATCAGTACTTCTTATGATCTCTATGTTTGAAATAAATGCCTGGCTTATCTTCCTTTAGTGCAACATTTTCACAGTTAACCTACTCTGTAGCATGGGACAGAACTGCATTCACTTTTAGGGCTCAATTCAGTCGCCATTTGTTTTCCCTTTTTCTCTTGATAGACACTCAGCTGCCTTTTCACTTTGGCTCTTATGAATCATGCTGTTTGAACATGAGTGTGAAGTGTCTGAGTTTCTGTGCGCTATTCTCTGGTTTTAACTCCTGCTGAATCATGTAGCCAAGACACAGCCCTTGAGAAGCTGCCAACCAGTTACTCCTGCAGCGACACCACACTGCATTCCTAATAACAAGGCACAATAACCTAGTGTTCTCAAAATCCTCACCCACAATTATTATTTCCTGAAATTATTTTAAATTTTTTCCTGATTAATCCAAAGGCACATAAAATAAGAATTAGAGTAGTCAGGGATTTTCTTTGGACTTATATTTGGTTTGGTCTTAATATGCATCATGCATATTTGTAGGACATATTCATAATAGCATATAATGCACAGACATTGGCTAATGGTGTTGGACTACATTTCATATAGCTATTAGTCACATCTCAGGGAAATGTTCCTGTTCTCTGGGTATTTTCTAAACTGGGTTGTTGAATTTCTGTTGTTCTTCAGTTATAGGAATTCCAAGTCTATTCTAGATGCAAATTTTTCATGAGGTACAAACGGCTTTCCTCACTGTGTTGATGAGGAGTGTTATTCTCTTGATATTTTTTTAATAGACACGGATTCTTAACTTTTAAAAAGCCTAGATAATTGTCTCTATCATTCTCTGTGTTTTGTTGGAGGTGGTGATGGAGGTGGTAATGGTGGTTTGTGATTATCAACGTCTAGTTTTAAAAACTTCCCTATTTCCTTCTAAAGCATCAGCTCTAATTTTGAACCTGATTATTTTGAGTTAATTTTTGCCTGGTGCAATATAGACCATTTTATATTTGAAAGAAAGTTTTCCTAGTAAGTTAAAAAATATGTTCACTGTTTTTATATTTTCATACTTTGTTCTGGGGTTTGCAAAAGCTCTCTATTCTGGTGAGGTTTGGGCCATTGCTATAAGTTGATTAGCATGGGAGGGCATGTGGATTCCACACATGTGCAGCAGCCTTATGGTTCTTCCTGGTTCCTTCTGTCTCCAGGAGTAGAACTATGTGTGTGTTTTATCATTCGGGGATTTCTTTGGGGACCTTCTCCTTGCAGTATGGAGGATAACCTGTAAAGAAGCTGACAGTTACAACTGTTCTGCACAGTGACTGAGCCTTTGTGTCCTATGATGGAATTAGTGGCCAGCTTCCTGCAAGGCTTTAGTTTTACAACGGAAGCCCTCTGGGAACAGCATCATAGCAGCTGAGGTATCTTGATATGTGTTGTTGGTTTCCAAGATATTTTGGTCACCAAGGAAACTGGAAGGTGGTATCTGTTCTTCTGCAAGAGGCAGGAAAGCCACAACTATATCATTCTTAGAAAAACTAACTTGAAAGCATCACTCTCACAAAAGTTAGTAATGTTAATTCTTCAGAATAAGTCACAATGTAAACAAAAACAAATAACCCTAATTAAACAAGACATGACATCAAGTCAATTTCTCATTTAAGAATGTCTTCCCTGTTAAAAAAAAGGAGCATATATTCAGAGGAAGAAAAACATGCCAAGAGTAGACACACTAATATGAGGCTTATACTAAACTAAACACAAAGAACAACAAAAGAGTGATGAATGGCCGGGTCTTTGAGGAAAATAAATTGATAATATACTACACTATCAGTACTGTGTGTGTATAGCATATGTCCCTATGCACACAAGTATATGTGTATGTGAATGCCTATGTATTTATACTGAAAGCCTGGAGAAGTACTTTAGATGTCTTCATCACTCCATAGTATTGTCTCTAGGCAAGGTCTCTCCCTGAACTGTAAGCTTGTTGTTTTGTCTAGGCTGACTGACCAGTGAGCTTCCATAGCTCCTCTGTCTCCATATCCCAATGGTCGTGTTGCAGGCAGGTATAACCATTCCTGAATCTTTACTTGTGTACATGTGATTGACACTGACACTCGCATGTGTATACAGTAAATGCCAAGCTGTCTCTCATACGATGTTATTACAATATTGAAAATATTATTTGGCATTTGCTCATATAAAAGTTGTTAATCCTTTTGTGCACTATTTGGGTCTTTCAATGAAAATTAAAGCCTATTCACTTGAGCAAATATTATTCTCAGAATTGGAAAAAGAACAAAACAAAAGCAAGATTGTGAATTGGTTTTCTCTCCTTTCCTTCAAACTTTAGCACCAAATGTAAATGGGATGTGGAAGAAACTAAGTGAAAATAGAATTCTCCAGCTGTTAATTGTTCTGCTAACACCCCACATATTTAGAACAGGATATCAAGTTTTTGCCTAAATTGCAGGCCATAGATTGTCTAAATCATAAATGCTTTCCAGCTTTCCTGAGATTCCACACAATTCTCACATAGAAGTCCAAACTAAAAGAGCACCACTAGCCTACACTACTAAGGTCCTGAAATTTTTAACTGTAATTAAACGCCTATCTCAATAAAAAATTAACACATTATTTTTTCAATTAATTGCTAGAATCCTACATTTAAACCCAGCTTGTATCAGAATTAGTGGATAGCACTTTTTTGTATTCTTCACTTCTTTAGCTATTTTCTTAGCAAGATATGATCATCATTTTTAAAAAGTCAAAGATTTAAGAGTTAATGCTGAAACTTGGGCAAAATTTGTTACCACAGAGGCTCTGAAGCTTGCTGTGATCATAGCAATCTTTATTAGAGCTGAGGACATTGGTACAGTTTGGATCTTTTTAATGAGTCTGTGCATATGTGTGTGATGTATGAACATGTGTATGAATGTGTGCACATTCGTGTGCATGTGTGGAAACCAGAGGCAGATGTCAAATGTTCTGGTCAAGTTATTCTCTGCCCATTTTCTTGAGATAGCATGATGGAAGGGGATGTCTCAGCAGGCCCAACACAGGGTCTCTCACTGAACTAAAGCTAGGCTGGTGACTAGCAAACCCCAAACAGCCTCAGTCTCTGTACCACCATAGTGCTCAAGTTACAGATGTGTTGAAGAGGAAAATTCCACCAGACCCCTCCCCTCCTGGAAGAGAAAGGTCTCCAGAAGAGAGAGAGAGAGGCTAATTAACATTCCTCAGACCACAGGGGGTGGGGACTGACTGTGTTGGGGAGCCCAGAGCACATGGACAAGGATTGTGGGCCACTTGCAGACAAGGGAAGTCCCTGCCACCTCATTCCCTAAAGACCAATCAGATTAAAAGTCACATTGTTCTGCCAATCATATTGTGCCTAGCTGTTGTTTCTCTATGCTACCTCTTGAGACTGTATAAATGTCCACTGAACAAGCTGTGGGGGGGGGTCACCTCTCCTTCTGGATGCAGGATGACCCCAGCATGCTGGAACATTAAAATTCCTGTTGCTTTTCACAGTGATTCTTGGCTCCTCTTGTCTCCAGTAAACTAAGGCTCTGCTTGCTGGAGTCTTACAGTGTTTCTTGGTGAGCCTTTTAAATGGGTGCTGGGACCTGAAAATTGCTCTTCTGCTTGTGCAGCATTGAGCCAGCCATCTCTTCAGCTGCACGCAGGCCTTTTTTATTGATTAAAGTAGTTACATTTTTATTTTAAATGCAACTTTTAAAATTCCGTGTGATTCACACTCACTGCCTGAAAATGTTGGACTTAAAAATTATGAATTTTCTTTTTTTTTTTAATTGCATGTGGCTGCACTAATCTGCACATCTACCCACATAATAGCCAACACGAGGAGATTAAAGTAAGAGTTTATACATGTGCTCACTGTGTCCCAATCCAAGATAAATCTTCTATGCTTATGATTAACTTTGTGCATTGTGAGCATATCCCCCATGTTCAGTCACATGTTCTCTGGAGTCCCCTCACCCATGAGACTTTCTTTAGATCTGTTCCTCTCTGTAATTGATGCATGCTGGCCTCAACAGCCAGCAAGGATAAGTCCAGAAGAACCAGTATTAGGCATTTCCCATTGTTTCTGAAAATGTGCCTCTTAAGCATTCAAATAATTTCCTTTAGATGTAAAAGACCATCAAGTCAGGGGTATTTCTAAAAGAGAATACTCTAAAGGGACAAAGACTGGTGGGCTTTCTGATAAGCTTAATTCAGTTAGAAATTAATTTAGTGAATGACACATGCAAGGTACTCTCTGAAACAGTAGAGAGAAAAATCATGGAAAAGCCAGACTATTGTATTGTAGGAGAATAAACATGTTGTACGTGTGTATTTCTTTTCCCTTCACTCCTTCTCCCCATTTCCTTACATTCTTTCATGTGTGTGTGTGTGTGCCTGTATACAACTGTGAGTATATTTAAGTGTGTCATATTTTATTTCTCCATGTACTCATTGCTACATATCTAGGCTGGTTCAGTTTACTGGCTATTGTGAATATGCAGCAATAAACAGGAATGAGCAGGTGTTTCTGTGGTAGGCTGACTTAGATAGCTTTGTCTGTATAACTTGAGTGAGGCAGTTGGATTATATCATGCTTCTACTTTCAGCTTTCTGAGGCATGGTCATACTGATTTTAATAGTTGTCCCAGTTTTCAGCCCCACCACTAGTGTAGAGACTCTTTCTCTTACCTTCACCCTACCTGTTCCTCACCGATATCTGTTGTTTTCATGATGAAAACTATTCAGATTGGTGTGAGATGCGACCTCAATGTAAATTTTTATTCGATTTTTGTTTGTCACTTGGACTTTTTTGTTGCTTAATCTTTGAGTTACTTATGAATTGTTGCTGTTAACCTGCTGTCAGATGTGTAGTTGGCAGTTTGTGTAGGCTTCTCCTTGCTCTGCTGATGTTTGCTTTGTTGTGCAGATTTTTAATTTCATATCTTGTATTACAATCTTTCCTAGAACATCTTTTCATATCTCTTTGTATTGAGGTGTTGTTCCATGTTTTCTTTGAGCAGTTTCAGTGTTTTAGGTATTACCCCAGACATTTGATTCATTTTGAATTGAATTTTATACAAAGTTAGATAGATCTAATTTCATTTTTCTGTGACTATTTAATTTTCTGAGCACCATTTTGCCAAAGAGACTGTGTGTTTTAAACATCATTGTCAAAAACAGGTAGCTGTGCTACATCGTTTTATATCTGAACCTTCTGTCTATTCATTGTCTGTGCACTGATGTTTGTAGTACTGTCTCTGCAATGTAATTTGCAGTCAGGTATTGTAATTCCTACAACAGTGTTCTGTATTCTCAGGATTGCTTTGGCTATCTAAGGGTTTTGTACTTGCATTTGAATTTTAGGATTGCAATTTTCTATTCCTGTGAGAAATGCCCCTGAATTTGGATGAGGCTGCATCAGCCTATGCATTGCGTTTGGTGGTGAAGCCATTTTTCCAATATTTATTCTCTGCAAATACCATCTTATTTTCCCAGAGGGAGCATAGAAGAAATATATTTGTTCACATCATTGATGTCAAGTGAGTCTATCCATTCTCTGCATTTTATCCATTCTAAGAGGAAGGTACTTATGTCTCAGTCACAGTTTTATTTGCATTTCTCTTAAACATACAGATTTGCTCATGGACATTTTTATCATTTAGCATTCTATTGACCTGGTTTTGTAGGGTCTCTTTGTAGCCTGAACACATTCTGGTTGTGACATGAACACATTCTACCGCTCAGGCTGATCTCAATATCTTGATCCTCCTAAGCCTGCCTCCCAAGCACCAGGATCACTGGTGTGCACCACTGTATCTAGTTTCGGCCTTATGTATTTAAGTCATATAATATATACTATAGAGAACATACATTTATATGGTTTTCTTTAGATATAATTTACCAGTTATATTATTGGTGGCACATGCCTTTAATCCCAGCACTTGGGAGGCAGAGGCAGGCAGATTTCTGAGTTCGAGGCCAGCCTGGTCTACAGAGTGAGTCCCAGGACAGCCTGGGCTATACAGAGAAACCCTGTCTCGAAAAACCAAAAAAAAAAAAAAAAAAGTCCTTTATGGCAGCAAGTCATGCCAGCATGGTATAGGTGGTAGCACAATCATGAAGCTGAAGGCTCACATCTTGAATGACAACAGGAAGGAAGAATAAGAAGTGGAAATAGAATGAGACTTTAAAGCAGGGCCTTGACAGACCTCCTCTAGCAAGGATACATCTCTCAAACTGCCTTGTACAGTCCCACTAGCTGGGGACTGAGTATTCAAATGCTTCAGAATATAGGGAACATTTCTCATTTAAACTCCAACAATATCCTTTTAGCATTTTTACTAACATTATCATGTATTTTATTTATAAATGTTATGAATCTGTGAATATATTGCTATCAGCAATGCTTTTAGATACTATCCTCCCCTTTTTTACTTACAGTTTTATAGTTGGTGAGAGCAATAGGTGTGTACAGAGTACTAACTCTGCTTTTGGGATCTCCCAAACACCATGGATGTTAGTAACGTTTCTAAAACAAGAAAACCCTCCCACCCCCAATGAAATACTTCTTTTTGTCCATAATCTTAGGCTCAGTGCATGGAAGAACTTTTTTTAGCCTCATGTGTATTTCCTTTAGGATTTTAAATTTTCAAAGCTCTTCAAACATGTTCAAAATTCCATTATTTTAGTTTGCCACTTTATTTTCCTTTTTAGCATTAGAACAATGTAACAATATGTGGAAGCTGCCAGTGCTTGATATAAATTATTTATTTCTGTATCCAAATAGTCTCAATTATATTGAGCTTAGTTAAAATATCACTGCTAGTGTTGTTGTTGGGATACAAGGCAACTTCAGGAAAAATCCTAGGTTTGGAGCTATATAGCTGGGGTATTCAAATAGTTTCATCATCAGAATAATTATGTTATCATTCAGTGAGTAGAGTCTATGATTTGTATGGTTAAAACCAAATAAATCAACATAAAATCCAAAAGTATATGGTTAACAAAACATCTTAAGAAATGTTATTCAACATAGAAGGTGAAAAAAGAAAAATAGTATATGTTCTTATTAATTTTTACCTCTGAAAGCAAGCACACAAGCATACACACAGAGACAAGTACATGCATATAGTAGACAAAAATCACACAAAAGCTTACACAGATAGGTATAAGCAACTACAGCCCCCCCAAAGAGGTGTATGCATATGTACTCACACAGGCAGCTGCAACTACCACATGCAGTCTTACAAAGACACTCATACATGCATGCAGATATATGTGCAACCAGATCCCAACACACACATATGCACAATAATATACACAAGCATACATGCTCATGTACACACATAGAAACATAAAACCACCTGAATAGAGACATGTAATCACATGTATTTTTACACCTACATGCATATACACATGAAACTACATGTATACACACACATTACAAACACGGTTAAAAGAAAAATGTTTTCATCTTAACACTCCCCATTAGTGCTTACAAACTACCCCTTAAGGCCACATCTGAGCATACTGCTCAAGAAAATAAATGTTAATTTACAAATATGTATTTTGTGCATATAAAAGGTCAATGTTCCTTCTTATTAAAATATACAGAGGGATAAAGACAGTACATTCTCATGTCTCATGGAGATTATTAGACAACATTTTATTTCAGTCAAACTTCAGGAAGGTTGTATTTATGATATTAGTTACCAATAAATCTGGGAGTTTGTATGCAGGCTCCTGACTGACCAGTGAATAAACAAGAGTGAGAAAGGAGAAGCCTGGCTTTAAAACGAGATCTCTGAGACCATGAATGAAATACCTATCCATTGATGGAAGCTTGAAATGTGGTTAAATTCTAATGAGCATCTACAATTGTAAGACATGCTTAAAATGATTAAAATCTAGACCCTGTAGTTAGACATGTCATAGGGAAGAATCTCCTACTATTATTCAGTTAAATAGACCCAGTGTTAAATGAATCCTAATGACTTCTTATCATTAAACCCACAGATCAATACACCTCTCAGCTCTTATCAGAGAAGCTTCTATTTACAGCAGATGGTGGTTAACACAGAGACCCACACCTGCTCAAGGTGCAGAGAATGAGAAACTGCAGAGCTCTCAGCCATAAATGGAGCATCTATAGCATGCCCTCTTTTTCTAAAACTGAAAAGGAGGTGGAAAACCTGAGATCCAGGGGCAGAGATAACTACAAGAGAACTGCCTAGTGAGTGGACTGTCACAGCTGGCCTTCCTGGAGAAGCTTAAAGCTGCTTTTAACCTATTTACCATAGGTATATAAGTGTTTCTCCACCCTCCTCATACTTTCAGGTCATACTGCGTTACTGCTAAAAATGACAGGTCAATGAATAACACAGAATAAAGCTGGGGTTGACTCTGCTTTCCCAGCTCCACCTAGCTATCTTTCAGCAAGTCTTAGTCTAAGATAGTTGAAAGTATCCCCAGATGACCCCACATATCTGGAACCCTTAGGTATCCAAGACTTTTGTGGTTTCCCTTGTCACTCTTATTTTCCTAACAGAATCATTGATGACAAAGGCATTGCTTCCATATATTAGAGGGAAGTCTTGCAGGTGAGGAATCTAACTAACATGTGTGTTCAGGCTTGTTATAACAGCGGGTAGCACTACAGAGAAGTAATGTTTATTAAAACAGGACTTGATTTTAAGTTTTCATCATGGAACAGTTATGAGAGGTTGTAGGGTTAGTGGTCATGATCCTATGGTCCTAGCTCTTCCCGGGCCACCATAAAGTACAGGGCACAACTAAGAGAAGCTCAGGTCCATATAGTTTAAGATGCACAATACATACATACTCAACTTATACAAATATTTAAACATACAGATCAGATTCATATACATACTGTGTTTCTTAGAAAATACACACATACACACATACACACTATAGAAAAAATTAGAATATCCTTTGAAATGACAAAAACCAACCAGGCATGGTTGCATATACTGGAAAACATAGCCCTGAGGTGTGTGGATTGCAGATTTACACCCATCATTTGCTACACACAAAGAGTCTGAGGCTAGCCTAGGACACACAGTAAGCTTTTATCTGAGAAAATTCAAAAACAAAACAAAAAACTAAACAACAACAAGAAAATACTCTTAGGAAAATCGTTTTGCAATTTGAAATTTTTCCATCTCAAAGAGAAATTTTAAAGTAAAATAAATAATAGTTAGTAAGTAATGTACTTAAGTAGTGGATAATTAAAATGGCCAAAGTGGATTTACTGGAAGCAAGGCTTGTTTTGATGTTGTGTTGCTAGGGTCTGGAAAGTTAATGAATTCAAATACTCAGCTAGGAAGAAAGGAAGTCACAAATCCTTGACCTGCACCTATTTGTTCTTATTTAATGATGACCAGATTGCTCAATTTTCTTCTTGAATGATGGCATTCAATTGTTAGGTTTCAGCTTTATTCCTGTCTATTTGGAAAGAGGAATTGCGTATACCACATAATAAAAGCTCAATTTTAATAATTTAAAGAAATACAATCAAGCCAGGCATGGTGGTGTATGCCTTTAATCTTAGTACTGGGGAAGAAAAGACAGGTAGATCTCTGTGAGTTTGAGATGGTCTTGTCTACATAGTTAACCCCAGGCCAGACAGGGTGTGTGTCTGTGTAGATAGGGTTACACACACACACACACACACACACACACACACACACACAGAGCCATTCTTATTTATGTCTCCTGGATTAAATCCACTCAATTAATACTCCACATAAACTCAAAATATGATTTTGTGCATCAGTGTGGCATAACCAAGCCAGTTAAACACACACACACACACACACACACACACAATTATACAATGTATTTTGAATATAGTTTTCCTTTCTGGAAACTTCTCTCAGAACCTTTCTATGTACCCAACTGTATGCTTTCTCTTTCTCTTAAAAACAAACAAACAAAAAAACCTCTACAATACTATAATTCTTATACACAATTTAAGTAGCTCTGATTATTTTTTATGAGATGTTGGTGACAACTGGTTACAATAATAGTCTTTATCACCAAACAGAATTATTTGGTAGAAGCTCACCAAATTAAAATGTATCTGGATCTACAAATTTCTCTTATATAAAACTCATCACATATCAAAAAAGTGTTGACAATTTCCACAAGACATAGGACTGTTGCTTCCTGGATTTTATTTTGCTTTGAATCTCTCTCTCTTTTTTTAAAATCTTTATCTTCACTGCTAATCATGTCTCTCGTCCCTGTTTTGAACTCTTCCTATGTGTAAAGAAAATGACAATGAGTATTTTATTTATTTTTGCTGATTGGGTTAAACTTAGACAATGGAGATGAAAGAGAGGAAACAAAGAATGCCCTAATCATGTTTCCTGGAAACAGTTGTTAACAACATACTTTCCCTCCCACTTCTTCAGCTTGTTAAGGACAGTTCTTAAAGACACTGGCCTCTGATGACTCTAAGAGTAAAGCAAGAAAAGTTTATTTATGTTAGCCAGTTTAAAATGGAAGGGGATCTGGGCAGGGGTGGCACACACCTTTAATCCAAGCACTCAGAAGGCAGAGGCAGGCAGATCTCTCTGAGTTTGAAGTCAGCTTGGTCTTATACAGCAAGTTTCAAGATAGCCAGACCTACACAGCAAGACCCTGTCTTGAAAATACAAACAAACAAAAATAGTAAATAACTTAAAACCATAGGAAAGCTTAGACCACTACTTCTGTTGCATGTATGCATTTTTATTTTTGCGCTTGTCCACTAATGTGTCAAAGTGCTTTTTAGATGCCTTGTTTATGCTGAAGAATGGATATTTTGAGTCTGTGCACCCTAGCTGCTGCCTTTGTATTTCGCACTGTATGTATGTTGTAAAAAAAAAAAAACAAACAAACCTAAAACTAAACTAAAAATAACAACCAAAACAAAACAAAAAAACCCCATATTTAGACTTAGTTCCATGAACACCTAAAGCAAATGACTGATATTCCAGAATAATAAGAAATGTTTGGCAGTGCAATTGGGAGTTTCTTTGTATTCTGCATGTAATTTTCATTACCAAATAAACAGGTTAGTTAATGATGAAATATTCTGGACTCGGACAAATTCAGACCAACACCTGCTGGTCAGTGATAGACTCTGAGGAAATCCAATACTCACCAACTCGAGAGACAATGGGCCACTGACTAAAATTATGTCATGTATATAATGCAGAGGTCACACCTCCTGGATACACCTGGCCCACTTATGTCTGAGAATGCTGTGGTTGCCTAAGTGACTCTGGGTTTACAGGCCTGAAATCCAAGAAAAAAGAGCCACCTAGCAATTTAGAACAGGAACAGGGTCACCAGGAGCAAGACCCTTGAAGCCTAGGTTAGTAACAGGAGATATTTCTGGTGGTCTTGAGTTACAGCACAGGGCTTTGCAGACATCCTTACAATGGAGACACCTGCAGGTGACAAAGAGCAGAACAAAGCATTTGGTGCCATACAAAGGCAGTTCTGCCAGCAGATGAAACCTTATCACAATAATTAAAAAATGTCAGGTCAGGGTTAGAAAGCGGAGACATATTCAGTAGAATAAGTAAGAAAACCCAAATTCTCTTGTGGATGTATTTGATAATTTCTTTAGGTAATTACCAGTTGGCTCTTACTCCTTCAGATACCCAAAACCTACTTCATTGTCTCTTTAAAACATTTGAGGATAGAGAAAGCATTGTGGGTTATACTTATAAAGTACTGCTTGACATATGACAACATATTTTTTTTTGAAAGCAGTCTCAATGAATAAAATATGAAAAGAAACTACAGTATCTTTGCTACGTGTCAACAGGATAGTGATTTTTAAAAGAATATTCATCAGTTTTCTTTCTCTCCCCCCCTTTTATTTGACATGATATCTGAATGGTTGTCCTGTATACACACATTGCAGTGCCCAAGGTCCCTGTAGGTTTACAATGTAGCTTCAGAAGGTTCGTGTACATAGATGCTGTAAACTACAGTTCCTGTGATTTGTATTTGAATGTTACAATTACTTCCAAGAAAATGCTAGGCCTTCTGTTTCTCTTCTCAAGAGATTTTTTTAATGAGACAACTTTAATAGACATATAAACAATGATAGTAGAAAAATTCTTTCAACCAAAAGTCAAACCCAGATGTATTTTATTATCAGACCATAAAAGAAGAAAAACAATCAATGTTCTTCAAAATTATTGTAGAAAATAGAAAAATGCCACTAAGCTGATTTTATGATGTTAATAGTCCTCTGGTACCAAAACTAGGTAAGAACTCAATAATAAAAATGATAAAATCAGAGACCAGTCTGATGAAGGGAGTTGCAAAAATACTTGATAACATCCTTACAAATCATAGTTACCTTCACATAAAATGGATTATTCACCATCACAAATATTTTTAATTCCAGTGAGAGTTGAACATGCATAAACCAGTAAATGTAATACATCAGATTAACAGAGTCAAGAAGAGAAGTGGCCTGGCTGATTGACTCAATAGATACAAGAAATGCCTTTGAATTATATGATAAAATAGTCTCATAGAGATGTAATGCCATCTTTCCTATATTTTGAAATCATTATATAAAGAAAAATACATTTGCCAAAATAACTCAAGTTTTTAGTACAATTTGTAATTTCAATGACATACAATTTTCCAGTCAAAATAAACTCTGGTTACTTTGTTTTCATTATACAATAATTTAAATTCTTTTTCCTTTTTATAAGAAAAAGGTAAATTATTTTATCTTATAACCTGTAACCATTGCTTTCCTACACCAATAAGGAAGAGATCATAAGCCAACATATCATGGCAAAATAATGGCCAAACTCTAGCTCGAAGTTTTAACAAATGTTGGACTATACTGAATTGTAAAGTATACACTAGTAACAATATCTATACTTATCTACCAAGGGCCCACTGGGAGAAGATGAAAGATGTTTAAAATAGCCTTGAAAATTTTAATACTACATTCTCATAAAGAGTAATATCATAAAATCATATGTTTTTGTTTAAAGTATTTGTGCTAATTTCCTTGTTTTTTAATAGGGGCAATTCTTGTTGTCATGAAGAAAGGCATAGTCCCAGTATGCCCAGGCCATGGGCTACGAGGCTGTTTCCTGTGCATGTGGTTAATCACATGTTGAAGTTTTTTTTTTTTTTCTGTAAGTGAAAGCTTTCAGTCCAAACAATGACTTTCACAATATCAAAAATTATTTGACTTCAACACAATGACATGAGATTGTTCACTCATTTCCCAGAATTGAATCACAGCAGCTAGACTTTGGCAGAGTATTCAAATCTAAGCCCCTATCCTAGGTGTAGATTCCCTTTTGAAGTGGAAGTGTATAAATTGTATGATTCAAGCATAAATCACAGAAATCATAGGACTAGTATTTTAGAATTTAAAAACCTGGGATAAAATAACACATATTGAATCAAATATTTTTTAAAGAGTCCAGAGAGAGTTTGAAAGTACCTAAATGATGTTCAAGTTGAACACACTAACATGCCCATGCAAATGCATGCTCCATGTGTCCTCACCATAATCAAGACAATAAAGACTTTACCACCCCCAAACACCCTTGAATTTCATTTTATAGGCCATTGCCAAGCCTTGGCCCCAAGCAAACATCGGAATGTAACTTGACTCCAAAAGTTAAATTTCTAGAATTTGTTAATAATAAGCAATATGTTAATTTTGTAGTACAGTTTTAGCGATTATCTTATGTTGTACACGAATCAGCCTGTTTAATTACCTGGAATATAGCTGTTTAATTATATGGAAATGATACAATGTATTTACCTTTATCCTGCTGATGTGGACTTAAATGTGATTCCAGTTTCAGCTGAGGCAGAGCTGCTGTCCTCAAGCATAGGTGAGTATTTCTGTTTCTCTTAACTATTTACGGATCAGATGTCCTGGGCCAAATGAAAAGCATACATTTTTATACAAACTGATGTCTTTCATGGTTTCACCCCAGTGTAAGAACTGACATGGTTGCTCACAAAGTCCCTCCGTAGTGCTAAAGGATTGTAATTGAGGTTCCATACTTGATGATAAATCTCCTCAGCATATCTTTACTTTGGGTTTATGAAAACATCTTTTGTAGGTCCTATTTAAATCTATTATTCTTTTTTACTGTTTGACTTCTTACCATTGAGTTTTAATAAAGTTTCTTGTATTCTTTATGTAATTATTTATCAAGTTTCCTCCTCTCTTTTCTTTTCCCTCTGTTTTTTTTTCCTCACACTCACACAACCTCACCCAGGACCTTGCAAAGCCCCAAGCAGCACACCAACAACGCAGTAGATCAGTGTGGATGGAGGACTTCTGGTGTACATAAGAGATGGGAAAGGTCCCTTTTCAGGTCTTTACCATCAACGTCCTGCAGATAGCCCTGGTGCTATAATTCCAACACAGATAAGGGATCAGTCCTGGAGACACAGAGGGTAGAAACAGTGTGGTCATTTGGTGAACACAATGAGAATCACAGTGAAAGCTGTAGGGATTCTGGAGCTGAGCCATCAACCAGTTGCAGAGCAGAAAACTGTACAGAGGACACCGAGTGGGGGAAGAATGCTAGAGGAGTCACCATGCATCTGGACCTGACCAGGGCAGTTCTGTTCCTTTAAGAAATGTCAAGTCGGATTAGCTAAGCAGTGTCCATTCTGGGGTGCAAGTAATTATGAGACCAAGGCTACAGGGCATGAGTCAAGACAGTAGGTAGCCTGAACCATCATGCTTATCATCATGTTTACCTAGACAGCTCTCCACCAGTTTTTACGTGTCTTTGGCTCCTGAGAATCAGCTGAGGAGAAGGAAAAGTTCAAATCTTGCTTTAAGAATATATAGCTGCTTTACAGTCACATGCTACATTGGCTCAAAAAAAAAAAAAACAAGGTGAAAGGAGGCAGAAAATCTTTTTTAACAAGCAGAGAGATGGAAGCAATGGCCCAGGTCATCTCTTTATTTGGAGAATAAAATGATCAGACAGAAATGTAAGGATGTTGCTTTGCCCTACAATATAGTGGTCAGGTATTTGGTTAGATGCTGAGATGGAAAAGAACTGAGAATTTTAAGGCAAATCTATGGGAAACAGACTGGGCATATGGATGAATTTACTGGAGAGAGAATTGGGTATCTTATGCTGTATTCACAGGGCAGTGTTTATGAAGAGCTGCTGCGCACCAGGCAAGACTGAGTCATCTCATGGTCATTAGTCACTCTGATCATCACACAGTGGTCGAATAATGTAAGGTGTTGGCAGAGTATGAGCATTCTCCTCTTTGCCAAGGTCTATCTGACTGAAACCCTTGAATTTACTTTAAGAGATACCAACTCATATGGGGACTCTTCCTTCTCATCAGTATGTTGCTCAACACACACACATACACACACACACACACACACACACACACACACACACACAGAGAGAGAGAGAGAGAGAGAGAGAGAGAGAGAGAGAGAGAGAGAGAGAGAGAGAGTGAACTTTTCCTTGTTCAGAGCTTATGTGCACAGACCCTGACAACAACACTTATGAGACTTGTAGACTACCTGACATACAAATGTCAAAGGACCAGAACACTTCCTCTCACTGAAGTGGATTCAGGACCTTTGGATCAACTGTTCTATCACATACTGCATGGTAAGAAGCAGTTGAAATCATGAGGTCCTTAGAAAACATTCTTTTTTTTTTTCTTATTTCACTATTTGCAGAAGAGGTTGCCATGGACACAACCCAGGGTCTTGAGTGTTCTTAGCACATTCCTGCACACCCATTTCTCAGAGAAGGTCTTTGAAATATAGCTACAGCATTTCTACAGAGGAAATGTTCTATGTTATACACAGTTGTGTGTACCTCATAGCCCACCAAAGACCTATAAAATGCTGAAACTCAGGGGGAAGCATACAAAAGTCGATGGAGAAAGCAGGAGGATTCAGCTTCAATCCCAGAAGTCCTCTCAGGATCCCTGGGACTTTCCCTCCTGTGACTCCAAGTGGTACAAGGTATTCAAGTCAGCAAGAAAGGCTACCTGTAGAGCAGCTTAGATTGATGTCCACTGTCTAAAAGAATAGATAAGACAGGCTCATGGAGGCAAGGAAGTTGATATCAGCAGGAGGAGGTAGGGTGCTTGATTTTACAAAAGAAGCATATGAATACACATAGAACGTACACCACCACACATGTATATGCATTCCACACAGGCAGTGGCACATAGACACACAAGCACACATGCACACATGCTAAACATACACAGGTACACATACACACAGCAAAAGCACACATAACAGACATGTACACGTGCATAGGCTTCTATGCAAACAGTGAACAAAAATTCCTAGGCAGTCAAGAAAATTGCTTGTGTGAGAGCTGAAGTTAGCTTTATTTGCCTCTCTTTTCTAAGAAAATAATGGAAATAATGGAGTTACTAGAGAATGTCTCTGGAAGAAAATATCTGCCATGCTGGGGGTGCATAGCAACTGAATCACTGTGATAAAGTCAATGTGCCCTACAGCCCTGCTGTTGTGCATAAGGACGCTTCAGTCTTGCTTTTCCCTCTCTGAGACTCTTAAAACTTTTTGAGTGGTCAGTCTTCATCAATGAGAGCAAAGAGCATATTCTACAGCCAGACTTTCCTCCATCTTTCCGTTCGCATCTTTGGGTCTCTGTCTCCTTTCCTTTTTTTCCCTTCCTTCCATTGGAGAGTATCTATAAATTCTCAACACGATCCGAGGTCTCCTAACCTTCTTCTACTACTTTGCCCTCCAGTCATTTTACTGTGAGTTGATTGGTCATCTAAGGTGACAAAGATATAAAATTTTCACTTTTCTACATGTGACTAGAGAATTCTGGATGGAGGACGGAAAGTTATTTTTAATGTGATATTTTTATTGATTAGAAGTTTACACAATGCTTTTGATTATTTTTAATACATTATTCTGTTTTCCCTAACTTCTCTCAGGTATACCTCTTACCTCCCTACCCACTTACAATTGCTTGTTTTCATTTTATTTTTTTAAATATTTTTAAACAACTCACCAAATCTACCTGGATAACTCTAATCGAAAACACTCTGGAGACTTTAACTGCATTGCAACAAGTCCTGTCACTTCATTCAGTCTCTGCTAATTTCAGAAATACATATAACTGACGTTTACTTTGGAAAGAAAATTGTTTGGGGAATACAATATAAATTGAGTGTTGTTTATAGCTAGTGTGAACTGAAATTAGAGGTCCCCTATGGGAGGTCAGTCAGATGTGTTAATAGAATGAGAAGAGTAAAACTGTAGAAAAAATTAAAAACTCAGTAACCCTGGAGAATGTATTGAAAGCAAATGCAGTGCAGGGTGGGGTAGAGTGGGGTGGGCAATTACTCACTCTCCCTCGCAAAGGTTTTGGGTTAGAATTCTCACAAATAAAATCCATAGGAAGCTAGCTGTACATGTATACCGGTGGGAAGAAGAACGTGGGTAAATTAATGAATTCTGCTTAAATATATTATGAGCAACATTGTGCAGCAGATCTCCCATCCAAGATGAGCATGCAAAAACATTACAGAACAGACTTGGGAAATCAATCACAAGCGATGAAAGAAAATCATCATACAAAAAGCATACCGGAGATGACCATGACATCATAAAAGAAAAGATGAAATATTGCATCATTCTAAATTTGTTTACAAAGTGAATGGGCTTGAAATCCCCAAAGGGATCTTTAAAAGGCAGCCAGTACCTCAGAAGGATGTGGACAAAAGGTAAAAAGAGTGAGTACAGAGGATTACAGGAAGCTTTTAGACCAGACATCCTGGCTCATGTCTCTACTCCCAGCACTCAACAGGCTGAGGCAGGAGAATGCCTAGAATGAAAAGCAAGCTTAAGATACATACTGAGTTCCATGTCAGCCTAGGATACAGAGTAACACCCTGTGTCAAACAAATAAATTCCTTCTAGGTCTGTGAAATAAATTATATAAACAAAAGACAAATTATAACCAGGTAGTAGATTGGAATTGTATTTCATAGATTCAGTCATTTCAACACTGAGTGTTTATGGGCACTGCTTTGGAAAGTCTGGGAGATGAGGCTATACCTTAGTTGTATTATGACAATCAGGGTGTCTTAGTTAAGGTTTTACTGCTGTGAACAAACATCATGACCAGGACAACACTTTTAAGGACAACATTTAATTGGGGCTGGCTTAAAGATTTAGAGATTCAGTTCATTATCATCAAGGTGGGAACATGGCAGCATCCAGGCAGGCATGGTGTAAGAGATGCTGAGAGTTCTACATCTTTATCTGAAGGCTGCTAGCAGAATACTGGCTTACAGGCAGCTAGGATAAGGGTATTAAAATCTACCCACACAGTGACACACCTACTCCAACAGAGTCACACCTTCTAATAGTGCTACTCCCTGGGTCAAGCATATACAGACTATCACACAGGGCTTGCTGTAGTTCTATAGCTGTGCTCTGTAAGTGCAATATTGCCCTGGATTCACTGTTCTTACACTTGCTGGCTTATGTAGGGGGAGGTGCTGATAATAAAGTGTGGCTCCCTGATTGGTTCTTGATTTGGTCAATAAAGGAGGCTGGGAGCCAATTGCTGGGTAAAAGAGATAGGTGGGACTCTGGGTCCCAGGGGGAAAAAGAGACACAGAGAAAGAGAAGGGGCTTTTTGGCCAGGCTTTGGAAGGAGAACCATGAAACAATCATGGAAGATCTCAGGAAAGTTAGAACCAGTGGCCTCCACCACCAATGGATAGGAAGGAGGTTAGTGGAGGCTAGATGACAAATTTAGGGCAGGAGAAATTCTGTGCCCAACAATTGTGCTGGTAGGCAAATTCTAAAGTAATAAAACTGAGTGTTTTTCATCCGCGGAGCAAAGGTGGGTAGAGAGAGAAGCTTGGTCTGTGATGGCAGCTTGGCTTAAGCTGGGAGGGACAAAGGGAACTGGCAGGGGCCAGAGCATGGGCAGCAGCCCCAGGGTTGCAGATCACTGGCAAAGAAGGTAGCTGGCAGCTCGGCAAAGGTAAGCCAGGAGGAACAAAAGAGAACCCGAAAATGAGCTGATTAAACGCAGCTCCCAGGCAAGTAACCTGGGAGAAATATAAGAGAAGCCTGGAGTGGAACTGGCAGCAGCCAATCGGAACTAAGCCTGGAGGGGCTAGCGTGTGGGCCAAGGTCCTGAGCAAAGGCAGAGTGTGACTTTAAAATTACATGAAATAGGCTAAGATTTTTTTCAAAACCTACTTTACTTGGGGTTCTTAAACACTTCAACCTTCCTTCTAGCCCACTTATCAGAGGTAGGGAAGAAAGAAGGTTAATAGGAAAAGGAAGTGGTGGAACTGTTTAGAAGTAATTCTTCAGGGCAGTTCCACTTTTCATTGTCAGGATGCCAGTAGTCGCGTTGAATAGCAAACACCAATACAGATTAGTAGTGGTAGCACTAACCAGCAGAAACAACAGGACTCAGGCAAATCGGCACAAGTCAGTGGAACTTAGCAGAACCAGCTGGAATACTATAAGAAGTTCTTTTGTGCTTTTCTCTCTAGGAAGACCAGCAAAGACCAGCAAAGAAGCAAGACCATCAAAGAAGTGAAGTATTGCATAGCATAGCATAGCATAGCATAGCATAGCATAGCATAGCATAGCATAGCATAGCATAGCATAGC
>NW_021604598.1:11986886-12004843 GCF_004785775.1 Grammomys surdaster | reverse complement strand
GCATAGCATAGCATAGCATAGCATAGCATAGCATAGCATAGCATAGCTAGCATAGCATAGCAATGCAAGAACATACTCTCAATCTTTGTGAGGTTCCATTTATATTCTTTCTAACAATCACATGTACTCTCAGGAGTCTGTGTTCTACAAAACATCACATGCCCTCTCAAAGGTCAGATTTCAGAAAAACATCATATACCTGTGCTCTCACAAGACTGCTTCCGGAAAAACATCAAGTGACATGACTGAGTTGTTAAAGAAACCAGAAATTTCCACATAAGAAATCTAAAGCAATTCCACTAAAATAAAGGACAAGATGAGGCTGCATACTTTCTCCCTATCTATTCAACATAGAATAGATAGATAGAGAAGTGAGAAAACTAATGCAGATTAAGAGGATACACATTGGAAAGGAAGAACTCAAAATATTGCTATTAATGAATGACATGATAATATAATTAGTGACCCGAAAATTCTACCAGAGAATTACTACAGCTAATAAACACTTTCAGCAATGTGGCTAGATGAAAGTTATCTTAAAAAAAATCAGCAGCCCTCTTTCATACAAATGATAAATGGACTGAGAGAGAATTCAGGGAAACAACACCCTTCACAATAACCACGAATAACATAAAATATCTTGGTGTAACTCCAACCAAGCAAGTGAAAGACCTATATGATAAGAACTTCATGTCTCTTAAGGAAGAAATTGAGGAAGATATCAGAATCTGGAAAGACCTCCTATGCTCATGGATAGGTAGGATTAACATAGTGAAAATGGCCACAAGGTCTTTATAGACCTTGAAAGAGCAATTTTCACTTCATATAGAGAAACAAGCAAACAAGTAAAACAAACAGGCAAAACAATCATGAACAATAAAAGAACTTGAGGAGGAATCACTATTCCAGTCCTCAAACTGTACTGCAGAGCAATAGTGATTAAAAACTGCATTATATTTTCTAAAACCAGACAGATTGATAAACAGAATTGAAGACCCAGAAATAAACCCAAACACCTATAAACACTTGATATTTGCCAAAGAAGCCAAAGCTGTACTTTGGAAAATGAGAGCATCTTCAAAAAATGGTGCTGGTCTAACTTGATGTCTACATGTAGAAGAATAGATCTACATCTATCATCGTGCAAAAAACTCATGTCCAGGTGGATCAAAGAACTCAACATAAAACTGGACCCACTAAATCTAATAAAGGATAACTGCCTTGAACATACTGGGACAAAAGACAACTTCCTGAACAGAGCACCAATAGTTATTACACTAAGGTAAAAAACTGATAAATGGATGTCATAAAATGCAAAAGGTTTTGTAAGGCTAAGGACACCATCTAAGCCAAAATGGCAGCCTATTGAATGATAAAAGATCATTACCCAACCTACTACATCTGACAGAGAAATAACATCCAAAATACATAAAGAACTCGAGAAATTAGACACCAACAAACAAAACAACCCAATTAAAACATGGAGGACAGAGCTAAACAGAGAATTCTCAAAAACGAATCTCGAATGGCTGTGAAGCACTTAAAGAAATGTTCAACATCCTTAGTCATGAGGGAAATGCAAATGAAAAGGACTCTGAGATTCTACCTTACACTTGTGAGATTAAGTAAGACCAAAAACTAAAGTGATAGCAGATATTGGCAAGGATGTGGAGCAAGGTGAGAACTTTTTCATTGCTGGGGTGAGTGTAAATTTGTACTACCACTTTGAAAGTCAATTTGGCAGATTCTCAGAAAATTGGGAATAGTTATGTCCCAAGACCCAGGAATATCACTCCTCTGAATATACCTGAAAAATGCCCTACTATACCATGGACACTTGCTCAACTATTTCTATAGCAACTTTGTTGATAATAGCCAGAAACTGCAAACAGTCTAGATGCCCCTCAAATGATGAATGGAAAAACAAAATGTGGTAATCTACGCAATAGAAAGTTATTTGGTTATTAAAAACAAGAACATCATGAAATTTGTAGGCGAGTGGATGGAACTAGATAATATCATCCTGAGTGAGTCAACCCAGACACAGAAAGACAAACGTGGTATATACTCACTTATAAGTGGAAATTAACCATAAGGGATAACCATGCTACAACCCACAGATCTAAAGAAACTAAGTAAGTAGGAGGGCCCAAGGGAAGTTGCATGAATCTCAGTTTGAGGGGGAAACCAAATAATGATTGGAGGTGAATGAAAAGATGGAAATAAGCGGGAAAAGGGGTGAGGAGGAGAATGGGGATAGGGATCAGGTGTGGGGATAGAGGGGGAATGAGAGTGCTGGGAGTGAGAATTCAAATCTGCAGGGGTCATCTCCAGGACTAGCTAGAGACCTGGGATGGAGGAAGACACAGAATGTCTATGGAGGTGACTTTATCAGAGATTCTTACCAGTCTGATGTGGCCACCTTCTGTAGCCAAATGGGACTTCTAGTGGCGGTAGAATGACATCAACCCACCAACAAAATCTTCAAACCAAAATTTGTCTTGCTTCCAAAGGCATAAAGACTGAGGGAATGGGCAAGCAATGACTGCCCCAACTTGTGACCCAGCCCGTGGAGACAGCCAACCCCTGACACTATTAATGATACTCTGTTGTGACTGCAGACAGAAACATAGCAATTTGTCTCCCGAGAGGCTTCATCCAGCAGCAAATGGAAACAGATGCAGACCTAACCTAGGCCTATGGGAGTTCACAGAGAATCATGAGGCAAAGAGCATGCGAAGGCTGAACTTAGGTCCCCTACATATTTTGTAGCGGATGTGCAGCTTGGTCTTCATGTGGGTCCCCTAACAATTAGAGCAGAAGCTGTCTCTAACTCTGTTCCCTTATGCTGAATCCTTTTCTCCTAACTGGACTTCCTGGTTGGGCCTCAGTGGGAGAAGATGTGCTTATTCCTGCTGGGACTAATGTCCTAGGGCAGGATGGTACTCAAGGAAGCTTTCCCTTCTCTGAGGAGAAAAAGAAGGGGGTAATGAGTGGGACTGGGAGGGGAGGAGAGCGGGGGGCTGTAATCAGGATATAAGGTAAATTAATAAAAACACATAGCACAGAAATGTAGGTACACTAGGCTCACAAACATTTTGAATAGTAGTTTGCCTAAATCTTTCTCATAAATATTTGGGAATATAGAATTACAAGAGTCTTCCACAATGCCCAGTAAAGCCTTGTTATTTCCTGTACTTTTTCTTATTTGCATTAGCACCTTTTATACTGAGATAAATGCGCTAAAATATCAAGAAAATGAAGAAGTTAGAAGGAAGAAATGTCAGAGACCATAATGAGTAGTCAGATCTTCTCCTCCTCCTCCCACTCCTCTTCCTCCTCCTGCTCCTCCTCCTCCTCCTGTTCCTCCTCCTCTTCCTGCTCCTGCTCCTCTTTCTCCTGCTCCTCCTCCTCCTCATACTCCTCCTCCTCTTCCTGCTCCTGCTCCTTTTCCTCCTCCTCATACTCCTCTTCCTCCTCCTCCTCCTCCTCCTCCTCCTCATACTCCTCCTCCTCTTCCTGTTCCTGCTCCTCTTCTTCCTCCTCCTCCTCATGCTCCTCCTCCTCTTCCTCATGCTCCTCCTCCTCCTCTTCATGCTCCTCCTCCTCCTCCTGCTCCTGCTCCCTGCTCCTGCTTCTGCTTCTTTTTTTAATCTGTAAAGAAAATTAGTAGAGGCAATGGCAGCAGCAGCGGCAGCAACAACAGAAGAAGTTCCCAACTCAGGTACTGTGGCTTCAAGGCAGCTTGTAATTAACTCAGTTTTCAAAGGCAATGTAAAAGATTTAACTCATAGTAGAAAAACTCACTCTAAAACAAACAATAGGACTATCAATTTTGAAATGCAAATATCATGGGATAAAGAAGCAGGAATCATGAACATTTTATTCCAACAGAGGGAAAATGCTATTTGTTTTCTTAATTTTGACTTAATTTAAAAGACTTTATATTTGTTTTAGCTATATATTATATAATAACATTATTCACTAAGTTACAGTACTGCCTTGCTACCTAGAATTTGCATGATGAACAAACATGAAGAGCCAGAGGATAGAAATAACCAACTTAGACTCTAATTGGTCTTCTCATTGAACAATAGGAAGATACTGGGCAGCTATTGGGACCTAAGTGCCTTGCTTCCCTGAAGAATATTTCCCTCTGTCTCCTTTGGGTAGTCCCAGCCTTAGTTCAGCATCCTTGCTATAAAGAGTTTCTATGAAGTCTGTCTTCTGTCAGGCCAGCATAAGAGGCAGTTGCTCCAGGAAAGGAGACATTGTTGAGGCCTGAGCTATGAGAGGGAGCATCTTGCAGGCTGCTAAATTGGTTAACCCAGGCAGCTGCTGCCTTAGCAACTGATCTGCAGCCATGGACTTTGTCCCACAGGTGTCACTAGAGGCAGTCCCCAGGCTTTGCAGGAGGGAGCTGATGTTAACTGAGAGCTGCCAGGCTTTGCTGGGCTTTAGTTCCTTTCTCTGCTGCCTGAGTTTACATCATGACAACGAATTGGTAACCAGCAGGTCGGGCTTTCACTGTTTCTACTGATGTTTGTAGCCAAAGCACTAACTTAAGAGAGAGTCAACCCACAGGAGAAGCTGATAGTTATGATCTAACCACATTTGTAGCTCAAGGAAAACCAACCAAACCAAAACAAGATAACTGGGAGAGTATCTTCTAAATTCACTTCCGAACAAATTAACTGTGAAACTACCAGAAGCAGAGCAAATGTATGTTCTGGACAGAAATCTGACAAGAGTAAGTAAGTTTTACTGGTGCTCAGGACACCTGATTCTCCAGGGGACATGCAAATGAGCCAGTTCCCAGGAGTCAATGAGGCAACTCAATGTGTTGATATGAAATGTGGCTAGACTATGACCAGAGCTTTATGAGGGGTTAAGAGATCTCATTGTTAAGAGATCTATAGCATGTTTGCATTGCTGGTCAGCACTATATTTCATTTATAAAACCTTCATCTCCTGCTACAGAAACAGCCCAGCGCCTGCTATATGAACACTGGTATATGCACACTATTTCCTCTACTTCGCTCAATCTTATACTGCCAAGCTGATCATTGGTTTGACAGTTTTACTTGTCCCTTTCTAACAAAGGCATAGTGTGCTTGCTTCTCTACAGAATACCCAAAACTTACCTTACTCCCCTTACTTGTGAGCTTGTTTTGAATAACACAAGTGCAGCTGTATATTATCCACCAGGCACTGATTGATGCACCACACTTTAAGAAGCATTTTTGTGTCTCCTACATTTGATGTTGTTTTTCCTGACATTGGGCATTAGAGATTTCCCTTTTACACTTTTTTGAGTTCACAAAGATCTCTCAGAAACCCACACTGATTAGTACTGGTGAACACTGGTAAGTATTTTTAATGAAATCCCTTATGTTTTGTATTAGTAAGAAACACACTCTCTTTGTATGTGAGACAGCTTATTCTGCAACTCTGGAGACGGAGACAGAACCCAGGGGACTGCCTGTGGTGGGCAAGAGTTGTACAGCTGAGGTGAAATACAGCAGTCTTTAAGCATGAGTGGTTGCTGTTGTTGTTAGCTTGTTTCTGTTTGTTCTTGAGACCCTTGCTAGACTAACCTTGAGGTCACTGCTATCTTTCTGCTTCAGCTTTCTAAGTGCTGACATTTCTAAGCCTGACCAACCATGATGCTTTCTTGAGTCTTTTTATATTTAAAATTTTTATGCATTATATTTTGATCATATTCTTTTTTCTCTCCCAACTCTCTCATATATTTTTACCTCTGGTAGCATGCAGAGAATGCTTTCTAGCACCATGAATGCTAGTCAATAGGTGAAGCTTCTAGCTGTGCTTCAGCCTCTTGAGTGACAGAGCCTCAGGCTTCAGCCACCATACTCAGAAACATTTTATTGATTTTGTTCTTTGTTTCAATGAAAGATGTTGCTAAATTGATCTGTTAGTCATTTGATGGGTTCATTTATTATAACTTCAGTATTAAAATAGTCTAAATGTCCTGACCTTTTATTTTTATTTTTATGGACATAAGATTTTCTCAAATGTCTCAGACACACACGCACGCGCGCACACGCACACACACACAGGCACATATAGAGAGACAAAGACAGAGACAGAGAGAGGCAGAGAGAGACAGAGAGACAGAGACAGAGATGGTATATAGTAAAATTACTGCCTGGTCTATGTTACAATTACTGTTTATCTAGCTCAGCCCCCTAATTTATGATGGTTATGAGCTATATATCTTCATCTTTGTGTGTGTATGTTGGGTGACACTGTCTGTTTTGTTCATTGTTTGTGATTCTTGCCATGCTAGCCTTGAACTCTTAGGTCTTGCATAAAGAATCCATGAGAGACCAAAGTAAGGATACCATCAAAGTGCAACTTGGTGAACTAATGAGTTTTATGGGGGCTGCTTATGGGAGTATGGGGCTTACCAACAGGAGGAGAAATGATGTAAACCAAGCTGTATCACCAAAACCCCATCCAAGCGGAGGATAGCTGGAAACTTGACACGCACTACACAACCAAAGGAGACTCAACAGTCTTCTAAGTGTCTTTTCAGACACCTCGCCTCGTCTCTGCCTCTCCTAGGCTGTTCAGCTAGTCTAAATAGCTTGTCTGAAAGTGTCTCTCAACTGTCCTTAGTATCTACCTACAGGACATCTTTGTGCTTGGTGCCTTCTTGCTTCTGCTTTGTAAGTCCTGTCCCACATCTGATTTATATCTTCCTGTAAGTATTTGGAAATTCTTTTCTCTCTTGATAATTGTGTTTATTATGAAGACTTTTGTCTTTTTTTTTTTATTGCTTCTCATCTGAATGGTGTCTGATCAGGGGAGTTCAACATATCACATGAACTGTAATTCTGAATGTATCAGCTCTTGATCATATTCCTGGACACTCTTTTTCCTCCCCTTTCTTTTCCTCTTATGTATTTAACCATAGGTTTTGTTACTGGTGATTGGAGTCTAAACTAGGGATTTTTAGATTCTTAACTCTCATTCAAATGATTTAAATAAAAGTCCAACATCTTACAAGTAGCAGGAACTTTATTAAAAGTAAAACAATAAAATAGTTCAGAATATACTGTAAAAGAAAGATGTGGGCCATGTAAATGAAGATCCTCAAGAGCTCTGATTACAGCTAAGGGTTTCTTTTTAGAAAGCTCAAAATAATGAAGAATTCTGGGGGCTCTAGGGGTATAGTTTGGATTGTTCTCTATTATGATTGATAGGTAAAATTATATTGTCAGTATACTTTCAAATAAAGCCCTTGATTTTAATTATGCATGTCCAATTATGCCTAGGCATAAGATGACAAATCATGGATTCCCACTATAGTCCATTTTGAGGACACAGTTTACATTACTGCAGATGCACTCAAGTCAATGTGTTTTAGATGTATTATGAATATTTGAATAGGAACTATCTAAGTTTGATTATCATTAGGGAAGAACATTATACTGTCAGGGATGAGTGTACTTGTAGCTTCAGGTTAGGGTCTTAATTTGCTAACAGATTGCTAGACTCATTATTCAGAAAGTGAGTGTTTATGGGCAGTACATGAAGGTAAGGGTCTTAGGCTGCTGAGTACACTGTTCAGGGAGGGTGGCATGCGTAGTGACCTCAGGTTGATAGGTATCCTCGGGCAAGCATGGCTCATTTTTATTACGTCACCTCTTTTATTGGGAATATTCCTAGACTTTGGAATGTTCACAGTGAAGACTCATAGATACTCTCAAATCCACATTTGGAGACACTTCAAAAGTTACTGTCCATGGGCAGCTAAAACAACTGCTTCAATGTTACCAAGATGCTGACATATAAAAACACTATTTTCTATATATGGCATATATAAGCATTATTTTAATGAATAATTTAATAGTGATGTTATTAACCTAAAGTTATTTTTCAAATTATTTTTCTCCAAGTATCTGAAAAGAATATTCATTTTTAAGTTTTGATTAAACTTATTTTTGTGACAGGAACACATATGTGGTACAACAGATGTGTAAACTTTAGAGGATAACTTGTAAAAGTTGGTTTTCTCCTTCCGTGATGTGGGTTCCAGGATAGAACTAGGTAGCCATTTGGTGGCAAGTGTCTTTCCCTGTCTTTCTCAAGCCCATACACAGCTCTTTAAACAGCTGATTTTCTCACTGTTTTACTTTTTTCAAATATTTAACCTGGAAAGCTATTGTCCTGCAGCTGCAGCTGGGATTCTCTCATCTCCTTTGAAATTCTCTGTTCAGTGTTGAGATGCTGGCACTTATGAATTTTCAGATTGACATTTATGAACATGCATATTTATGAGTTACATTTATATTTTCCTATTGATCTTATAAACTTAACCATTCGATTCATTGTTTTATCTTTAATTTTATTTATTTCCCCTTTAAATTTTCTCATTTGATATATTTTTAAAAATTGATTCATCTTTTCTGTCGTTATCCACCTTTCTGAGCCATTTGAGTCTGCGCTATCATTTATGGAAGACATGCTTTCTAAAGCCTTTTCTTTTTATTACTAATGTAAATGTGTGCACATTTATTTATGTCATAATTTTTCAGATTAGTTTTACATTGATCTTAAGTTAATGTTGTTTTTTTTTTCTTTTTTAGTTTCTTGTAATAATTGCACATATCTTCCTGAGTTTTGGATCCTCCAGACATCTTCAGGGACTATATCCTACAGTTCTTATATCAATGATTGTTTTAATACCTAATTGTAAATTTCCACTTTTCTGTTTCTTAACTGAATCATTTTTAAATACATGTTCTTTTTCCACAGAGTCTGGAAGCTTCCAAATTTTCCCTGTTTAGCTCTTTAAACCCTGTTTAAAGGTTCTCACGGCCCACTGACTACTATCAGTGTTCATCATTTAGTTTCTCTATCAGGTGATGATAGTGTTTCCATCAGCTTCCCACATTATGAAACTCTGGGTTAGCCACCACCTTCCCCAGAAACTGAAGGAATAGAATGGAGTAGAGCTGGGAGGAGAGGAGAGAGGGGAAAAACAAGAAAGATCCCTGTTTATTTCAGCCAGCAGTGTTGTTTGTTAGTTTGTTCCTGGATTTGTGTGTCCACTTTAAGCCCTTCTATAAGCTTCTATTTGACGTCTATTTGTTTGGATGGGATGATTTGTGATATAAGTAAGTACAACTTTTAAGAGTGTTGGGACATATTCTCATAGTTTCTCTCTAAGAGAGGTAAGTCAGTCTTGTGGATAGTGGCCAAGAACAGACTGTTCACCCTTTCCTAAGCATTCACTGTCAAGATGCCTACCAGCTCTGAATTGTCAGTGGAATACTTTTTCATATGTTTTACTAATAATTAAGTGTGAATAAACCCCACATAGAGCCATAAAGGCTGGTGGAAATTCTGGAAGAATTTCTCCAGGTGACACTGAGGGATGGAGCACAGGTTACTCGGAGGACAGGCCTCATTTCTGTGTTTCTTGGCACTTGCTGAGACAGACTGATTTTAAAATCAACAGTCACCACAGGAAACTGCTACAACACTGTCTAAGTCTTCATTCATTTCCTATGTCCTATAATAGCGTGTAATCACAGAAAGACTGGAGGCGTTTATGTAGGTAAAGGTGCAATGGGGATACTATTGTTTATTGCACTACTTGGCTCTGGCGTATCTGTATAAAGACCAAGCACAGTGGACTGTGTTGCATCTTCTCATGGTATGTGAGAGAATTCAGTGTCCAGAGGTGAAGTGTGTCCTCAATACACTTAGTGGTGAGAAGGCTAGGCTGACTCCATGACAGGCTTCAAACTGGCAGTTTAGGAGACTAGGCCTAAGAACTGGGCAAATCCAGGCAAACCTAGGCAAGTCAGTTCCTAGATGAAAAAAATGGGATTCCTCAGCAACAGTTTCCACCATGCTCCAGTAATCCCTAGAGATAGAGTAAGACAGAGCCCACCTATCCCAGAATCCCCCTAATGGGCCTTAACTCAGGGCCAGCAAGCTCAATTTGTTTGTCTTTATCTTGATAATGGGAGATCCCAGCATGCTGGACATCTGCAGAATAAAACACTCTTTGAGTTTCCATACTATTTGAGTCTGTGGTATCATTCTTAGGCAAATCATGGATGCTTGCAGTGGTTGTATTGACAACCATAGTCCTATTCTTGACGGTATACTTTCTAATAAATCTGCTGAATGAGTCATATTTAGAACTATCTGTGAGACCTTCACCTTTAGATGCCGATTGAGGAAATGATAAATGTGTCACTCTTCCTGAAGAACAGGAGTGAAATCTGCATGATATCAAAATGTGCATCTGTGAACCCATGGGGGAAAACAGGCACTTCTGTGTCTCAGTCAACAGCAAAACAGGGGCACCCATGTCTCAAATCTTTGTTTATTAAATGCAGATCTGCTCAGTAGGTATCTAACTTCTGGCTACACTTGTCTGTAGCTTGTGGACTACTGACATCAGCCTTCATGCCCCATGCTGTTAGCGGTTCTGATAGAGATTTTCACTTTTCAAGCATTAAATTGTGTTAATCTGTGAAATAATAGAATGTGCTAAGTGGTACACAGCATGCTGTTTTCGCATAATTCATTTAAATGCTTCATGTCTTTGACAAATATTAATGGAACACTTATGTTCTCCAATACAATCTTTTTTTCCAGTTTTTATAAACTTGGGACTGTAGCTTCCTTGGGAGGGTCTCCAGGACCCACTTTTTCAGGAGCAGTTGGCACCGAAGAAAATACTATAACAAAAGTACCAGGTGCTTCTGAAAATAAGAATAAGTTACCAGGCATAGTGGCATATGCCTTTAATCTCAGCACTTAGTAGGCAGAGGCAAGCTCTGTGGACTGGCCTTAACTAGTCTACATAGTTCCAGGTTGGCTGGGGTCATGCAGTGAGACTCCATCTAAGGTAAATAAACAGTAAGTAGAGAGGCTTCAGTACTGGTCAGCTGTGTAATTTTCAGTGTGGTCATTGTAGTAAAAGTGTGCAAGACTGCATCTCTCATACTCAAAGTTCCTAGTATGCTTGTTGCTGTAACGGTTGATCTTCATTTTCTATTCTCTGCTTCCTGACCTACCATGATGTGAATGGAGTGTCTCCATCATTCTCTCTTCATTGTGATGGATCAAATCCTCCAAAACTGTGAGCACAACTAATTGTTTCCGGTCTGACCTTATTTATGACAGGTGTTTTGGTCAAAGACCCTCATAAGGTAATTAAGAACCTGACAGAGCATAAAATAGCTATGTATTGTTTGGTAAAATCCGAAGACATTGGGAAGCTCTCACCACAGGAGGATTAGCACAAGCAAAATCCCTCACTTGTGGGTCCTGGATTCAGCCGTCTTTCAAAGGAGATTTCTCTGTATAATAGAAAGATGCAATTGCATTTAATTTTAATTTGAAATTGAATTTTCTTAGTACCTGAATAGAGTAGTGTTTGAAAATAGTTGACTGTTCTTTTTTCTGATGTTAACATTTACACGATTTGATTTTTTTTTGAAGGACGTTGTTTATTTCCCTGGGTTTTA
This sequence comes from Grammomys surdaster, assembly GCF_004785775.1. Taxonomy (NCBI): domain Eukaryota; kingdom Metazoa; phylum Chordata; class Mammalia; order Rodentia; family Muridae; genus Grammomys; species Grammomys surdaster. The sequence goes on along the minus strand of NW_021604598.1, from coordinate 11,993,324 downwards.
GGGTTTTCTATTTTTGTGTTTTGCTTTGCTAATAGCTTATTTAATTGCTCATAAGTTCTGTTGAAAACAAATGGAAGGGCTATTTGAACTTTATAAAGTGCTCAGTTATATCAATTTCGAAGCAATCACTTTCAATATTAAGTAATCACTAAATATTTCCTATTTCAAAAATATGTTTTATGGACTTAAGATATTAAAATTCTATCACTATATACTTAATAAAAACATATTCAAAGACATTTAGACTCTGAATTATGTTACAGCAACTGGTAGTCTTGGGTGGTTTAACTTTCTAAACTACTCCAGTTGCAAAACAGAGTGGAATACAATATTCTAAAAACACGACTTAAAATACTTTTAGCAACTCCATTGTTTGCTGCCATGGTTTTTATTCTTTCAATATTATCTTTCCAAAACAGTCATTGTGAATTTCCCTCAACACAATGAAGAAAAATGTTGTCTGAAGAAAATCAATGTCACAAGATCTGAGTATTAGTCACTTCCTCTCCAGACATAGGATCTGGTGAGGCTGGCAATGGCTTGTCCACTCATACCCCTCAGCAGTGTGTTGGAGTTTGCCTTTATTCAATAACATTTAATGCTCCACATACAACTTTAATTTTTTCAAACCTTATTTTTAATGATGGTTCTTAAACACTTTAACATCCCTTTTAGGCCACCACCCATCAGAGGTCATGAGAAAGAAAGAATATGGGGGAAGTGGACCTGTTTAGAAAGGTTTTTTGGAGAAACTCCCATCTGCATTGTCTGGAAATTGGCCGTTAAGTTTACTGAAGTCAGCAGCAGCTTGAACCACTCACAAAGACTTCATGGATATGTCAGTAGTTCAGTTCAGTAGAATCAGGATAGCAAACGCAAATCAGCAGCAGTGGCTCTACCTAGCAGAAACAGCCAGTTCTCAGCCTCTGCACAAGTCAGCAGGAGGAACCTGGTAGAATGCCAGTAGAAGTTCTTGGCTGTGGCTCTCTCAGCAAAGCAAAGATCAACAAAGACACTAGACCAACAAGCATTACGCAGCTGGCTGTACCAGCAAGCTTAGTTCTGCCTCTATCACTGTCTATTGAGTTCTTTCTAGTACTCCTTTCAAACATTACATGTCCTCCACAGGTCTTGCCTTAGCACACGTCTTGCCTCCGCATGTGAGTCTGTTTCAGCTGACATCACTCTGTCAATCAGCCTGAGTCTGCAGAAGTGGCAAGAAACTGCAGCACACCACCAGACGTTTTTTTGGTGTGTTTCTCTCTATGGAGTGTCAAAATATGGAGCTCAACTAAGCAGTGTAAGAGGGACCAATGCATGTGTGTTGTTAGCAAAATATCCCTCATCACACGTTCTTTCACATACTTGCTTTAGCAGAACATGCTTGCACCTGTGTCTGCTGCAGCCAAACGTTCCTTTCTGATTCTGCCTTAGCCTTTCACCTGTGTCCACTTCAGGAAAACACTTCTTCGCATGTTTGCCCCAGCAAAACACCACCTAACACAACCAACTTTCAAAAGAACCCTTAAGTTTCCACTTCACCCACACGACATAAAGCCAAAGCTTTATGCAGCCTAGGCTCCACTCTGATAATGATCTTTTTTTATGAAACATTTTCTTGTGGCTATGTTAGAGTAGAAAAGATTCTTGGTCAAGAGGATAAAATCCCTGGCTTTGGTGGAGACATCACATTACAGTTGGGCCCGGTCAATTCGTTAAAGACTTAGGAATGTCCGCTCCCCTTTTAGCCATGCTAAAGACATATTTGGAATAACTAGTCCTTTAGTGAAATACTGAACTATGCCTTTCCACGACATAGCCCCTGCACACACACACACACACACACACACACACACACACACACACACACCACCCAGTACCGTAGTTTTTAGGCCACATGTAGTCCTAACTTAGCTGGCTTTTCGGAATTATTCAGGATAGCGAAACCTTCCCCCCCCTTTCTAACTCCTTAAAAAGCATGTTTTCTTAAATAGTTTGGGCTTTCCCCCAGCATTTTGGACTTCCTTATACTTTCTCTAAAACTTGCCTCTAGGCCATGTGGTTTCTTGTTCACGTGTCTGACCTCCAGTTTAAATGGCATGTCCTCTTCCCTTCTCTCCTCCTTTACCTACCCTGGGCATCTGCTGTGTTTTATAGCTTGTGACTTAGGGTCTTTCTTTTAAACTCTAACAAATTTATTCTTGCTTTTCCATTCTTAAATATTTTATTAATAAGTTTAAAAACCCAAAGGGAACCCAATATTCTCTGTATCAATTATATTAACTTGCTATGCTATCACAACTAAAACATCTTTGCTCCAGTGTTTGTTGGTAGTTCAGAGCTTCAATCCAGTACGTCTTATGGACTCTCTTCTTGTTAACCATAGAACCTTAGAGGAACATAGACAATTGCTATTAGTGATCACTTTCCTTTTAACAGATCTCATGACTACCTCATGGTGAGAATGGATAAAATTTAAAAATTGGCATGACCTAAAAAAGTAGCCAGACAAACTGATAAACTTTCTTATCTAGAAAAAGACAGCATTGAACAAGAGTTAGTCATTATGGGAAACAGGGAAATATGAAAGTATTTCTTCATCCTGGTTTTAAAGTTTTGCAATGATGGGGTAAGTGAAAATACTTTATTGCTTTTATTTAATTACAATCCCTAACCGAACATGAATGAACCTTCATATGCCTTGGCTACATCAGCAAAAATTTGGAATGAAACTAAGAATAATGAATGTATAGGGTGTGAGACCATACTGTAGTAAGAGAAGCTGTTTTCTTTCTCAAATTGAAACTGCCCCTTGTTGAGTCAGATGGGAAGGACCAGAGTGTCTAGATCTAGATGATCCTTGTTCATCTAGAACTTTGCTTTGCTTGTGACATCCTCTGGTTTTAACTTTTCATTAAGCCATGGGTAGAGATGTTCTTCATGTAATGAGCCTTGGTAAGTATTTTGAGAAATTTTAGATGTATTTTTATTTTCATTTAGATTTAATCAGTAAAATGAAATCAGTATATACTCAAATTAAGGGTGGCATGACTTTAAATGTACTCTTTAATGTGCTTCTTTCTTGAAAAGTATTGTTTTGAAAGTCTACTGACTTCTTGTGTTGAGACACACTGGTCATTTAAGAACTGAGTATGTAAAAAAAAATCCTGAGGACTTATATGAAAATATACTTGCATCCACTTTTTTCAAATAATCTTATCCATCTTATTTCCCCCCTTTTAAATTCATAATTTCATCTTAAATATGACCCTTCCTTTGTTCCTACTCATCATTAAGAGCTCCTTGACTGCTAACCAAAATAAAACTTCAATTTTAAAGGAAATTTAAAGAAGCTAAAACATACAAAAAGATATTACAGTCTAAAGCATACCTTGCTATAACAAGCATGAAGCTAGTACTGCACTATGAAGCATTTGATAAAGGCCAGAGAACTGGGTGGCTTCTTGTGTTCACACCAGCAGCAGTCTTTGCTTTATGTTCTCTAAAGAGAAGGATTTCGATGGGACCATGGGACACTATGCAGTCAGAGTTTAATGAAAGCAAGCAATAATCCACTATTTAAATAAAAAAGTATTTATTTTATGTATATGAGAGTTTTATCTTCAGGTATATCTGTGCATATATGTGTGCTTGGATCCCAAGGAAGCCAGAAGAGGATGTTGGATGCCCTGGAACTGGAGTTATAGATAGTTGTGATTTGCCATGTGGGTGTCAGGAATTGAACCTTCTCTGCAGCACAAAACCATACTCTTTAGAAGTGAACCAAAACCCCACCTCAGGGTGGACAGTTCTTGGAAAGGGCCATGTGTTTCTTAGGTGTCCATTTTATGTAGAATACAGCCTAATTATACGTGTAAGATGCAACAGTATACATATACATACACATATACATATGTATGAATATTTAAGAACCCCAAACTTGGAAAGGCTATTAGAGTAAAGGCAATAATACTCTGCAATGTTTCCCTAGGAAAAAAAATTATGAAGTTATTTAATCTGAGTTAGTTTCTGTGGACCACTGTCATCACTGTCCCTTATGCTCTTTTGTGAGACCTTGGGCTGGCCCATCTGTAATCATCCATTACCATTATCTTTATATTAAAAAAAATTACTAACTGTCTCCTGCTCCTAAAGGCAATGCAGGTATGTCGCTGAGTATATGCTGTGCACCAGTTGGTGGCAGAGAGAAGTAATGTCTATGTTCAGTGTTCTGACCTGTGAGCACTTAAATGATTAGTTGGCTAATATTCCCTAAAAAAAAAATAGCGAGCCTGAGATGACCATTGTTCACCACTGCATTGGTCAGATAGTCTTCTAGAGCATGGAGTAAGTCCAAACCCTATTTGGAATTGAGCCCAAAACAGATGAAGCTCATATGGGGTCACTCAGGTAGACAAAGAGTGAGCCCAAGATGACCACCACACAAGTGTCATGGGGTCTGCCTGGACAGGGAGCTAGTCTGAGATCACCATTAGTCTAGTGTCACTGCATAGGCCTGCAGGAGCAGACAAGGCCCAAGTTATTATATCTTTCCTGGTGTCGTAATGCACCAACAAGTCATAGCACTCTTGAGACCACTTCTGGGATGATCCCAGGCTCCACTAAGAGGAACAAGTAAATGTTAGAGAAATGGAAGAGAAAAAGAAACTAAAGAATCTGGGCACCACAGATAGAAGCAGAACTGGAAACTCCAGGTGAGGAACAAACTTCTGTGAGTAGCTGGTGATGCCACCTGGGACCATAGTGGGGTCCTGACCTACGCTGCCACCAGGAGCTACATCTCAGTCCATGGCCATGCAGTAGCAGGGGTCTGTTATCACTAAAGACCAGGCAGATATCTCTGGTCTGGCCTTCTGGCTGGGGACATGTTGATGTCTGAGGGTTGTGTTGCCTCTACCCCTCACTTGGGCATTGTGAGAGAGCTGACTGTGGGGGCTTGAGAGCAGGAGAGCTGACTCCACCCCTGGTAGGCTGCAGTGATAGAGAGAGCAGGCCTGCACATTGAAGGCATTCTGGTGAGCTGCTCCCAAGGAAATGGAAGGAGAGAGCTGGCCATGCTGCTTTTCTTCCATGAGGTGGGAAACTCCCCTCCTTTCTTTTTCCTGTCCAACATCAGCTGAAACACTTGGAAAAGTGGGCCCTGCTCCTCACATGGGCAGAGCAGTAGAGCTGATCCTGGTGGCAGGGGTACAGTCAAGCTGGCCCTGACACTTATTTGCTGTGCAGTGACATGGGCAAGGGTGAGATGCACCCCTCCCTCATCCCTTGCCATCTAAGGCAGGCAGGAAACTGGATCCAAGGTCATCGTAGCAAGAGAGCTGGCTTAGCACGTGCACCTACTGTAGCATTTGGAGAGCAGGTCCTACACTGTGCCTGTCAGTATATTAGAGCTGATCCTGGATATTGGGGTTGCAGGTTAGCCACCTTGAGGGCATTAAAGCAGTAGAGCTGAGAGGTTGATCAGCTCAGATACCTCTCAGGCCCAGATCCAGGGATTTGAATTGGTCCACCTCAACAACTTACCATCAATGAATTGTCAGAATGCATAAAGTGGGCGGTCTTTCAGATTCAAAATGTCATGGGGCAACAACAAGATATCTAAGAGGAGTTCCAGGAGGTCCCAGTATCGATAAAGTAGCAGAAGTTAAAGGCCTTGTACCAGATCATAGAGTCACTGAAATGAACCTTTGTAAGCAAAGAAGTGTGTATACTGTGGAACACACTATGACACCCTACAACTTTCACAATGACATTTTTTCTTTGTTGAGAAGGTGGTTGTAAGGGTAGAGGGTGACTGGAGGGTGGGGGAGATGAGTGGGATTGAGGTGCATGGTGTGAAATTCACGCACACACACACACACACACACAATCTAACATTTTTCATTACTGATTAATTGATGTGTGTGTGTGTGTGTGTATGTGTGACCGAGTACATATGGAAACCAGAGTAGACTTTAGATATCAGTTGTCTTCAACTACATGAGTCTAGGAGACTGAACTTGAGTTGTTGAGTTGTTGTCAAGCTTGGCCGCAAGTAACTTAACCAACTGAGCTATCTTACTGGCCCCAGTATCTTTATATCTTGACCAACAGTTGTTTCACAGTCTTCAGCTGATTCATTATTGTTCTTTATACCCTTTCTTTGGGGACCTGATGCCCTCTTTCTCTTAGAGCTAAATAGCTTTCTTTCAAAGTATAACTGTTTTAGATACTTTATCATCATGAACAACAAAACAGTATTCTTTAATTGTATGTGATATGCATGTGTATACATAAATAGATTTGAGTGTCTCCCTCCTCCTTCATGAGTGTAGTGTGTGTGTATATGTGTGTGAGTGTGTGTGTGTGTGTGTGAGAGAGAGAGAGAGAAAGAGAGAGAGAGAGAGAGAGAGAGAGAGAGAGAGAGAGAGAGAGAGA